>NC_068443.1:47132513-47450846 GCF_023373465.1 Oncorhynchus keta
GTAGCAACCAAAAAAATATGTATTTTATATTTGAGATTCTTCAATGTAGAAAATAGTAAAAATAAACAAAAACCCTTGAATGAGTAGGTGTCCAAACTTTTGACTAGTACTGTATATGGAAAAACTCAAGCCCCTTAACCAAACCAACACAATAACACTCAATTATCATTAACAAATCATCCACAGCTTGTCATTGATATGTTGTATACTGCATGTATCAGTCATAACATCTCTTGTCTTTACTATTCATAACATCTGTCAAATCATTATTATAATGTTGCCATGAACGTCTTGCGAAGGAGGGTTACCTTATGTTCCTACCAACTGTTCCCTGACCTGGTTGTTATTGAAAGAGCCATTATAAAGAAAGACAAGAATTGCTTCTTGGAATGCCTTCTGGATAAACAAAGGTTATTTTAATCCCCCAGTCCTTCGCAGTTTCACTCAAAGCTGGCACTGTGAGGCTTATGGCTTCCCACATGGCACCCTATTCCTTGTGTCCCTACCATAGGTCCCTGGTCAAAAGTAGTGCACTTCATAGGGATTAGGGTGCCATTTGGGACGTAACCTATGGGCTGAGTCGTCCATTAAGCTAACTAACTAACACACATTCACAGGCTCCATGCTTTCCTCTGTGCTTTAATGTGGCAGGTAATTGCCAGCTCCATAATGACCATCTTACAGGCTGGGCCTGGGAAAGGTTGCCTGCTGACTGGCTTTTGATACACTGCATTAATGAAGTTTATGACTCTTGAGCCCTGGGGATCTGTCAAGCTCCCTTGTGCCAGGAAGATAACTTTGCTTAGGTGTTAAAGTGACCTCGCTTTACCTGTATGATGAGAATGTATTGTATACCAGAAAGCGCCTCTGCGCTAGAAGTGTCAGGGAAGGGGCAGCTGGGAAATGCTTTTGCAGAAGTTTGTTTTGATCTTTGAAGAGTGGTTTTGTCAAAGACCTGTTAGCAGTAATGATCGATTTTTTTCTTCTTTTCTTCTCCGTCTCTTTACTGGTGCGTAATCTGTCTCATCCGCCATCTTTTTAGAGTACCCACTTTAGTACTCAGATAATTAAAACGTTTGTCATTACAGAGCGACTGCCCCTATAAATCAACTAATCCCTTTTGAAAATGGCCTATGTAGCATCAATATGAGTCCGAAACATTTATTCTAGTTTTAGAATTGACTACAAAGTGAGTAATAAACTCAGACTTGTCTAAAATAGAGTTTGGAACATTTAGTGTGTCACATCGAGTAAATTTAAGGTTGGGTTTGGTTTACAATGTTAACAAATCATGCCCCCTTTTGCCAAACTCCACATGCAAATCGCCCCTCAGCCCGCTTTGTTCTGTTCATTAAGTGGGGCTCCGTTGTTTCATCGCCCCCCAATACTTTCAAAGGATCCCTGCCATTTTAAACTGAGTAGCCCTGTATGGATTGACCATGCAATGCATGCTACCAGCAGGATACACAGCCAACTGGTTTGCATGCCCTGCCGATAGAACCTATCACGCGGAAGTTGGTTGGAGTTGGTTGGTCCCCAGTGGTGGTGAGTATACAGGTAGCTAGGTCACGAATGGCTGGTTGTGCGTCTGTAGATTTTGATAATCATTGTCAGCTACGCAAGTGATGATAGTGACGAGTGATGTTAGCTAGCTAGCTACCCTAACGATCTAGGCTAACGGAGGCTAACGTTAGCCAGCTAGGTAACTAACTCGGTACAACGCCGATTTTGCTTTGAAACACACAAATATTACAAAACAAGAACCTTTTTTAATGATTGTGATGTCGCCAGATTGACTTTAGATGCAGTATAACTTTAGCCAGCCAGATTGACTTTAGATGCTGTATAACTTTAGCCAGCTAGATTGACTTTAGATGCAGTATAACTTTAGCCAGCTAACTTAAGTTTGAGGGGACCACTGTATTTAACCTATTTTAGCATTGCTCGCTATTTTTTTTTTACAAACTTGCTAGTAACAGTAATTGCCACCTCTATAATGAATTTGACTACATCATAATATGGCGGTTTCCTATTAATTATATGTTATCCTATTTCCATGCCACTAAGGCAATCCGACTCTAGCTGAGACTGCGTTCACGGTAAACGCTTCTCAATTCAGAAATTACCTTTTTACGTTTATATCGTGGAAAATGTAATGCTTCATCTTTACAGATTGAATAGAGCCCTACATTTTTGTGTATTAATTTCGAAACAGTCACATTAGCCTCCGAGGTCCGACCCATGTCTCGGGCACACATTCATATTGGATGCAGCTATGGTGGTACTAGCTAACTCATGTCTGACTACAACAATGTACTAACGAGCAGCAACAAACTCAAGCCATCCCAGGGCCATAGCAAAACTTGTCATAGCTGGTTTCATAGTATAATGGCGTCACCGGCCTGAATCTACTTCCATCTCGAGCCAGTCAGCCTACATCTGTTTAAGCGTAGATTTAGCATCCAAACAAGGTAACTTTATTTCTCAAACTATGTCTATAATTGAGGGTTGATGACAGTCGTTGACCCTGTTTTTCTGTTAGACAAAGTGCATAGTTGGGTGCCAGACTGATCCCCTGGTCATGAACGGATGCCGGGACCTACCATAAGAAACCACGGGGGGGGGTATCGTAACATATCCAGCAATGTGATTGCAATGGTTTAGTGACCTCCAACAATAATTGAATTCACTGTTCACTTGCCATTTCACAGCTTGTCAGGCAAGACCTCCGACTAAGTGTCATGCGACACAATTACCCTTGTGACACCACCTCCGTTGTTGCCAGACTCTCCCTCGACTCCTATGGAAAAGGACAGGCCTTTGATAGTGACCCGAGTTACTGCCGTGATGACAAAACGGCTTCGACTAGGACAGGTAGTGTATGTTATGTGAAAAGTCATAATCTAAATTAGTAGGCTAATTCCCCCAGCAAAGCAGATGCAGCTAGTAGAGTCCTTTTTGGTTGTGAAGCGCATCATAAAAAAAAGCTTCTCCTTTCTTTAGAACAAAATGGCATTTACCACTTGGCTGTCTATATATCACCCTGTCACAGGTCCTCACAGTCAACACCACCTCATAAGATTGCCTGCTGCAGTTGTTCGAGAGATGTCCAGTTTACAGCAAAACATGCACCACAGAGAAGACCAGAGAGGGGTACCCCTTCAGCATCATCCAAACATGCCCTCACTGCATTCGATTTCACATTTTATCGTATCTGAAGTGAAACGGGAAGGTGAATGCAACGACCAGGTTGGTTCCACCAGGCTAATCATAACCACCATCGATAATGTAATCAGTGGTGTGTGTCTGACCGAGCAGTATCTTCGATGAGCCAGGAGCAGATCTATGCTCCTTTGCCCATCAATTCGGCCTCTGTCAAAGACCTCACCTCCAGCCTCACCTCTTGCCTCCCCGTCTCCAGGTTGTCGATAGGGAGGACATAATTAGGTTGGTTTAGTCGGACCTGTTCAAAATTCAACATGGTATGCAGTGCCTTCGGAAAGTATTCGGACCCCTTGACTCTTATTCTGAAATGGATTATATAAGAATAATGCCTCAGCAATCTACACACAATACCCCATAATGACAACATAAAAACAGGTTCATACAAATGTATAAAAAAAACATAAGTATTCAGACCTTTTGCTATGAGACTTGAAATTGAGCTCAGGTGGTACATTCAAATTGATTGGACATGCGTTGGAAAGGTATACACCTGTCTATATAAGGTCCCACAGATGAGCAAGAATGTCTGACCAAAAAACAAGCCATGAGGTCGAAGGAATTGTCCGTAGAGCTCCAAGATGGGATTGTGTCGAGGCACAAATCTGGGGAAGGGTACTAAAAAAATGTCTGCAGCATTGAAGGTCCCCAAGAATACAGTGGCCTCCTTCCATTTTAAGAATGATGAAGTTTGGAACCACCAAGACTCTTCCTAGAGCAGTTGGGAGACAAGGTCCTTGGTCAGAGTGGTGACCCAAGAACCCGATGGTCACTCTGACAGAGCTCTGGAGTTCTTCCTTCCGGAAGGACAACGATCCACCAATCAGGCCTTCTATGGTAGAGTGGCCAGATGGAAGCCACTCCTCAGTAAAAGGCACGTGACAGCCCGCTTGGAGTTTGCCAAAAGGCACCTAAAGACTCTCAGACCATGACAGACAGGATTCTCTGGTCAGGAACCAAGATTGAACTATTTGGCCTGAATGCCAAGCGTCACGTCTGGAGGAAACCTGGCACCATCCCTACGGTGAAGCATGGTGGTGGCAGCATCATGCTGCGGGGATGTTTTTCAGCGGCAGGGCCTGGGAGACTCGTCAGGATGAAGGCAAAAATGAACGGAGCAAAGTACAGAAAGATCCTTGATGAAAACTTGCTCCTGGGTGCTCAGGACCTCCGACTGGGGCAAAGGTTCATGTTCCAACAGGACAACGACCCTAAGCACACAGCCAACACAACGCAGGAGCGGCTTCGGGACAAGTGTCTGAATGTCCTTGAGTGGCCCAGCCAGAGCGCGGACTTGAACCCGATCAAACATCTCTGGAGGTACCTGAAAATAGCTGTGCTGCAACGCTCCCTGTCCAACCTGACAGAGCTTGAGAGGATCTGCAGAGAAGAATGGGAGAAACTCTCCAAATACAGATGTGACAAGCTTGTAGTGACATGCCCAAGAAGACTCAATGCTGTAATCACTGCTAAAGGTGCTTCAACAAAGTACTGAGTAAAGGGTCTAAATTCTGAAGTATCAGTTTTTTTTATTTTATGAATTAGCAGACATTTCTAAAAACCTTTTTTTGCTTTGTCATTATGGGATATTGTGTGTAGATTGATGAGGAAAAAAACTACAATTGAATCAGTTTTAGAATAAGAACTTAACAAAATGTGAAAAAAGTCAAAGGGTCTGAATACTTTCCGAAGGCACTGTATGTTTGTGTCAGATATAACTGCCATTAGTAATAGAACTGTGACTGTGTGCATGTGTTCAGAGATGCAGAGAGACATGGCACTCAACACCATCCACAAGAACGTGATTACTAATAATACTGTACAGCACAAATGTCCAGTAATAGCAACACCATTTTCATTCCATGTGTCACTGACAAACTCTTTTGCCATATTTCCGCCTCATTCATTTGATAGGGAGACCACAGTTGGGACAGTTGTATCTGACCTGTTCAAACTTCAACATAGTACCCGTTTGTGTTTCAGATATTACCTAACGGCCATTGTTAGTAGAACAGTAACTGTGTGTGTATGTGTTCATGGAAACATTTATAGAGCCAGCACATGGAGATTTGCAAGATGATGTGATGAAGTCCTGACTGACAGACAGACAGGCTTGATATTGACGTTTCTAAATGGAGAGAGACCTGGCGCTCGGCATTAAACTTTTACTGGACACAACTTTTACTTGTGTTGTCTTTTTTATTATTGAATTGAATGGTATTAGTAAATATGGGGAGGGAGAAACCATATGTATTTTGCACCAGGATCAGGGAACTCCTGTTGTATACGGGACACCACACATGTAGATACGACCACCTTTTTTGCCAAGGTAGCCCCATTGCCACCAGACAAAATGCAGATAGGCATTTTGTAACAGTATGTGTAACAGCTGGGAATGACAATGAAAGGCGGACATTGTTATATCGATAGAACACTGCCTCTATGGTATTATGTAAATTGTTGTTCATTCTAGATGGACCTGTTGCTACATTTGAAAATTATCAAAACAATTTAGTTTAGGATATCTATATACAGTTGAAGTCTGAAGTTTACATACACCTTAGCCAAATACATTTAAACTCACTTTCTCACAATTCCTGATATTTAATCCTTGGAAAAATTCCCCGTCTTAGGTCAGTTAGGATCACCACTGTATTTTAACAATGTGAAATGTCACAATAATAGTAGAGAGAATGATTTCTTTCATCACATTCCCAGTGGGTCAGAAGTTTACATACACTCAGTATTTGGTAGCATTGCCTTTAAATTGTTTAACTTGGGTCAAAGTTTCGGGTAGCCATCCACAAGTTTCCCACAATAAGTTGGGTGAATTTTGGCCAATTCCTCCTGACAGAGCTGGTGTAACTGAGTCAGGTTTATAGGCCTCCTTGCTCGCACACACTTTTTCAATTCTTCCCACAAATTTTCTATAGGATTGAGTGATTGGCTTTGTGATGGCCCCTCCAATACCTTGACTTTGTTGTCCTTAAGCCATTTTGCTACAACTTTGGAAGTTTGCTTGGGTGTATTGTCCAATTGGAAGACTCATTTGCAACCAAGCTATAACTTCCTGACTGATGTCTTGAGATGCTGCTTCAATATAGCCACATAATTTTCCTTCTCATGACGCCATCTATTTTGTGAAGTGCACCAGTCCCTCCCGCAGCAAAGCATCCCCACAACATGATGCTGCCACCCCCGTGCTTCACAGTTGGGATGGTGTTCTTCGGCTTGTAAGCGTTCCCCTTTTTCCTCCAAACATAACGATGGTCATTATGGCCAAACAGTTCTATTTTTGTTTCATCAGACCAGAGGACATTTCTCCAAAAAGTACAATCTTTGTCCCCATGTGCAGTTGCAAACCGTAGTCTGGCTTTTTTTATGGCAGTTTTGGAGCAGTGGCTTCTTCCTTGCTGAACGGCCTTTCAGGTTATGTCGATATAGGACTCATTTTACTGTGGATATAGATACTTTTGTACCTGTTTCTTCCAGCATCGTCACAAGGTCCTTCGCTATTGTTCTGGGATTGATTTGCACTTTTCACACAAGTACGCTCATCTCTCAGAGACAGAAGGCGTCTCCTTCTTGAGCGGTATGACGGCTGCGTGGTCCCATGGTGTTTATACTTGCGTACTATTGTTTGTACAGATGAACGTGGTACCTTCAGGTGTTTGGGTCAACCTTGTGATCAAGTTCCAGACTTTTGGAGGTCTACAATTATTTTCTGAGGTCTTGGCTGATTTCTTTAGATTTTCCCATGATGTCAAGTGAAGAGGCACTGAATTTGAAGTTTGGCCTTAAAATACATCCACAGGTACACCCCCAATTGACTGAAATGTCAATTAGCCTATCAGAAGCTTCTAAAGCCATGCCATCATTTGTTGGAATTTTCCAAGCTGTTTAAAGGCACAGTCAACTTAGTGTATGTAAACTTCTGTCCCACCGGAGTTGTGATAGTGAGTTCATGTCTGTAAACAATTGTTGGAGAAATTACTTGTCATGCACACTGTAGATGTCCTAACTGACGGGAAAAAAATGGCAGTTTGTTTAACGAGAACTTCGTGGAGTGGTTGGAAAAACACGTTTTAATGACTCCAACCTATGTGTATGTAAACTTCCGACTTCAACTGTAAATTCAACAATTGCATTCTTCTCCAGTTACTCTCTAGGCTACGGTCTTATTCATAGCTTCATTGCTTAGATGTTACTTTCTTGCAAACAAATGTCATCACCTATCCTTTTTTAAACCCCAATACAATAGGCTGATATTAGTTCATTAATGGGTTGTGGACTAGTCTTTGTGGAACAGAATGCTTATACTGTATCTCTCAAGCATGGGCTTCAGCCAGGAGAGCCTGTGGTATTCCATGGGTATTCCATGTTTAAAGTGGCTATTGATATATTTTACATTTCCCCTTATTAAAGTGGCTGGAGTTGAGTCAGTGTGTTGGCAAAATACTGTACAAATTATGGGCAAATGTTGCCCAATCCAGGTGTGGAAAGCTCTTAGACTCACAACTGTAATCGCTGCCTGAAGGTGCTTCCACTCTGGGGTGTAAATACCTACGTAAATGAGATATTTCTGTATAGCATTTCCAATAAATTTGCTAAAGTTTCTTAAAACATGTTTTCACTTATGGTTTATTGTGTGTGTGTGTGTGTGTTCCTACTGTAGCTCAGTTGGTAGAGCATGGCGCTTGTAACGCCAGGGTAGTGGGTTCGATTCCCGGGACCACCCATACGTAGAATGTATGCACACATGACTGTAAGTCGCTTTGGATAAAAGCGTCAGCTAAATGGCATATATTATTATTATTATTAGATGGGTGAGAACCCCCTCCCCCAATTTAATCCGTTTTGAATTCAGGCTTGTAACACAACAATGTGGAATAAGTCTAGGGATATGAATACTTTCTGCACTGTGACGACATTAGTTACAAAACTCCGTTTTGGAATCTACTCACTGACTATCACCAAAATAATGCTACTTTTAATAATGCTACATTTTGGCGCTGGAATTAATGTTTCTAATATCGACGATACATAGGACATTTTCAACCAAATAAGTAGGTTTTTTTTGCGTTGTTGCCCTTTATTATAGAAAGTGTTACTGTTCATTGTTTTGTGTGTAAAGTAAAATTATATGGTTGAACTTTTTATTTAATTTTTTTTTGGTACTTTTTACCCCATTTTTTTATTTTTTTTTGTCCCCAATGATTATGTAATTGGTAGTTTAGTCTTGTCCCATCGCTGCAACTCCTTACGGACTCAGGAAAGGCGAAGGTCGAGAGCTCCTCCGAAACATGACCCCACTGAGCAGCAATGCTTCTTGACACACTGCTTGCTTAACGCAGAAGCCAGTTGCACCAATGTGTCGGCAGAAACCCAGTACAGCTGGTGACCGAAGTCAGCGTGCATGCGCCTGGCTGCCACAAGGAGTCGCTAGAACGCGATGGAACAAGGACATTCCAGCCGGGCCAAACCCTCCCCTAACCCCGGATGATGCTGGGCCAATTGTGCACCGCCTCAGGGGTCTTCCAGTCGTGGCTGGCCCGCGACACAGCCTGAGATGGAACCCGGGTCTGTAGTGACGCCTCTCGCTCTGCGACGCTGTGCCTTAGACCGCTGCGCTGTGTTTCTTATTGTTTCTTTCCTGAAGCCGTTATATAAAATGTGGCCATAGTGTTGGGCTCTGTTCTTAATGCGAAACACCTCTCCACATTGATCTGTTGTCACAGGACTGACTTGTTATTTTACCTTTGCTTTGGTCCACTGCATCCTGAGATCTGTAAAACACCCTAGCTCTGACGTTTCTCTGAAGATGGACAATGGCCTCGTACTGGCCATGAATGTGAATTGAACACACACACACACACACACACACACACACACACACACACTTGGGCGTGAGCAAACATGCATGCATGTGCACAAACGCATTCAATCTCTTTTTTTTTTCTTTCTTGCACACGCTCGCGCACACACTTTGTCGCCTGTCACTCTGAGTTATTGGTTAATGCTGATCATTCAACTGAGTGACGTTAATACTAATTTGCCTTAATTACATTTTTTTACCCTATTCCATTCTATTTTGTAGCTTTCTTGCTTTTAAGGTCAAGATTCAGCGTGTAGGGACAGTCGCTGTACATAAACAGTCGAGGCAAAATTGAAATACCCATATTAATGATGCGTGGTAATTTATAGAGTAGTGATATGGTATTTATTGATGCAATGTTGGGATCAGATGATAATCATAATTTATGTTTTATTGTTGTGTTTTTTAAAAATTAGTATGTTTTGTGTTCCAGGTGTGTGTGGCTGCTGTGGACCCCTGAGGCCCAGGTACAAACGCCTGGTTGATAACATCTTCCCAGAGGACCCCAAAGTGAGTATTTTACCTCTGTTACAAGATGCATTTGACAAGACATTTTAATGACATTCATTTCAATGTCTATAACCAAAGATGTGTTATAGACATTTGTTTAAAATGTCAATCCTTTCCTGTAGTTTTTCCCTAGACTGAGTGGAAAAGCCTTCAAAGTAGCATACACGACTGCCAAACAAACATTTCGGGAAGCGTAGGTTATAATTTTGTAGTCATGTAATTTTGTAGTCATGGAGTGTGTGACCTCAAAGCTCATTTGACTTCTTCAAAGGATTTCCTTTTAGTTTCCAACCGTCTTTCAAAATCTATATTTGCCTATGACGCGTAAATGGCAAAACACCATCTCATTATCATAATTAAATCTCACGATTTAAAAAATTGCCTACAGCCCTAAACTGTCATGATGAACAATGGTCATCATCAGCTGACAGACTAATATTAACACATCTAGTCCTAACCATTGCACTCTAACAGTTTATCATAGCGATAACAAGCCATTTACTAAATAGCTGTCACTACAACCAACTTGATAACACAAATAGGATTGTGTGGTAGTGCATGCATCCGAGCCCATTGTTACTCCAGTGCTTAGCGTGCTTTAGAGACCCTGTGTCGCTGTTATGATGAGAAATTTGCCTCAAGTTCAAACATAATTTTTGGTCAAACGTAGTGCACTATGTAGGGAATAGGGTGTTATTTCAGACATTACCCATAATTGGCCTGCCGTAAAGCGACACGTAACCGTCATGGTTTGACAAATCTATTTGTGTGACATCGCTTTTGATAACCTTGACACGACAACTTATTAACGGCTGTTTGAGTCCTTAACCCTGTTTTTAATTTGAAAAAGCAAAGTGTGTGTGTGTGTGTGTGTGTGTGTGTGTGTGTGTGTGTGTGTGTGTGTGTGTGTGTGTGTGTGTGTGTGTGTATGTGTGTGTATGCAGAATCACATAATAATACATACACAAGGGAGTCTCTTTTCGTTCTCTCTCACACTGTGTCTGTCTCAATCTCAAGGGCCTTTAGTGTATGCTAACAGGTGCAGGGGGAGTCACTCAGAGCAGGTCCTGGAGAAATACTCTGGCGACATTACTCTGGGGACTCTTTTCTCCCCCTTGTGTAAAATGTGTAGGACATACAATGAAGTCTCTCTGTTGTAGATGTATCAGATACACTTTCTATGTGCAATTATAAAACACTATAGTTGGTATTTTATAGTCTTTACGTAGAGCCTGATCATCTTCTTGCCTGATGAATTTAGTTTCTCTGTTGTTACGGACAGTCGGTCTGAAACTGCCATCCTAGAAGTCATTTTTGTGACTTTAAAAGGAGGTGTGTTATACAAAACAAATGCATCAGTAATTGGATAGTCTCTAACAAATCTAACCAATCAGAGTATCAAAGTTGATAACGTCATCATGTAGGCCGGCTCTGGCCCAACCTATTGCTTCCTGGGACCAATCAGAATGGTCAGAATGTGTTCTAGAAATCATCGGAGAGGGAGGCAAATCCAGACTCATCGTGGAAAAGAAAGGTCAGTTTGCCGGAACGATGTGGATGAGTAGCCGGGCGAATAATTTTCCACAATAGAAAGAAAAATGCATGAGAGTTAGCTGACGTGGTAACATTTTATTTGACGGTGTCAATGTATGATATGGGCATTTTAAGCGAAGCTGTGCATGCAACTCATAAATGATGTTGTACATATGTACTTCATAGAAAGTGTTACCAAAATGGTTTCACTTTATTGTGCTCTTCCTCTCTCTTTTCAATTCACTATAGTAATAGTTCAAATATTCCAACCAAGTTCTGAACATACAGAGTAAAAACTCAAAACGGACGACAACAAAAAAAAGCTCAAACCAAGTTTATTCACCCACTGGGTCAAACCGCTGCAAAGACGAAGCATGATGACACAACAGCATATATTTATTACCTCCAACTAGGCGGGGTCAACTCCTTGCACATCTAGACAGCCAATGCATCTCTGTTGCGAGGCAGGAACTTAATTGATTCCTTTCACTGGTGTAGTCATGACCCTTCCTGATGCTAGAGCCTTCGTGGGTGTGGAAGTGAATGTTTTTGAGATAGAACTGTAGTAGGAGGATTGTTGCATTGGGCCCCTCTGGCCCCCGTCCCAGGGGGTTTCTATTCACTTCATCTGTTGACTTGACCTCGAGCCGAATTCCTCGCTCCTCCCTGGTTCCGCAGCTGGCCTGCCTTATAAGAGACTAACTGCAGTATCTTGAAAAGACTAGCATGTAATTGGAGGACACAGGATGTAATCTTTACTTGTCGTTTATTAGGAACCGATTTACACCACTATCATGGAGACCAATAACCAACTAACTTTCTCTATTGCTCATAGAACGGTTACCAACCTAGGACCAGTGATAGTGACGCCTATTGCTTAGATGAGTCAGCATCATTTATCACTCTATAACACTAACTATTGCCCTTCACCTCCCTCCTTGGAAACATGGGACATAATATGAACTTTCTGCACTTCCCCTTGTCTCACTCAGTAACTTTCCATACACCCAGTTCCTATTCACCCTTCATTGACCCCAACATAATCATTCCTTATACATTTAAAGTAATCAATACATTCTAGTGTGGTACTATTAATAAGTATATTTCAGGCTAGAATCTAACACAGGGTTGGGGGCAAATTCCACATGAGCTCAGTCATTTCATGAAGGGAATTCCCAGTCAATTCAGGAATTGACCCAGTTAAAATGTAATGGACCATATTCCATTACTATATAGTGAAGTATGTGCATAGTTAGGGTTGCAAAGGGAGAGCATGTTACTGGTAAATGTCAAAATTGACTAGTAAACTACCATATTGTTGGTAACTTTAAAGGATTTTAGGTAACATTCATAACATGTAGAATATATGAAAAATAAGATGTTTTAATATGAAAAATGAATGCCAAAGCGGTAATAAAAATAACCCCAAAACTTGGTGTTTTTAATTTGAGGGTTTCGGTGTAGAATATCCTTGTTTTACACACTTTGATTTAATTTATTATGTCTTTTGTTGTAAATGTTTTGGGGCCAAACTGGTGACAGTTCTTAAAGGCAATAGTTGGAAGGGTTGTAGAGTTGATAGCAAATTATATCATTGTTGATTAGATGCTTTTAAAAATTAATTAGGCTATTTTCTCTTGAACCGTATGGTCTATCAGATAGAAAGTCATGTAAATATGGACATGGATATATACAGATTGAGGAAAATTTTTATGTTTTATGTAAATGTTTTAAATCAAGTATAAATTACCAAGTTTCCATAGATTGCCATACTTTTATTACAAAAAGGACATTTACAGTAACTTTGGTAAATTATCTGTAGTTTTGCAACCCTATGCATAGTGTACATTAGTGTCCATTGTCCAATATTGTATGTGTAGTATAATGTAATACTTTATTTATTATGTATTTTTATTTAATATTGCATGTTATCATTGTAATGGGCTTGGAGGACATCATGTCATGCAAACACACACACACACACACACACACACACACACACACACACACACACACACACACACACACACACACACACACACACACACACTCCCACACAGTATGTGTGGGATGGAGAAAACATACTGATAGGGAGAAAGCAAGGGCACAGTGAATGTGATTTGCCATAAAGCATGCATCCCAAATGGTACTCTATTCCCTTTATAGTGCACTACTTTTGAGCAGAACCCTCTGCGACCCTTGCCAAAAGAAGTGCACTATATTGGGAATAGGGTGTTCTTTGGGATGCATCCAGAGTGTCAGGAGATCACAAGTTTAATGAACACCCTCCCTCTACATCAGACAGACATCCATCTGAACACGCATGTTCCAGCGCGTGACAGCAGCGTTTAACGATGTCTTAACCTCTGTGATTTACCTCTGAACCTTGATTTAATACCTCGACTCTCAAACACTCTTTCTCTCCCGTCCCCCATCTGACCTTTACGTTAACGGCTATATGATTTAAATTCAAGGACAACACTCCAAAACTTCCACCGCCCACACATCGGGTTGACGTACAGTACCAGTTATAAGGTGGTCCTTCTGTGGCTCAGTTGGTAGAGCATGGCGCTTGTAACGCCAGGGTAGTGGGTTCGATTCCCGGGACCACCCATACGTAGACTGTAAGTCGCTTTGGATAAAAGCGTCAGCTAAATGGCATATATTATATTATAAGTTTGGACACCTACTCATTCCAGGGTTTTTCTTTATTTTTACTATTTTCTACATTGTATAATAATAGTGAAGACATCAAAACTATGAAATAACACATACGGAATCATATGAACATATGAAACCATGTAGTAACCAAAAAAGTGTTAATTTAAACACATTTTATTTTTGAGATTCTTCAAAGTAGCCACCCTTACCTTGAGGACAGCTTTGCACTCTTTTGGCATTCTCTCAACCAGCTTCATGAGGTTTGTGTTACTGGAATTAAATTCCTACATGTTTTAATACCCAATTAAATTAAACACTGCCCACTTCTAAGAATTTGTAAGACTCTTATTTGCATAAAATGGACAGAGACCAGTCTCAAAATCAATCATTAGCGTTTATTCTCGAGAGTACTGAACATTTTACCACAGGTTATAAACTGAAAATGACGTCATTAGTTTTCGAACTGTCCCGTCTCTTCTTCACCCTGGTACAAAGGCAGTATCTCAAGCCTTCCCACATCGTCCCACACCAATTTAATATAATTTATGAGCCAAGGTCGTCCTGTGTAGATAAGCATTCTAGCCAGTCTGACGAGAAGTTAATTCATTTCTACCAAGGAACAGACAGTCATTGTTCTAATTCTTGATTATATTTACACACATTATATTCAGTACTACGATAAAAAGAAAATTCATATATCTATACAGTAACATAATAGTATTCTGATTAGTCAGTCCTGATTGAAATGTATACATAATTAGTCATTATTGATCAAAAATCCCTTAACAGTTTGTCACCTGAAATGCATTTCAATTATCAGGTGTGCCTTGTTTAAAGTTAATTGGTGGAATTTATTTTCTTAATGCGTTTGAGCCAATCCGTTGTGTTGGTATACAGAAGATAGCTTTGTTTTGGTAAAAGACCAAGTCCATATTATGGAAAGAACAGCTCAAATAATCAAAGATAGGCAGTCATTTATCATTACTTTAAGACATGAAGGTCAGTCATTTATCATTACTTTAAGACATGAAGGGCAGTCATTTATCATTACTTTAAGACATGAAGGGCAGTCATTTATCATTACTTTAAGACATGAAGGGCAGTCATTTATCATTACTTTAAGACATGAAGGGCAGTCATTTATCATTACTTTAAGACATGAAGGGCAGTCATTTATCATTACTTTAAGACATGAAGGGCAGTCATTTATCATTACTTTAAGACATGAAGGGCAGTCATTTATCATTACTTTAAGACATGAAGGGCAGACATTTATCATTACTTTAAGACATGAAGGTCAGTCATTTATCATTACTTTAAGACATGAAGGTCAGTCATTTATCATTACTTTAAGACATGAAGGTCAGTCATTTATCATTACTTTAAGACATGAAGGTCAGTCAATCTGGAAAATTTCAATAACTTTGAAAGTTTCTTCAAGTGCAGTCGCAAAAACCATCAAGCGCTATGATGAAACTGGCTCTCACGAGGACCGCCACAGGAAAGGAAGACCCAGAGTTACCTCTGCTGCAGAGGATATGTTCAGCCCAAATAAATGCTTCACAAATTTCAAGTAACAGACACATCTCAACATCAACTGTTCAGAAGAGACTGCATGAATCAGGCCTTCATGGTCGAATTGCTGCAAAGAAACCACTACTAAAGGACACCAATAATAAGAAGAGACTTGCTTGGTCCAAGAAACACGAGCAATGGACATTAGACCAGTGGAAATGTGTCCTTTGGGCTGATAAACCCAAATTGGACATTTTTGGTTCCAACTGCCGTATCTTTGTGAGAGGTGTGGTTGTGTGGGGATACTTTACTGGTGACAGTCTGTGATAAATGTAGTATTCAAGGCAAACTTAACCAGCATGGCTACCACAGCATTCTGCAGCGATACGCCATCCAATCTGGTTTGCACTTAGTCCCACTATCATTTGTTTTTCAACAGGACAATGACCCAACACACCTCCAGTCTGCTTAAGGGCTATTTGACCAATAAGGAGAGTGATGGAGTGCTGCATCAGATGACCTGGCCCCCACAATCACCCAACTTCAACCCAATTCAGATGGTTTGGGATGAGTTGGACCGCAGAGTGAAGGAATAGCAGCCAACAAGTGCTCAGCATATGTGGGAACTCATTCAAAACGGTTGGAAAAGCATTCCAGGTGAAGCTGGTCGAGAGAATGCCAAGAGTGTGCAAAGCGTGGCAACTTTGAAGAATCTACATTTTAAATTAAAAAAAAAAAAAAATGTTTAACACTTTTTTGCTTACTGCATGACTCCATGTATTTCATAGTTTTGATGTCTTCACTATTATTCCTCAATGTAGTAAATAGTACAATTAAAGAGAAACCCTTGAATGAGTAGTGTTGTTGAATTGGACATTTCTCATGAATTGAAAGGTCATTTTCAATTCCCTGTCCAGTTCAAGTGCTGATTGGGCTAGAATTATTTAAAAAATGGCAGAATCTGCTTTTCGAACTGCCTTTCCTGAAAATGACTTGCCCCCACCCACCCTTATGGTATTACTACAGCGCTGAATTCCGATTCTCCACTCTTCTTCCTGATTTGTTCACTCCGCTCATGTATTTCAATTGCTGTAAACTTAAGCTAGAGGGATTTTCCACCCTATATCTTACACTTTTCCATTCCTTTGAAATCCATGAGGGGGACTGAACAAATGCATCATGTTCATTATGCCCGTATAACAAAAACAACAATACTTCTCCTTTTACCTCAGTTTCTGACAATGTTCTTACGTTTGGTGCTACTGTAACCCCTTGTGTACTACTCTTTCAGGATGGCCTGTCCAAGTCAGACATGGAGAAGCTCACCTTCTACGCGGTTTCAGCCCCGGAGAAGTTGGACAGGATTGGGGCCTACCTGGCGGAGCGACTGAGCCGAGATGTGGTCCGCCACCGCTACGGGTAAGTGACCTTCGAGTGACCATTGACCTTGAAACAACCCCTACCCCAATAAACTAATCAACTGTCTTCTTGTGGCCTCTTCTTCAAATAATAATTATTTTCATTTACATTAAGTTTTTGTGTATTTCCAAAATTGTACATCAACAAATAATTAATTACAATTTCATATCTTATCAAAATTAAGACAACCAATATATACATTCACTCAATAGAAATACATTTTCCAAATGGTCTTTCTAAAAACAATGGTATATTGTCCTTTTAATGCAGGGAAAAGGACACCAATAATTAATGCAGGAAAACTTAAATCTGTTTTACCTCATTTCTACCAGCATGTTAAATGTGCAACCAGAGGAAAAGAGAACTCTAGACCACCTTTACTCCACACACAGAGATCTGTACAAAGCTCACCCTCCATTTGGCAAACCATTTGGCAAACACTAAAGCAGGAAACACCAGTGACTCGCTCAATGTGGTAGTGGTCAGATGACTCCGATGCTAAGCTACAGGACTGTTTTGCTAGCACAGACTGGAACATGTTCCAGCATTCTTCCGATGGCATTGAGGAGTGCACCACATCAGTCACTGGCTTCATCAATAAGTGCATTGATGACATCGTCCCCATAGTGACCATACTTACTTACCCCAACCAGAAGCCATGGATTACAGGCAACATCCGCAATGCGCTAAGGGTAGAACTGCAGCTTTCAAGTAACTGGACTCTAACCCAGACGGTTATAAGAAATCCCGCTATGCCCTGCGACGAACAATCAAACAGTGAAAGCATCAATACAGGAGTAAGATAGAATCGTACTATTGTGGCAGGGCTTCAAAACTATTTCAGACTACAAAGGGAAGCACAGCCGTGAGCTGCCCAGTGACACGAGCCTACCAGTCAAGTTAAATGATTTTATGGTCACTTTATTCATTTTATGCATATCTTAGCTTCTGGGCCTGAGTAGCAGGCAGTTTACTCTGGGCACCTTATTCATCCAAGCTACTCAATACTGCCCCCCAGCCATAAGAAGTTAACTGCATTGTTGGTTAAGAGCTTGTAAGTAGGCATTTCACTGTAACGTCTTTACCGGTTGTATTCGGTGCATGTGAAAAATAAAAATAGATTTGATACAACAATCTGTACTCTTAATTTTTTACTTAAAAAAAAAAGAGATCTGGCAACCCCACTGCAATTTGACCCCACTGCAATTTGACCCCACTGTGTTCCAATTTGTAAGTCGCTCTGGATAAGAGCGTCTGCTAAATGACTTAAATGTAATGTAAATGTGTTGTGAGATCATTTAGAAAATCCCTCTTTTGTGAGGCTCTGGTTTTATAGTCATTCTAAGTGATTTCTCTCCTATGATTTAATGTGTTGCGAAATGCTTTGTGGAAAGTAAAAAAAACATTCATTAAGGACTAAAACTGGGGTCTGTCTGATGAAATTGGCAAAAATAGAGTGGCAGCGCTGAATCGATACAGCGATTATATTGACAGGAATTACATTTCATTGGGTGTGATTTACCCCTAAAGCTGAAAACCAAAGAGAGAGACACACGTAGACCAAGAAAGTGTTTGTTTCAAATGGCACCTTATTTCCTATAAAGTGCACTGCTTTTGCTATGCGCGATTAATCACTTGGCGTTGTAGTATGTGTGACTAACTGCTTGTCATTGCCCAATACTGCCCATCTAATGTGTTCACTGTCCAAGGGTTGCCAACCCCGTTCGCTGGGCAAGTTCTCTGATTTTGCTGTAGCACCCACAGACCATTTGAATGCCAATGAATGGAATGGAAATGTGAAACTAGAGTAGTACTACATTGTTAAATCGTGTACATTACAGTGGCTTAGTTACTAGTTGTTCATCTTATTTTTTTGGCACAATATCCTGATTTTTTTTTCAAACAACATTTTGACTTTTTGGCACAATATTCATTAATGTTATGTACAGTCACTCGTGAAAGTTTTCACGTTTTGCTGCCTTAAAATGTCATCTAAAAAAATAGTTTTTTTTTTCTCTACCTCATCCACCTCTTCAAAGTTAACAAATAACAATTTTATATATATATATATATGCCTTTGGAAAGTATTCAGACCCCTTGAATATTTCCACATTTTGTAGGCTTACAGCCTTATTCTAAAATGTATTAAATAGTTTTTCCCCCCTCATCAATCTACACACACTAATGATGAAGCAAAAACTGGTTTGAAGAAATTGACTAATTTCAGACCCTCAGTACTTTGTTGACGCATCTTAGGCAGTGATTACAGCCTCGAGTCTTCTTGGGTATTACGCTACAGGCTTCGCACACCTTTATTTGGGGAGATTCTCCCATTTTGTTCTCTGCAGATCCTCTTAAGCACTGTCAGGTTGGATGGGGAGCACTGCTGTACAGCTATTTTTAGGTCTCTCCAGAGATGTTAGATCAGGTTCAAGTCTGGGCTCTGCCTGGGACACTCAAGGATATTCAGAGACTTGTCCCGATGCCACTCCTGCGTTGTCTTGGCTGTGTGGTTAGGATTATTGTCCTGTTGTAAGGTGAAACTTTGCCCCAGTCGGAGGTCCTGAGCACTTTGGAGCAGGTTTTCATCAAGGATCTCTCTGTACTTTGCTCTGTTCCTCTTTGCCTGACTAGTTTCCCAGTCCGTGCCGCTGAAAAGCATCCCCACAGCATGATGCTGCCACCACCATGCTTCACCATAGGGATGGTGCCTCCAGACATGACGCTTGGAATTCAGGCCAAATAGTTCAATCTTTGTTTCATCAGACCAGAGAATCTTCTTTCTCATGGTCAGTTTTTTTTTGTTGCTCTGACATGCACTGTCAACTGTGAGACCTTATCCACAGGAGTGTGGCTTTCCAAATAATGTCAAATCAATTGAATTTACCACAGGTGGACTCCAGTGAAGTTGTAGAAACATCTCAAGGATGATGAATGGAAGCAGGGTGCATATGAGCTCGATTTCGAGTCTCGTAGCACAAGGTTTCAATACTTAAGTAAATACGTTTTTTTAAATTTGTAATATATTTGCAAACATTTCTAAAAACCTGTTTTCCCCGATGAGGAAAAACAAAGTATTTAATCAATTTTATAATACGCCTGTAAAGTAACAAAATGTGGAAAAAGTCGAGCGGTCTGAATACTGTCCGAATGCACTGTACTTACTGTAGCTAGCAAATGCAGCTAGCTAGTTTAGCTTACTTAAACACCCTGCTCAAACAGAGGGATGCTATATTAGCTAGCTGGCTATGACTATCCAACACAACAATGGAACTCTTCCACTGCTAAACTGCTTACTGATTATACACTGCAACATTACTGCATAATTGTAGCAGGTTTACTAATGCGTTCTATTAGTTTACTAATGCGTTCTATAGTTCTATTAGCTATGCTGACTATGACTTTACTTTTGCAAATATGTGACTGACCGGCTTGAAAAGGGTGTTTTTTACATTGGAAATAAAGTAGAGACTCAGAGCAAGAAAGGGGTATATCATACACTACAGTTGAGGAACAATGGGAAAGTAATTCTGCTTTGAAAGTTGATAAACTTGTAACCTCACTTTTGAGAAAATGGTCATTGAATGTTTTGGCACACCCATATGGACAGCTCTTCTCTGTCTACACCCTTTTGAGAAAATGGCTCTTGAATATTTTTGGTACCTACTGGAGAGCTCTTCTTTGTCTACACCCATTCAGCATCGTTCAAACCCTCTAAATTCTTAGCCCCACCCATCCCTTTAAGGATTCACATGTGAGGCCACCAAAGATTTCCAGACTAAAGGCTTGTTTATACTACGGGTCTGTTCGTCAATTCAATCTGGAGTGCCAGAGTGTGCTCAGAGTGAGCTCTGGGCGTTTATAAACTCAGAGCGTTGTCAGATTGTCTGTTCGTAAATTCAGAGTGCTTTGGTCTCGGAGTGTTCAGAGCGCACACTGGAAGACGAGTAGGGTTGATCCGAGCGTTCTGACCTAACAGCACCCAAGCTAAATGGCTAACGTTGGCTATTTTGCAAGCTACTTCTAGACCCAAATGAGAGAACCGCTCACTCGGACCATTTTACTCACCCTAGCAGAGCTGGTTAGGCTGTTTTTATATTATTCAGAGCGTTGGTGACTGCAACAATTTAATTACACTTTTTGCCAACACTTACGGACACTGGCCATATTCTACAGGTGTTGAGCGTTCGTAAATTTGTCAGTTATTCTTTTAGTTATTGGAATTTACTGTCTAGCGACAGTTAGCAGTGACATCATGAACATTCTATTGACATGGTTACTTGCATAGTGGTCTTTTGTTTAGACATGTAGGTAGTTAGCTAAACAATGAACCATAATCCAAACTCATGATGTTATTACCCTTCATGAATCTGCAGGTAGCTAACCAACCAGGTTCAATGTTAGCTAGCTAACATTAGGCTATAACTAGCAATAAAAATGGCTCAGAGATACAAATAATATAATCATACAAGTAGCATTAGCTAGTGAGCCAGCCTAGATTCCTGAAACGAGTGATAGTTTGGGAAGGTTTTATCGCCTGGTCACACACAGCTGATGTGTTGTGAATTGAAGTTCACAAAAGAAGGGAAAAGGTGAGAGGAGGTGAGTGCATACATGCGAGAAGGAATACAACGTGGTTGCTATGAAAGTGAACTACTGTATGCTTACACATGATCATGAAAGATGATCTGAGTACTTATGTAAATAAGATATTTCTGTTGTATTTTTTTAAAAATACATTTGCAAAAATATCTAAACCATTTTTTTCGCATGGTCATTATGGGATATTGTGTGATTGAGGAAACAATTAATTTAATCAATTTCATAATAAGGCTGTAATGTAATTCAAGGGGCCTGAATACTTTCCAAATGCTGTGTGTGTGTGTGTAAACTCAGCAAAAAAAAGAAACGTCCTCTCACTGTCAACTGCGTTTATTTTCAGCAAACTTAACATGTGTAAATATTTGTATGAACATAAGATTCAACAACTGAGACATAAACTGAACAAGTTCCACATATGTGACTAACAGAAATGGAATAATATGTCCCTGAACAAAGGGGGGGTCAAAATCGAAAGTAACCGTCAGTATTTGGTGTGGCCACCAGCTGCATTAAGTACTGCAGTGCATGGCCTGCACCAGATTAGCCAGTTCTTGCTGTAAAATGTTACCCCACTCTTCCACCAAGGCACCTGCAAGTTTCCGGACATTTCTGGGGGGAATGGGCCTAGCCCTCACCTTCCGATCAAACAGGTCCCAGGCGTGCTCAATGGGATTGAGTTCTGGGCTCTTTGTTGGCCATGGCAGAACAATGACATTCCTGTCTTGCAGGAAATCACGCACAGAACGAGCAGTATGGCTGGTGGCATTGTCATGCTGGAGGGTCATGCCAGGAAGGAGCCTGCAGGAAGGGTACCACATAAGGGAGGAGGATGTCTTCCCTGTAACACACAGCGTTGAGATTGCCTGCAATGACAACAAGCTCAGACCGATGATGCTGTAACACACCGCCACAGACCATGACGGACCCTCCACCTCCAAATCAATCCTGCTCCAGAATACAGGCCTCGGTGTAACGCTCATTCCTGAGACGATAAACACAAATCCCGACCATCACCCCTGGTGAGACAACACCGCGACTCATCAGTGAAGAGCACTTTTTGCCAGTCCTGTCTGCACTGATGGAGTGATTGTGCTTTTTTGGTGTAACTTGGGCAGTTGTTGTTGCTATCCTGTACCTGTGCTGCATGTGTGAAGTACGGATGTTCTGATCCTGTGCAGGTGTTGTTACACGATCATCTGTCCGTCCTGTCTTCCTTGTAGCGCTGTCTTAGGTGTCTCACAGTAACGGCATTGCAATTTTTTGCCCTGGCCACATCTGCAGTCCTCATGCCTCCTTGCAGCATGCCTAAGGCACGTTCACGCAGATGAGCAGAGACCCTGGGCATATTTCTTTTGGTGGTTTTCAGAGTCAGTAGAAAGGCCTCTTTAGTGTCCTAAGTTTTCATAACTCTGAACTTAATACCTACCATGTGTAAGCTGTTAGTGTCTTAACGAGCGTTCCACAGGTGCATGTTCATTAACTGTTTATGGTTGATTGAACAAGCATGGGGAAAATGTGTTTAGACCCTTTACAATGAAGATCTTTGAAGTTATTATGAATTATCTTTGAAAGACAGGGTCCTGAAAAAGGAACGTTTCTTTTTTTGCTGAGTTTAGGTTCTTTCTTCGATCTTTCTTACTACCGGTCAAATGTTTTAGAACACCTTCTCATTCAAGTGGTTTTCTTTATTTTTACTATTTTCTACATTGTAGAATAATATTGAAGACATCACAACTATGAAATAACACATGGAATCGTGTGGTAACCAAAAAAGTGTTAAACAAATCAATATATATATATTTTTTGAGATTCTTCAGATGGCCACCCTTTGCCTTGATAACAGCTTTGCACACTCTTGGCATTCTCTCAACCAGTTGCATGACTGCATTTCAATTAACAGGTGTGCCGCCTTAAAAGTTAATATGTAGATTTTATTTTCTTAATGCGTTTGAGCCAATCAGTTGTCTTGTGACAAGTTGGAGGTGGTATAACAGACGATAGCTCTATTTGATAAAAGACAAAGTCCATCTTATTAAGCAAAGTGATATGACAGTCAATAATTTATTTTAGACATGAAGGTCAGTCAATCCGGAAAATGTCAAGAACTTTGAAAGTCGCAAAAACCATCAAGCGATATGACACTGGCTCTCATTAGGACCGCCACAGAAATGGAAGACCCAGAGTTACCTCTGCTGCAGAGGATAAGTTCATTAGTTACCAGCCTCAGAAACTGCAGGCCAATTAAATGCTTTACAGATTTCAAGTATCAGACCCATCTCAACATCAGCTGTTCAGAGGAGACTGAGTTAATCAGGCCTTCATGGTTGAATTGCTGCAAAGAAACCACTACTAAAGGACACCAATAATAAGAAGAGACTTGCTTGGGCCAATAATCATGAGCAATGGGCATTAAACCAGTGGAAATTTGTCCTTTGGACTGGAGTTCAAATTTGGTTCCAACAGCCGCGTCTTTGTGAAATTATGATCAACTTGTGTTTTTCCCACCGTAAAGCATGGAGGAGGAGGTGATGGTGTTGGGGGGCTTTGCTGATGACACTGTTTGATTTATTCAGAATTCAAGGCACACTTCACCAGAATGGCTACCACAGCATTCTGTAGCGATACGGCGTTCCATCTGGTTTGCACTTTGTCCTACTATAATTTATTATTTAAACAGAACAATGACCCAACACACCTCCAGGCTGTGTAAGGGCTATTTTTTTCAAGGAGTGATGCATCAGATGACCTGGCCTCCACATTCACTGAGCTCAACCCAATTGAGATGGTTTGGGGATGAGTCTGACTGCAGAGTGACGGAATAGCAGCCAACAAGTGCTCAACATATGTGGGAACCTCTTGAAGACTGTTGGAAAAGCATTCCAGGTGAAGCTGGCTGAGAGAATGCAACAGTGTGCAAAGCAATCAAGGCAAATAATACCAGCAAAACACTAGTCTCAACTTCAACAGTGAAGAGGCTGGCCTTCTAGGCAGAGTTCCTCTGTCCAGTGGCTGTGTTCTTTTGCCTATCTTAATTGTTTGTTTTTATTGGCTAGTTTGAGATATGTCTTTTTCTTTGCAACTCTGCCTAGAAGGCCAGCATCCCGGATTCGCCTCTTCACTGTTGACGTTGAGGTGGGTGTTTTGCGGGTACTATTTAATGAAGCTGCCAGTTGAGAACTAGACACTCTAATGTACTTGTCCCTTTGCTCAGTTGTGCACTGGGGCCACCCACACCTCTTTCTGTTCTGGGTAGAGCCAATTTGTGCTGTTCTGTGAAGGGAGTAAACTTTTGAACGTGTGTGTGTGTGTGTGTGTCTCTATATATATATCCTAGATCCTAATTCATTCAAAATGAAGATGTATGTCTTTACACCCCAGACGTATTCCTTGGTGGAAGTACCTTTGGCAGCCAGTGAAAACATAATGACAGTGAAAACATTTTTTTTTTAACTTGTGCAAATGTATTAAAGATGAAATACAGAAATATTTCATTTACATAAGTATACACTCCCCTGTTTCAATACTTTGTAGAAGCACCTTTGGCAGTGATTATAGCTGTGATACTTTAAGTCTCAAAGACCTTTCCACACCAGGATTGTGTAACATTTATTATTTTATTATTTCAAATTGGATGTTTATCAGTGCTGGACAACCATTTTCAGGTCTTACCATAGTCTAGAAAATCTAACTCGGCCACTCAGAAACATTCACTGTCTTCTTGGTAAGTAACTCCAGTGTAGATTTGTCCTTGTGTTTTAGAATATTGTCCTGCTGAATGGTTATCTCCCAGTGTCTGGTGGAAAGCAGACTGAACCAGGTTTTCCTCTAGGATTTTGCCTGTGCTTAGTTCAACTACATTTTTTTTATCATGAAAAACTCCCCAGTCCTTATCGATTACTAGCATACCCATAACATGATGCAGCCACCACTATGCTTGGAAATATGGAGGGTTGTACTCCTTAATGTGTTGTATTGGATTTTCCCCAAACGCAGCACTTTTTAGTCAGGACAAAAGTGTATTGCTTTGCCACATTTTTGGCAGAATTACTTTATTGCCTTGTTGTAAATGGAATGCATGTTTTGGAATATTTTGATTCTGTACTGGCTTCTATTTTTTTTAAACTCTTAAATTATGTTAGTATTGTGGAGTAACTACAATGTTGATCCATCCTCAGTTTCCTCTTATCACAACCATTAAACTCTAACCGTTTTAGTCACCGTTGGCCTCATGGTGAAATCGAAATGTGGAGTCGGTTGTCTAGATCTGCAATAAAAAAACTGTGCCATGGGTGTTTAGACTAGGCACTGTATGTTATGTTCTGCATGTAATGGCTGTGACATGAAAACTAACCCCGCTGCCTGCTTGTCATTGCCCTGCACCCTCAACACATAATACATCCAATGCCAGTCTTCGAGAATGGCTGCCTGGCTACCCAAACTCCTTGCTCTGGCCAAACGAAACGCCATGCCCATGGATGTTAGTTTCTTCTCCGCAATTAGTCTGAATCTGAGTACTTCCCCAACTATTTCTAGAACACACACATTTTGATCATTCTGATTGGTCCCTGAAATACTGATGGTTTGGGCCAGAGACGGAACACATTTGGGTCATGCGGCATTTAGAAAATGTGTCGTTGGCTTTGATTCTCTGATTGGTTCGAGATTTTCCAATCGCCGATAACTTAATTTTGTACAACACCTCTCATTTTGACGACACCACAGACTACTTCAACGATGGCAGTCGCAGACTGAATTATGTAGCAACAAACAGCAGTGGAATAATTCAGTTTGAGTCATTAGGCAAGCAGAATGGCTACTCTGCTACCTGAACCATTTTATATTTTATACATATACTGAAAATAATTAACATTCTCTTGACCCATGCAGGTACGTAGTCATCGCCATGGAGGCTCTGGACCAGCTCCTGATGGCCTGTCACTCCCAGAGCATCAAGCCCTTTGTGGAGAGCTTCCTCCACATGGTGGCCAAGCTGCTGGAGTCCCGGGAGCCAGACCTGCAGGTCCTGGGGACCAACTCGGTAAGTAACACCCCATGGTCCTTTGTGGCTCAGCTGCTCGACCATGGCACTTGCCACGTAAGGATTGTGGGTTCGATTACTGCTGTTGACCACCCATACGGAAATGTATGCACACATGACTGGAAGTCGATTATAAAAATTACAGTGCCTTCAGAAAGTATTCACATCTTTTGACTTTTTCCACATGTTCTTACATTACAACCTTTAAAGTATTAAAGTATTTAGACCCTTTACTCAGGTACTTTGTTGAAACACCTTTGGCAGCGATTACAGCCTCAAGTCTTCTTGGGTATGACGCTACAAGCTTGGTACACCTGTATTTGGGGAGTTTCTCCCATTCTTCTCTGCAGAGCCTTTCAAGCTCTGTCAGGTTGGATAGGGAGCGTCGCTGCACTGCTATTTTTAGGTCTCTCCAGATGTTCAATCGGGTTCTAGTCTGGCTCTGGATGAGCCACTCAAGAACATTCAGAGACTTGTCCCGAAGCCACTCCTGCGTTGTCTTGGCTGTGTGCTTAGGGTTGTTGTCTTGTTGGAAGGTGACGGAACCATCTTGGTGGATTCCAAACTTATTTTTAAGAAGAATGGAGGCCTCTGTGTTCTTGGGGAACTTCAATGCTGCAGAATTGTTTTTCCCAGATCTGTGCCTCGACACAATCCTGTCTCTGAGCTCTACTGACAGTTCCTCATGGCTTGGTTTTTGCTCTGACATGCACTGTCGACTCTGGGACTTTTATATAGACAGGTGTAAGTCTTTCCAAATCATGTCCAATAAATATATTTTTACCACAGGTGGACTCCAGTAAAGTTGTAGAAGCATCTCAAGGATGATCAATGGCAACAGGATGCACCTGAGCTCAATTTCGAGTCTGAATACTTATGTAAATAAGTTATTTCTGTTTTTAAAAATGTCTAAACCTGTTTTCGCTTTGTCATTATGGGGCATTGTGTGTAGATTGAGAAAAAAAAGCGACAACAACTGTAATATCTTGATTAGATAAGTGTCCACACCCCTGAGTTAATACATGCTAAATCCACTTTGTGGGCCTCCTGAGTGGCGCAGTGGTCTAAAGCACTGCATCGCTGTGCTTGCTGTGCCACTAGAGATTCTTGTTTCCAGTACAGGCTGTCTCGCAGGCCCATGGGGCGGCAAACATTTGGCCCAACGTCATCTGGGTTAGGGGAGGGTTTGGCCGGCAGGAATGTCCTTCTTCTAACGCGCATTAGCTACTCCTGTGGCGGGCCGGGCGCAGTACACGCTGATAAAGTACACATTGACACCAATGTGTGGCTGGCTTCCCAAGTTGAGTGTGCATTGTGTCAAGAAGCAGTGCCGCTTGGTCAGATTGTGTTTCGGAGTACGCACAGCTCTCAACCTTCGCCTCTCCCGTGTCCGTACGGCAGTTGCAGCGATGAGACTGTAACTACCAATTGGATAATGAAAATGAGAGAAAAGGGGGTAAAGAAGCTGTGGGTCTTTCTGGGTAAGTCTCTAAGAGCTTTGCACACCTGGATTTTACAATATTTGCAAATTATTCTCTAGGCAGCCGTTTTCAGGTCTTGCCATATATTTTCCATAACAAAGGGGTTTAATACTTATTTAACATGTCAGATTTTCATTTTTTATTAATTTGTAAAAATTCCTAAAACATAATTCCACTTTTTGGGTTATTGGGTTTATTATTATTTTTTATTTCACCTTTATTTAACCATGTAGGCCAGTTGAGAACAAGTTCTCATTTACAACTGCGACCTGGCCAACATAAAGCAAAGCATTGTAACATAAACAACACCACAGAGTTACACATGGAGTAAAACAAACATACAGTCAATAACAATAGAAAGTCTGTATACAGTGTGTGCAAATGAAGTAAGGAGGTAAAGCAATAAATAGGCCATAGTGGCGAAGTAATTACAATTTAGCAGATTAACACTGGAGTGACAGATGTGCAGATGAGGATGTGGAAGTATAAATACTGGTGTGTAAAAGAGCAGAAAAAATTAAAATACGGGGATGAGGTAGGTAGGTATTTGGTTGGATGTGCTTTTTACAGATGGGCTGTGTACAGCTGCAGCGATCGGTAAGCTGCTCTGACAGCCGCTGCTTGAAGTTACTGAGGGAGATATGTCTCCTACTTCAGTGATTTTTTTTTTTTTTTTGCAATTCGTTCCAGTCATTGGCAGCAGAGACCTGGAAGGAAAGGCGGCCAAAGGAGGTGTTGACTTTGGGGATAACCAGTGAAATATACTTACTGGAGTGCATGCTACGGGTGGGTGTTGCTATGGTGACCAGTGAGCTGAGATAAGGCGGAGCTTTACCTAGCAAAGACTTATAGATGACAGCCCGTGGGTTTGACGACGGATTTATAGCGAGGACCAGCCAATGACAGCGTATTCTGGTTGCAGTGGTGGGTAGTTGGTGACAAAACGGATGGCACTGTGATAGACTGCATCTTATTTGCTGAGTAGAGTGTTGGAGGTTATTTTGTAAATGACATGGCCGAAGTCTAGGATTGGCAGGATAGTCAGTTTTACGAGGGTATGTTTGGCATCATGAGTGAAGGAGGCTTTGTTGCGAAATAGGAAGCCTATTCTAGATTTCACTTTGGATTGGAGATGCTTAATGCGAGTCTGGGAGGAGAGTTTACAGTCTAGTCAGACACCTAGGTATTTATAGTATTTATAGTTGCCCACATATATAGGCCAGTGACACAATCTTAATATAATCAATTTTAAATTCAGGCTGTAAAACATGTGGAAAAAGTCGTCCAAAGGTGTGAGTACTTTCTGAAGCCACGTTTTAGAAGGAATGCAAAATAAACTGCCATATGGATTGAATTTGAATGATTTGTCATTTCATTGGGATTCGATGTAAGTGTTTAGGACCGTGGTTGAAAGACTGTGTTCGAATGAAATTATACCTCACTCATGCAATTCACCCCCCCCCCCCTTATTTATGGTCATTTAAATGTCTTATTTCATTCATGTTTTAAAGAATTTGAAGTTCGGATAGCGTGAACGTTTGAAAGTTGGTCTTGTATCTTAAATGGCATAGAATAGATAGATGGAATGATTGGACTGGTTGATTGATTAATGGATTGATGGGATATCCTGAACATGTGACAGTTGGTTTGGTGACTCCATCTTGAATGGTGAGTCATTTTATGGAAACATTTATATAGTTATAGTTTTAGAAAGATTTTAAAGAATTTGAAGTCCTTAAAAACTTTAGTTCATCACTGGGGCCGAGCTCCCTGCCATCCAGGACCTCTATATCAGGCGGTGTGAAAGGAATTCCGGAAAAGTCATTAAAGACTCGCGCCTTAGCCTGTTCCCTCTGCTTCCGCACGGCAAGCGATACCGGTGCAACAAGCAGACCTGCCAACGTGCACGCTGTCTTGTATTTACTATCATTAAATTGAAGACTTAGTTTTTATCAAAGATTCTCTGTAATTAGTATTACGTGATCAAACTGATTAATCGTGTAACTGTAATTAACTAGGAAGTCAGGGCACCAAGGAAAATATTCAGATTACAGGGTTATAATTTCCCAATATAACCTTTCAAATATTTTATATCTGAACAATTAGTCTTCGTAATTAATGAATGATTTACTTTACCTCACGTTAGTCTCATTCCAAACGTCGTACATTTTTGGTTATCTGCACCAACCCAGTCCTCACTGAGTCATCCATACATCAATTGTCTTAAATCATTTATTTATTACTAACTAATTAATCCACAGAAATGCATAAACAAACAGAGTAAATATGGTTACAAGAAATGATAGGAGAATGTGCCCTATTGGGCTAAACCGGAATGGCGGCTTGTTAGACAAGAGGGAAGTGGGGGTCGACTAAGAAGTCACTACAGAGATAATAATTATAACAATTGAAATACTAATCCTTTACACATCAACACTCACTCATTTGGGAACAATTGCAATCAATATATATATATATATATATATATATATATATATATATATATATATATATATTTACGCTCAGTGTGTCGTTTTGATCTTTGTTGAAAAGTTAGTTTCTGTTGGAGAGTTTTCGTCCTCTCTCTCTCGTGGTTAGAATGGATTGTAGAATGGATGTTTCGGCGGTTGTTGTTCTTCGCTTTCAATGATACCGAATTCCTAGCTGCAGACTGGTAATTAATATCAAAGACTTGTTCTTATTCTGTCGGTATCGATAGTCTAAAAGTTTAACCACGTGGTATGGTTAAAAGATTCAGCAATGGTCTGCAACCTTTGTCCTCCCGTGATTGAGAGAAACATGCTTTACTGAGCATTTCTCAATTTTTTTTCCGGAATTGTAGAAAAGGGTCCCAGGATGCCTGACTCATGGGCTCATGGGCGGTCCTCTGATTTTGTTCAACTCAAAAGGGAATTGGGAGTTTCCTTCATTAAACAGTCCAAAATCACATGACACAATTTTACAAACAGTATCATACTCACTCATGAATCTTATACAACAATTAGATGTAAACCTCATATCTGAGGCTATTACATAAACAGCGTTATGGTAATGTTGCCGCACCATCTCCCATGAGCTTCCCCAAGTTGTAACAAACGGACCAGTCTGTAGCTGGATTCTTCACCGATCATTTATACCTTCTCCGTTGTTCGGACCTCAAGTTCTGTGAGGTGGAAGAAATTCCTTTGTTCTCTATGAAACCTCACTCTATCTCTATACTGTGTGGCCATGAGGAGATCCTCAGGAATTTACGACCTCCCTCTGACCACAGCAGCCTAGTTGAAGGGGGAGTCAGGGAGAGGGGGATGGGTCTTGCTGTACCCAAAGTGGGCAACGTCATGACAACACATTTTGCGTGACAACTACGCAATTCTCTGTCCATGTACGCTGGTACGAGATTGGAGTTAATGGTATGCAGAAATGATTAGGTCCTGATAATTATTGTTATTGTTTATTTTTTTTAGACATTTGAATAAAAAATTAATAAACTACTGGGACGCGGAATTAAATGTATATCACACAAATGCAACCAGTTATTTTTTGTATTTGCATTTAATTTCCTTCACTAGCAAATGTGAATGAACAGCTGGCACTTCAGAGCCCACTGAATGTCCATCTTATGTTCTCTAAAGTTAGCTTGAAACAATTAGTGTTTACCTTTCCACAACACACAGAGTCAAAGGGATTTGTCCATGTGTTTATGTACAGCTGACAGTCGGGAATCTCAGCATCACAAAAAACAGAAAGCGGGGCAGACACGAGGTAGCTACGTCGAATAATGATGCATCATTCTTCATGTCTGTTGACACAAACTCTGTACATGTCTGTGTTGCAGTTCGAGAATCAGGATGTTAGATTTACTCAGTGGATAAATTTTTATTTCAGCCTTGTGGGAGAGGAGAAAACGGACAAAGAGTTGAAATTCCACAAGGCAGTGACAAAAAGCTTACAGCACCTGGTATTCCCAGGCGGTCTCCCATCCAAGTACTAACCAGGCCCTACCCTGCTTAGCTTCCGAGATCAGGCGTACTCAGGCCGTATTTTCCACGTAACATTACAAGGATCACGCAACCTGATATACTGTAACTGTAATTTTGATCCACGTCACAAAAAGCATTACAAAAGTATAATCAAATATAAACATCTTGTCGTTTACACAACCTCTTGGAACTACCCATCTCGGATCCGGGAAAATTGTCATCAACTACACTAATTAGCATAGCGCAACGGTCAAAAAATATTACTAGAAAATATTCATATTCATGAAATCACAAGTGAAATATAGTGAAACACAGCTTAACCTTTTGTTCATCACCCTGTCATCTCAGATTCTGAAATTATTTTTTACAGCCAAAGCAAGACAAGTGTTTGTAAGTTTATCGATAGCCTAACATAGCATTATGTCCAGCTAGCAGCAGGAAGCTTGGTCACGAAAATCAGAAAAGCAATCAATTTAATAGTTTACCTTTGAGCTTCGAATGTTTTCACTCACAAGACAGTTAGACAGCAAACATTCCTTTTGTTCTATAAAGATTATTTTTATACCCAAAATACCTCCGTTTGTTGGCCACGTTATGTTGAGAAATCCACCGGAAATAGTGGTCACTACAACGCTGGCCCAAAATTCCAAATTATATCCATAATATTGACAGAAACACGGCAAACGTTTTTTATAATCAATCCTCAAGGTGTTTTTCAAATATCTATTCGATAATATATCAACTGGGACAATTGGCTTTTCAGTAGGAGCGAGAGGAAAAATGACTACCTCTGTCTTTTACGCAAGAATCACTCAGAGCCCTCAGCTGGCCACTTACGCAATGTAGTCGTTTACGCTCATTCTTCAACATAAAGGCGTGAAACTACGTCAAAATGCTGTAGACACCTTAGGGAATACGTAGAAAACGGAATCCGGTTGATATCCCTTTCAATGGCCAGTAGGGGTGCATAGGAACACAACTGTTTCAAAACACGAGTCACTTCCTGATGGGATTTTTCTTAGGCTTTTGCCTGCAATATCAGTTCTGTTATACTCAGACAATATTTTTACAGTTTTGGAAACTTTAGTGTTGTCTATCCTAAGCTGTCAATTATATGCATATTCTAGCATCTGGTCCTGAGAAATAGGTTGTTTACTTTGGGCACGTTATTTTTCCAAAAAGGAAAATAGTGCCCCCCAGCTTCAAGAAAACGAAGTCGGGAGTTTAGAAGACTGTGCGATGAAGAATGAATGAGTGTCTGGTATCAGCTATAGAGGCAATGCTTCTAAAATGCCTTTGGACAAGATTTGAGATTTTATCAATTTCGAAAATCTGAAATTATTTATGCACTGCAAAGAAATATAGTAGGGCAGAGTCTGGTCAACATGCGCACAGATCAGGCCTGGAGAGAAATTGGCACAATGAAAGGGGGGGGCAGCCTGGTCTACTCCCACCTTTTGACTGTGATGTTGGGGATATTGTTCATATTCCACAGTAAAGAAGACTGCGAACCAATATTTAGTCTCGTTGCCAAGAACAAAACCCAGTACAGAGCCTCCCTCAGTACAGACATGCTGAGTGACCTCGTTACCAGGAAGGTTTCAATGATTGCCAGAGGAACTGTTTGCCCTGCTGCGTAAGGCTAAATCTGCTAGCTACCAGGCAAATCTGTCTAGGAAATTATTTCCTGAACGTTTGAAGGTCTCCAGAAGATTTGTGCTCACCCACTGTTTCCTATCATAGCTTTTTCGTTTTTATTATGGATAATATGTTGATTTGATACTGATGCTCTGCTTCAAACATTTGTTCTTCTCATATCAGAGTTTAAAAAAAATAAGACGTTTGTACCTTTAAATGTACCTACATTTAAAAAAACTCCAAGTATAAAGGCCCTTTGTGTGTTCTTTCTAATGATATCTTGTTAATGACATTTACCATATGTGTAAATGGAATGCTATAGTTTTGGCAAGTCTGTTGTGTCATGCCCAAAGTAGATGTCCTAAGTGATTTTTTTTCCAACAATTGTTTACAGACATATTATTTCACTTGTAATTCACTTGTAATATCACCAGTGGGTCAGAAGTGTACATACACTAAGTTGACTGTGCCTTTAAACGGCTTGGAAAATTCCAGAAAATAATGGAATGGCTTTAGAAGCTTCTGATAGGCTAATCAACATAATTTGAGTCAATTGGAGGTGTACCTGTGGATGTACTTCAAGGCCTACCTTCAAACTCAGTGCCTCTTTGCTTGACATCATGGGGAAATCAAAGGAAATCAGCCAATTTCCAAATGCCCGAAGCTACCACATTCATCTGTACAAACAATAGTACCCATTATAAACACCATGGGACCACACAGCCGTCATACTGCTCAGGAAGGAGATGCATCCTGTCTCCTAGAGATGAACGTGCAAAACGTGCAACTCAATCCCAGAACAGCAAAGGACCTTGTGAAGATACTGGAGGAAACGGGTACAACAGTATCTATTTCCCCGGTAAAACGAGTCCTATATCGACATAACCTGAAAGGCCGCTTAGCAAGGAAGAAGCCACTGCTCCAAAACCACCATAAAAAAGCCAGACTTCGGTTTGCAACTGCACATGTGGACAAAGATCATACTTTTTGAAGAATTGTCCTCTGGTCTGATGAAACAAAAATGAACTGTTTGGCCATAATGACCATCGTTATGTTTGGAGGAAAAAGGGGGAGACTTGCAAGCCGAAGAACACCATCCCAACCGTGAAGCACGGGGGTGGCAGCATCATGTTGTGGGGGTGATTTTACTGCATTAGGGACTGGTGCACTTCACAAAATAGAAGGCGTCATGAGAAAGGAGAGACCTGAAAAAGCGTGTGCGAGCAAAGAGGCCTACAAACCTGACTCAGATTCACCAGCTCAGTCAGGAGGAATGGGGCAAAATTCACCCAACTTATTGTGGGAAGCTTTTTTTGGTCCTCCAATAATCGTTGTCTGCGTTAAACAATCCTAATCTGTTGACCTCTAGTGTGTGTGTGTGTGTGAGAGAGAGAGAACATGTGCACAGATGGAGAAAGTAACAGTCAATTGGTGATGAATGAGCTGTCTTACAGTAGAAGGCTTAGCTGGCTGTGTGTTGTAAATTGGGTCATAAATGTTTGGCTGGATAGAACCTGAATAATTATTTTATTATTTAAATTATCATCCTCTCTTTTCTTCTGTAGTTTGTCCTTCAAAGTAAGAAATAAAGCTGTGATTTAGAATGTGTCTCCTTGAGAACAGTTTGGTTCTGTCTTTTTGAAAGGGGACAATTTAGGACATGGAACACCAGTGTAGAGTTTTCTTTTTCTCAGTATCAAGTCATCACCATATTGTCCTCACAGGAGTTCTCAGAATTGAACAATTACAGCTTAAAATGATTAATTTTTTTAAATGAGGGAGTGCATCACAGAAAGAGGGAAGAAGATAAGACTTGAGAGGAAAGCGTGAAGAAGCGATATAGCTCAAAGCACAAATACATTTTCTGCAAGGTCACTCTGTTCCCAAGCAAGGACATCTCAAAACTGACTTTTGCACTTACTGTCCACAAACTGACACAACATACCGTTTTTAACAGGGGTGGTGGAGAGGAGAGGTCACATTTATTTCTGTTTTACACGGATGCACTGTATACAGTTTTACAAACAATTGTTTGCTCAAATTCCCCCACGCTAGAGACGATGTGTTTTTGTCCAATTTTACATTTATTCGGTTTTTGGTCAGGGTTGCAATAAATGTGTATTTGCTAATCAGCGTGGACAGAAGGTTGTGGCCATGATTTACTCTTAAGCATTCTAAAGATGCCTGAGAAGTTGCTGTGTTTTTTTTCTTGGCACTGCCGCCTGTTCATTTGAGCCTGGAAACAGAGCCGGTTGTTTAGATGTGAAAGCCGATGAATTACTTATGTGTGGTATAGAGGCTGACTGAGGAGAGGGAGGAAGGAGGGTGTGGGTGGTAGGCTAGAGACTGCCTTTATGTGTGAACCATGTTCATGGAATGTTCCCTTATGGCACAGGCAAAAACACTGAACTGGTCTCTTTTTAATTTGGTTGTGTACTTCTCATGTTTTTCCCCCCCATTTTAGCCAGTTAGAAAATTAGCTAAGCATCCATGTTTGTTTTGTTCGCTCAGACTCGGTTTTGTGACCAAATTATATAACCTAAACCATCACCAGATTTGAATGAAAATCCTGGGAGGAGTATCCTAAACAGAAAATTTGACAGACTATAACACCAAACGGCTTATGTTTCATTTGAAAAAATATAGGCACCTCAGAGATGACGAAATGTGAAAGTTGTATATGTATGTAGGTGTTTGTATTGTATGGCAGAATACATACATATGTGATGTATCTGAATGTTTGGTATATTATGTTATTTAACGACACAACACACGAAACTGTTGATGAAGGCAATGTGAAAACTCACTACAATTTTCCAAAAAGTGACAGTTGAAAAGGATCTATATCCTCCCTGTTCGTTTCGATAGATGAGCCCCAGTCGACTTGGTACACAGACACATGAAGTCATTGCTATATTCATAACCACAGGGCAGTCATCCACACCGCGTGTCTTATGGATACAACAAAGTTACGATGGAGTTACGATGGAGTGACCCTGGGGTACCTGTGTTTGCCCTCGTTCACACTTTCCTCCAATCTTTGGCTGATTAGGCTGCTACAAATAGCCCTTCTATTTTCAGTGTCTTTCACTTCCTGGCCCAAGTTTCCAAACTGAGGAATGGAGATATTAAATTGTATTGGTCACATACACATGGTTAGCAAATATTAATGGGAGTTCTGACTATGCAGTAATATCTAACAAGTAAAACAATGCATTGGATGCTTCTAGTTCTGACTATGCATATGTAATATATGTAAACAAGTAATCTAACATATTTAATGTAGGGTATGTAAACAAGATGCAACAACTACCTTATACACACATATGAGATGAGTAAAGGAATTAATGAAAATATGTACTTATAAATAGATATGGATGTAGATGCGATAGGAGTAATGTAGGGTATGTAAACAAGATGCAGTAGATAGTATAGACTACAGTATATACATATGAGATGAGTAATGTAGGCAAGATAGTACAGTATACATATGAGATGTGATGCAGTAGATAGTATAGACTACAGTATATACATATGAGATGAGTAATGTAGGGTATGTAAACAAGATGCAGTTGATAGTATAGACTACAGTATATACATATGAGATGAGTAATGTAGGGTATGTAAACATTATATAAAGTGGCAATGTTTAAAGTGACTCGTGATACATTTATTACATCCAATTTTTTATTATTAAAGTGGCTAGAGATGAGTCTGTATGTTGGCAGCAGCCACTCAATGTTAGTGATGGTTGTTTAACAGTCTGATGGCCTTGAGATAGAAGCTGTTTTTCAGTCTCTCGGTCCCAGCTTTGATGCACCTGTACTGACCTCGCCTTCTGGATGATAGTGGGGTGAACAGGAAGTGGCTCAGGTGGTTGTTGTCCTTGATGATCTTTTTGGCCTTCCTGTGACATCGGGTGGTGTAGGTGTCCTGGAGGGCAGGTAGTTTGCCCCCGGTGATGCATTGTGCAGACCGCACTACCCTCTGGAGAGCCTTGCGGTTGTGGATGGAGCAGTTGTAATACCAGGCGGTGATACGGCCCGACAGGATGCTCTCGATTATGCATCTGTAAAAGTTTCAGTGTTTTCGGTGACGAGCCAAATTTTTTCAGCCTCCTGAGGTTGTGGAGGTGCTGTTGCGCCTTCTTCACCATGCTGTCTGTGTGGGTGGACAGTTTCAGTTTGTCCGTGATGTGTACGCCAAGGATCATAACTTTCCACCTTCTCCACTATTGTCCCCTCTGTGGATAGGGGGCTGCTCCCTCTGCTGTTTCCTGAAGTCCACGATCATCTCCTTTGTTTTGTTGAAGTTGAGTATGAGGTTATTTTCCTGACACCACACTATGAGGGCTCTCACCTCCTCCCTGTAGGCCGTCTCGTTGTTGTTGGTCATCAAGCCTACCACTGTATTGTCGTCTGCGAACTTGATGATTGAGTTGGAGGCATGCATGGCCACGCAGTCATGGGTGAACAGGGGGTACAGGAGATGTTTGAGAATGCACCCTTGTGGGGCCCCAGTGTTGAGGATCAGTAGGGTGGAGATGTTGTTTCCTACCCTCACCAACTGGGGGCAGGCCTGTCAGGAAGTCCAGGATCCAGTTGCACAGGGCGGAGTCGAGACCAAGGGTCTCGAGCTTAATGACGAGTTTGGAGGGTACTACGGTGTTAAATGCTGAGCTGTAGTCGATGAACAGCATTCTTACATAGATATTTCTCTTGTCCAGATGGGTTCGGGCAGTGTGATTGCGTCATCTGTGGACCTATTGGGGCGGTAAGCAAATTGGAGTCGGTCTAGGGTGCCAGGTAGGGTGGAGGTGATATGATCCTTGACTAGTCTCTCAAAGCACTTCATGGTGACGGAAGTGAGTTCTACAGGGCGATAGTTGTTTAGTTCAGTTACCTTAGCTTTCTTGGGAACAGGAACAATGGTGGCCCTCTTGAAGCATGTGGGAACAGCAGACTGAATAGGGATTGATTGAATATGTCCGTAAACACACCAGCCAGCTGGTCTTCGCATGCTGTAGACCCTGCCACATACGTCTCGTGTCTGAGACGTTGAATTGCAACTACTTTGTCTCTACACTGACGCTTAGCTTGTTTGATTACCTTGCGGAGGGAATAGCTACACTGTATGTATTCGGTCATGTTTGCAGTCGCCTTGCTGTGATTAAATGCAGTGGTTCACGCTTTCAGTTTTGCGTGAATGCTGCCATCAATCCACGGATTCTGGTGGGGAAGGTTTTAATAGTCACCGTGGGTACATCACCACCAATGAACTTGCTAATGAACTCACTTACAATTAGCCTATACGTCAATGTTGTTGTCTGAGGCTATCCGGAACATATCCCAGTCCACGTCATCGAAGTAATCTTGAACCGTGGAATCCGATTGGTCGGACTAGCGTTGAACAGACCTGAGCACGGGCGTTTCCTGTTTAAGTTTCTGTGTATAGGCTAGGAGCAACAAAATGGCGTTATGCTCATATTTGCTGAAAAGAGGGCGAGGGAGGGCTTTGTATGCGTCGCGGAAGTTAGAGTAGCAATGATCCAGAATGCTGCCAGCCCAGGTCGTGCGTTCGATTTTGTGATAAAATTTAGGGAGCCTTGTTTTCAGATTAGCTTTGTTAAAATTCCCAGCTACAATAAATGCATCCTCAGGATCTATGGTTTCCAGTTTACATAGAGTCCAATGAAGTCTTTTCAGGGCCGTCGGGGTGTCTGCTTGGGGGGGGATATACAAGGCTGTGATTGTAATCGAAGATAATTCTCTTGGTAGATAATGCGGTCGGCATTTGATTGAGTTCCTGTTTGTTGTTATGAACGCACCATGACTTGTTAATTATAAGGCAAACACCCCTGCCCTTCTTCTTACCAGAGAGATGTTTGTTTCTGTCGGCTCGTTGCGTGAAGAAACCGGGTGGCTGTACCGACTGATAACGTATCCCGAGTGAGCAATGTTTCCGTGAAACAGAGAATGTTACATTCTCTGATGTCTCTCTGGAAGGCAACCCACGCTCGAATTTCATCTACCTTGTTGTCAAGAGACTGAACATTGGCTCGTAGTATACTCAGGATCGGTGAGCGATGTGCCCGTCTACGGAGCCTGACCAGAAGACCGCTCCGTCCACCCCTTCTGCGGCGCCGCTGTTTTGGGTCGCCTACTGGGATCTGATCCATTGTCCTGGGTGGTGGTACAAACAAAGGATCCACTTCAGTCGTATTCCTGGTCGTGATGTTGGTAAGTTGACGTTGCTCTTATGTCGAATAGTTCTTCCTGGCTGTGTGTAATTAGACTTCAGATTTCCTGGGGCAACAATGTAAGACATAATAAACAAAAAATGTAAATGCGTCAGTTTCATATGAACGCGAAGCGAGGCGACCATCTCTGTCGGCACCATCTCATAAGGAATGGAGACTTGGTTTCCAATCTGAGGAATGGAGACTTGGTTTATTTGAAGTGCATCTTACAAAGGCTTCATATATCCTTCATATAGGCTTCATAAGCACTACATAGATGCTTCGCAAATCATCTATGACCGTATATCATAATATAATAATAATATATGCCATTTAGCTGACGCTTTTATCCAAAGCGACTTACAGTCATGTGTGCATACATTCTACGTATGGGTGGTCCCGGGAATCGAACCCACTACCCTGGCGTTACAAGCGCCATGCTCTACCAACTGCTCTACCAACTGAGCCACCACGACCACATATCATGCTCTAGAGAGATTCATGTGGCATAACTGTGTGACATAACCATACATTTATTTGGTCACATTCGTTACTCCTTTATTATTTAATATTTTTTTTACCTTCATAAATACATTTTTTTCTCTCATTTAGATAATATCTCTTTTCCAAGAGAGACCTTGTCCAATAGCAGCAGAGGGGACAACGTTTCAGACAAAACAATTTACATACACTAACTCAACATTAAACAAAACTACAAACACACATACATACATACAGTACAAAAAAAAACATTTTAAATTAAAACACAAACGTCTTGACTAAAAATAGCTGGCCTAAAAACAATTACACTCTTCTATGATATATACATCGATCAAGTGTTTAAACTCCACCAACGAAACTAGATCATCAAATTTTAAAATGTTCAGGAGAGAATTCCAGGACCACGGGGCGAAGTAACTAAAACTATTTCTACCATGACCTGTTCTAATTCTTGGTTCTGTTAGAAGCAAATCAGAAAGGGACCGTAATTGATATTTATTTACTGACCTGACTAAAAAAGAACAGAGATAAAATGGCATTTTACCCAATATGGCCTTATAAATCAGTGTTTAAGCCTACGCAAGGTCAATGACGACCAGCCAACAGCGCTGTAGAGATCACAATGATGTGTTAGAAGTTTCTGATTTGTAATGAACCTGAGGGCTGCATGATACACTGAATCAAGTGCTCTCATGGTAATGGCTGAGGCCTGCATATATATATATATATATACAGTGGGGCAAAAGTCAGCCACCAATTGTGCAAGTTCTCCCACTTAAAAAGATGAGAGGCCTATAATTTTCATCATAGGGGTACACTTCTCAACTATGACAGACAAAATGAGGGGATAAAATCCAGAGAATCACATTTTTAATGAATTTATTTGAAAATTATGGTGGAAAATAAGTATTTGGTCAATAACAAACATTTCTCAATACTTTGTTATATACCCTTTGTTGGCAATGACAGAGGTCAAACGTTTTCTGTAAGTCTTCACAAGGTTTTCACACACTGTTGCTGGTATTTTGGCCCATTCCTCCATGCAGATCTCCTCTAGAGCAGTGATGTTTTGGGGCTGTTTCTGGGCAAAACGGACTTTCAACTCCTCCAAAGATTTTCTATGACAGATCTGGAATGAGGGGACCTAAAATGCTTCTTACGAAAGCCACTCCTTCATGGTGTGTTTGGGATCATTGTCATGCTGAAAACCCAGCCACGTTTCATCTTCAATGCCCTTGCTGATGGAAGGAGGTTTTCACTCAACATCTCATGATACATGGCCCCATTCATTCTTTCCTTTATACGGATCAGTTCCTGGTCCCTTTGCAGGAAAACAGCCCAAAGCATGATGTTTCACCCCCATGTTTCACAGTAGGTATGGTGTTCTTTGGATGCAACTCAGCATACTTTGTCCTCCAAACAGACAGTTGAGTTTTTACCAAAAAGTTATATTTTGGTTTCATCTGACCATATGACATTCTACCAATCTTTTTTGGATCATCCAAATGCTCTCTAGCAAACTTCAGACTGGACATGTACTGGCTTAACCTCATAGTCCGCCCCATCCCGCATGCGGTCGGTCCATGCCTCAGAGCTCATTACCTAGAGCAGTGATTTTAAAAATCGCAAATGAAATGAAATAAATATGCCTGCTCAAAATCATTTTCTTAACAATCCTGTCGTCTCAGATTTTCAAAATATTTTAGAACCAGAGAAAATCAATAATTTGTGTGTGATAGCTAGCTTAGCATTTAGCGTTAGCATTTAGCACGCACCATATTCACAAAAACCACCAGCAAAGGGATCAAATAAAATAATTTACCTTTGAAGAATTTCAGATGTTTCAATGAGGAGACTCTCAGTTACATAGCAGATGTCCAGTTTTTCCTGGATTCTTTGGGACACATCGATCCGTTTTGTTACTATGCATTTGGCTACCGAAACTAACCGAAAATTCAGTCACCTGCACGTCAAACTTTTTTCAATTAACTCCATAATATCGACTGAAACATGGAAAACGTTGTTTGAATCAATCCTCAAGGTGTTTTGTCATATATCTCTTCATTGAAATGGCAGTCCTAGAAGCCTTCTTTGTTCTCTGATTGGATGGAAAAATACTGGTAGCTGACTTTTGTTTCCACGCAGACACCGTGCTTCACAGCAGGTAGTCTCTTATGGTCAATCTTCCAATGATATGCCTACAAATGTCACAATGCTGCAGACACCTTGGGGAAACGCTAGAAAGTGTCCGTTCATTCCTGTCGCATTCACAGCCATATAAGGCGATCATGGAAAACGTACCTGCAGAAATCCTGTTCATTTCCTGGTCCTCAAACATCTTGGTTTTGCCTGAAGCTTTTGTTATAAGGCACTCACAGTGAAAATCTTTGCAGTTCTGGAAACGTCAATGTCTTCTTTCCAAAACTATCAATTCCAAGCATAGTCAAGCATCTTTTTGTGACAAAATATTGCGCTTAATGGGCCTTTTTATCCAAAAATGAAATAATGCCCCTAGAGGACTAACAGGTTAAGCAGGGGGACACGTCTGGCATGGCAGGATTTGAGTCCCTTGCGGCGTAGTGTGTTACTGATGGTAGCCTTTGTTATTTTGGTCCCAGCTCTCTGCAGGTCATTCACTAGTTCTCCCTTGTGGTTCTGGGATTTTTGCTCACCGTTCTTGTGATCATTTTGACCCCACGGGGTGAGATCTTGCGTGGAGCCCCAGATCGAGGGAGATTATCAGTGGTCTTGTATGTCTTCCATTTCCTAATAATTGCTCCCACAGTTGATTTCTTCAAATCAAGCTGTTTACCTATTGCAGATTCAGTCTTCCCAGTCTGGTGCAGGTCTACAATTTTGTTTTTGGTGTCCTTTGACAGCTCTTTGGTCTTGACCATAGTGGAGTTTGGAGTGTGACTGTTTGAGGTTGTGGACAGGTGTCTTTTATACTGATAACAAGTTCAAACAGGTGCCATTAATACAGGTAACGAGTGGAGGACAGAGGAGCCGCTTAAAGAAATTGTTACAGGTCTGTGAGAGCCAGAAATCTTGCTTGTTTGTAGGTGACCAAATACTTATTTTCCACCATAATTTGCAAATAAATTCATTAAAAATCCTACAATGTGATTTTCTGGATTTTTTTCCCTCATTTTGTCTGTCATTGTTGAAGTGTAACTATGATGAAAATTACAGGGCTCCCTCATCTTTTTTAAGTGGGAGAACTTGCACAATTGGTGGCTGACTAAATACTTTTTTGCCCCACTGTGTATATATATATACACACACAGTGGGGAGAACAAGTATTTGATACACTGCCAATTTTGCAGGTTTTCCCACTTACAAAGCATGTAGAGGTCTGTCATTTTTACCAAAGGTACACTTCAACTGTGAGAGACGGAATCTACAAAAATCCAGAAAATCACATTGTATGATTTTTAAGTAATTAATCTGCATTTTATACATAAAAAGTATTTGATACATCAGAAAAGCAGAACTTAATATTTGGTACAGAAACCTTTGTTTGCAATTACAGAGATCATACATTTCCTGTAGTTCTTGACCAGGTTTGCACACACTGCAGCAGGGATTTTGGCCCACACCTCCATACAGACCTTCTCCAGATCCATCAGGTTTCGGGGCTGTCGCTGGGCAATACGGACTTTCAGCTCCCAAAGATTTTATATTGGGTACAGGTCTGGAGACTGGCTAGGCCAATCCAGGACCTTGAGATGTTTCTTACGGAGCCACTCCTTAGTTGCCCTGGCTGTGTGTTTCGGGTCGTCATGCTGGAAGACCCAGCCACAACCTATCATCAATGCTCTTACTGAGGGAAGGAGGTTGTTGGCCAAGATCTCACAATACATGGCTCCATCCATCCTCCCCTCAATACTGTGCAGTCATCCTGTCCCCTTTGCAGAAAAGCATCCCCAAAGAATGATGTTTCCACCTCCATGCTTCACGTTTGGGATGGTGTTCTTGGGGTTGTACTCCTCCTTCTTCCTCCAAACATGGCGAGTGGAGTTTAGATCAAAAAGCTCTATTTTTGTCTCATCAGACCACATGACCTTCTCCCATTCCTCCTCTGGATCATCCAGAATGTCATTGGCAAACTTCAGACGGGTGTGGACATGCACTGGCTTGAGCAGGAGGACCTTGCGTGCGCTGCAGGATTTTAATCCATGACGGTGTAGTGTGTTACTAATGGTTCTTTGAGACTGTGGTCCCAGCTCTCTTCAGGTCATTGACCAGGTCCTGCCATGTAGTTCTGGGCTGATCCCTCACCTTCCTCATGATCATTGAGGCCCCATGAGGTGAGATCTTGCATGGAGCCCCAAACCGAGGGTGATTCACCGTCATCTTGAACTTCTTCCTTTTTCTAATAATTGCGCCAACAGTTGTTGCCTTCTCACCAAGCTGCTTGCCTATTGTCCTGCATGCCATCCCAGCCTTGTGCAGGTCTACAATTTTATCCCTGATGTCCTTACACAGCTCTCTAGTCTTGGCCATTGTGGAGAGGTTGGAGTCTGTTTGATTGAGTGTGTGGACAGGTGTCTTTTATACAGGTTTACAAGGGTATGTTTGGCAGCATGATTGAAGGATGCTTTGTTGCGAAATAGGAAGCCAATTCTAGATTTAACTTTGGATTGGAGATGTTTGATGTGGGTCTGGAAGGAGAGTTTACAGTCTAACCAGACACCTAGGTATTTGTAGTTGTCCACGTATTCTAAGTCAGAGCCGTCCAGAGTAGTGATGTTGGACAGGCGGGCAGGTGCAGGCAACGATTGGTTGAAGAGCATGCATTTAGTTTTACTTGTATTTAAGAGCAATTGGAAGCCACGGAAGGAGAGTTGTATGGCATTGAAGCTTGACTGGAGGGTTGTTAACACAGTGTCCAAAGAAGGGCTAGAAGTATACAGAATGGTGTTGTCTGCGTAGAGGTGGATCAGACTCACCAGCAGCAAGAGCGACCTCATTGATGTATACAGAGAAGAGAGTCGGTCCAAGAATTGAACCCTGTGGCACCCCCATAGAGACTGCCAGAGGTCCGGACAGCAGACCCCACACTGAACTCTATCAGAGAAGTAGTTGGTGAACCAGGTGAGGAAATCATTAGAGAAACCAAGGCTGTCGAGTCTGCCGATGAGGATGTTGTGATTGACAGAGTCGAAAGCCTTGGCCAGATCAATGAATACGGCTGTACAGTAATGTTTCTTATCGATGGTGGTTAAGATATCGTTGAGGACCTTGAGTGTGGCTGAGGTGCACCCATGACCAGCTCTGAAACCAGATTGCCTAGCAGAGAAGGTATGGTGAGATTCAAAATGGTCGGTAATCTGTTTGTTGACTTGGCTTTCGAAGACCTTAGAAAGGCAGGGTAGGATAGATATAGGTCTGTAGCAGTTTGGGTCAAGAGTGTCCCCCCCTTTGAAGAGGGGGATGACCGCAGCTGCTTTCCAATCTTTGGGAATGTCAGACGACACGAAAGAGAGGTTGAACAGGCTAGTAATAGGGGTGGCAACAATTTCGGCAGATCATTTTAGAAAGAAAGGGTCCAGATTGTCTGGCCCGGCTGATTTGTAGGGGTCCAGATTTTGCAGCTCTTTCAGAAAATCAGCTGACTGGATTTGGGATAAGGGGAAATGAGGAAGGCTTGGGCGAGTTGCTGTGGGGGGTGCAGTGCTGTTGACCGGGGTAGGAGTAGCCAGGTGGAAAGTATGGCCAGCCGTAGAAAAATGCTTATTGAAATTCTCAATTATGGTGGATTTATCAGTGGTGACAGTGTTTCCTATCTTCAGTGCAGTGGGCAGCTGGGAGGTGTTCTTATTCTCCATGGACTTTACAGTGTCCCAGAACTTTTTTGAGTTAGTGTTGCAGGAAGCAAATTTCTGCTTGAAAAAGCTAGCCTTGGCTTTTCTAACTGCCTGTGTATAATGGTTTCTATCTTCCCTTCTAGCTTCTTACTGGTTGGTAGGTGATCAAATACTTATGTCATGCAATAAAATGCAAATTAATTACTTAAAAATCATACAATGTAACTTTCTGGATTTTTGTTTTAGATTCTGTCTCTCACAGTTGAAGTGTACCTACGATAAACAATGACAGACCTCTACATGCTTTGTAAGTAGGAAAACCCGCAAAATCGGCAGTGTATCAAATACTTGTTCTCCCCACTGTATAAACTGACAGTAATGTACATCGTACCAGCTCCTTCCTGGCCTCAAAAGAAAAACCAGCCTTATGCCGGTAATAAAATCATATTCTGAGTTCTCTACATGCACAGTGAAGCTCAGCTTCTCATCAACACACACACCCAAATATTTGTACACTTAAAATTGCTCTATAGTATGTCCTGCCAATGTCGCAATGACATGATTTGTAACATGTCTGGCATTTGAAAATACCATGCATTTTGTTTTACCTGAATTTAGAATCTGCTTTAAATCATACAGATTCTGTTATATGATGTTAAATGCTCTTTGGGCATTTTCAAAAGCTAAAGATAAACAACTACTACTACTTGAATAAAAAACAGTATCATCTGCATAAAAATGAACATCCTCTGTTTCAAAAAGATCCCCAATGTTGTTGATATACAAAATGAACAACAGTGGGCCCAAAATAGAACCTTGCGGAACACTTGAGCACACCTCTATGGACTCAGATTCACAACCATGCGTCATTACACATGGTGCACGATTTGATAGGTAATTTATTAACCAATCTAGAGCATGACCAGTAACATTTCAACCTTTGCACTAACACAGCATGGTCAAAGCACAAAATACCCCAAATATTTTAAATTAATTTGGGGAGAAGTTCACAAAGCAATACCGCTCCATTGCTCTCTGTGTGTAAGGCTGTGATTTGCAATCTCTTTAGTCCTTGTTTGCTTATGTAGTTCCACATGGTTGTTCCACTTCCAGGGCAAGCCATTGAAGGACCGAGCTCTTGTTTTCTGACCGAGCATGGTCAACAGAGTCCCACTTCATAAGAGGAACAGGAGAGTCTTTGTTCTAGGGAGAGGGCCGAGAAAGCCACATTAGAAAGCAATGAAGTGGATGCTTCTGACTCAATAAAGGAAAATAAACGTACGTCCTTATCCTAGCTTAAAGCACTAGATGACTGCCATGTCGAGTGGAAAATGGACACTGCCTAGCCAGGCTACAGTCAGGCTCAGACCCTATTGCTTCCCCCACTTTCCTTACAGATCAAGGACATTGGATACAAGGAAGGAAACTGATTTGAGTTTTGGGGCCAAAGATTGAGATTCTCCAACAATCTCCTAAATTGTGCACTTGCACACATCCTGTCATGTATTTAAAAGCATTGGATTGTTGAAATCATTGTCTAGAGGGAGTTAACACCAATGTTGAATCCATGATGGTCCTTCTGTAGCTCAGTTGGTAGAGCATGGCGCTTGTAACGCCAGGGTAGTGGGTTCGATTCCCGGGACCACCCATACGTAGAATGTATGCACACATGACTGAAGTCGCTTTGGATAAAAGCGTCTGCTAAATGGCATATATGATGACACTTTGGGGAAAATGGTCGAAATCAGGATGCAGCCTTAGTGGGTGTGGCAGGTAGCCTAATGGTAAGAGCATTGGGCCAGTAACCGAAAGGTTGCTTGATTGATTCCCCGAGCTGACAAGGTCCAAATCTGTTGTTCTGACCCTGAACAAGGCAGTGAACCCACTGTTCCTAGGCCGTCATTGTAAGTAAGAATTTGTTCTTAACTGACTTGCCTAGTTAAATAAAGGTTAAAAAAAAATTGGGTTTCCTATGAACGTGATAATTTGGATAGCCACGCTTCGCCCTTATGTGGGTGCTAGCAAGCAGGCAAGGTAGTGCTTGGTATCAACAGCCAATCCAGAGGGGTGGAAGCTATAGTTAGCTTCAACTGTTCAATATCACTGAGTATTTGCATAAAGTTCAGCTTTCCCCGACTTTGGTCCCATCCTGTTCACGCTTCCTCGCCCATGCTCGCATTGCACAACAGTCCCCCCTGCCAACCTTGCTTTCCTCCATCGAAAATGAATGGCTTTCGAGGTTTCATTGACCCCTGTCTTCTTCTATGGAAACCCACTGTTAGATTTATCTTGAATAATTGTGACAGGAAGAGTGGGAGATGTGACCTAAGTTCACCACTCCACTGTCCACTGCCTACTTCAGAAATCACACCTACACTTCTGTCTGAAAAGTAACTTCCTTTCCTTACACCTGGCAAAGTCCCATATCAAATTTAATTGAATTTACTTTTCTGTTCATGTAGAAAAAGCTTGTATTTGTTTTAATTGTTCAGATCTTCTTTTGAATGGAAAATCCTTCATTGCAGACGTCATAGAAGGGTTTCCTCTAGTTTATTTATTTATCCTCTAGACGGTATGCATGGTGTGACTGCATGAAGACTACCTAGAAAAAAATATAAAATCTCAGGTTGCAACTACAGATTAAAATCAATTTATTCATCAATGTAAAAAATGTCCAACCGAACTTTGACTTAGTTTTTACCCCAACCCCTCCGAAAGACACACACATAAACAGGTTGGACCAGGTCTGCCTCACTGGGCGCCCGTGGACAATTGTTGTTGTGGAGGTTAAGTGCTTTGCTAAAGGGCACAACGGTAGGCAATGGCATTTTAAAGATTTGATACCAGCAACCCTCCTGTTTTCAGCTCACTTCCCGACAGATTATTTCTGTCAGACCCGGGATTCAAACGGTTAAAGGCTCTACCCCCCTGGTTTAATCACTGTCTTCATCTGAAAAAAAATGAATATAGTGAAGATGAGTTTAACTCCACTCTCCTTTAAAACAGAAAAGAAGAAAAGCGACAACCTGGAACGTGTCCAGTGAAATCACAGCAGCGAAAGCTGTTGACCTCTGACTCGATGCCTCTCAACTGTGACTGCCTGGTGTTCTAAATAAGATAAGATCACTTTATTGGTCCAACCAAAGTATGACTTCCACTTTTAACCCAACCCCTCCGAAATAAACACATGCATATATAAAGGTTTTGGAGAGATGCTACACTGGATGCCCTGGGAGCTGTTGTTGTGGGGAGGTTAAGTGCCTTGCTCAAGGGCACAACTGCAGGAAATGGCATCTAGGATTTGATACCAACTTTCCCATTTTTCCCGTCTGACCCGGGATTCGAACTGGCAACCCTCCGGTTGCTGACTCACATCTCTAACCGCTAAACCTCCCTGGATAAATGGATTATCTACACTATTAATAATCTTACTGGGTGTATGAGTAAATCAAGGCTGTTTAAAATGGGGAGTTATTTTTAATGATTATGTTTTCTTCAAATGTTTTTTTCTTCTTCATTAGAATTTTGCTAAACAGACTCTAGCCAAAGAAATTGATCTGCGCCATTTTGTATATGCGACCAACCGGCTCAAATCGGTCTCATGTTGCAAATATATATATTTTTTTACATTGGATAAAAGTAGAGACTACAAAATGGTATATCATACACTGCATTTGAGGAACAATGGGAAAGTAATTCTGCTTTGAAAGTTTACAAACTTGTAAACTCACTTTTGAGAAAATGGCCTTTGAATGTTTTGGTACCGAGTGGAAAGGTCTCATTTGTCTACACTCATTCAGCATAGTTCATGCCCTCTTAAGCCTTAGCCCCACCCATCTATTTAAGGATTCACATGTGAGGTCATGTACTAAACAGTGAGTAGTGTAGTAAAGATTAAGACTAAAAGTGGTAGTAGCCTACAATAAGGAGACATTCCAGGTAAACAGAAACTGTACAAACATAAACACGTTATAAATATTAGATGATGCTTACCCAGACACACTGGTCATGTGGGCGGCAGCGTAGCCTAGTGGTTAGAGCGTTGGACTAGTAACCGGAAGGTTGCGAGTTCAAACCCCCGAGCTGACAAGGTACAAATCTGTCGTTCTGCCCCTGAACAGGCAGTTAACCCACTGTTCCCAGGCCGTCATTGAAAATAAGAATATGTTCTTAACTGACTTGCCTGGTTAAATAAAGGTAAAATAAAAATAATAAAAAATGTGAAGGAAATGCTATAACCCCAGCCACGTCTTGCTAAGTGGATGGGTCTCTAGAGGGTGTAAACGGTGCAATCAAATGGGTACTTGCCCATTAGCAATATAATACAATAATACAATAATATAATACAATAATATAATACAAGAATATCAATGATATATGAGGTAGTTAGTTATATGCTATCAATCAGGGGTAAGCAGCAGTGGCTGAGCAGCAGGATAACATGTTTTTATTGTAGCAGCAACGTATGGCGTGTGTGTTAGGAGAGAGTCATTTGAATAGAGGCACTGCAGAATGTGCTGATGACTGGTCCGTCCGAACCACACACGAACAAGGGAATCTGTATTCGGAGAGCCTGTTTCTGTCCTGCCCTTGACTTTGGGGCAGGGCATGTAATGTCCTGATCTTCCCAAAAACATAAGTTTGTCTAGCTGTGTCCAGTCCAGGTCGTGCTTGTAAAGGCAGGCCATCTATGGGAGGAAGCATGTCAGCGTCCCGACTGAGTCTGAACGCTCCTTGGCGACAACACCAAGCTCCAGAGCATCGAAGCTGTGAAACAGGAAATAACAAACAAATGTAGAAGACATTACAGCCTTGCACAACATCAATTCACCTCCCATGTTCATATAAGAATAATAACCTCATACAATGCAATGAAAATGATATTCATCTGAAGTGCTGGTACTGTTTGAACTGTGGCAGCGGCCTGAAGTTCGGAGTCAGGTGTTGTTGCCAGCCATAGCTTTCCACCAGCACTGTACCCTCCTCAAGTCCAACCAGCTGTGGGATGTTGACCCCTGTCACAGTGCTGTCCTACACAACACCAGCAATCTCACACAAAGTGTTCACTCTGGTCATTCTGAAACGCAGCTTGATGAGGCCGAAGCACCAGTCTGGGGCTAACTTGATGTGGCCTGTGATCAGGAAGTGAAGGTCCAGACTGTGGTGGTGCTTTGTGCATGGTCTGCCAGGCACAATACCAGAACACAAACTTGTTCTTGTTTTGGTCACTGCAGTTATCACAATTCAGGTCCACACGTGTTTCCCCAACTCCGTAGTTGGTGAAGAAATGGTGCACTTAGTTGATTACTGCGCTGCTGACTTTGCTGGATGACATGTCTTCATCAATCAAGTAGTTGACTTGTTGTGGGTTTCCTTCACAGCAGACACCAAACAAGCCACACTTGTGAGGAGTTAAAAAGTAAATGGGGCCTGGCTGCATAGGGCCAGAAGGATATTGCACCTGCAAACAACACAAGAACATTAAGATAAGTTAATGAAAAGAAAATTTAACGTAAAACATATCATTTAAGTTTTACTTACCTACAATGTGCAGAGCAGCAGCACTCACTTACCTACAATGTGCAGAGCAGCAGCACTCACTTACCTACAATGTGCAGAGCAGCAGCACTGCATACAGAAACATCATCTTGTAAACTAGAAGAACACAGTCCGTCAACACGTACCTCTGGAAAATACAGAAATAATGTGAGATCAATAAAAGTGGTGCCAATCATGTTGGAGGTCCATTAAATAATCAAAATGTGTTGTTTGTGCTTTACATACCAAGTGTTGTCATTGATTGGTGGGCTCCCGCAGTGCAAAATGTGATGCTACAGATGCAGGTTCGATACCCGTGCCGGCCACCACCGGGAGACCCATGAGGTGGCTTTTGGTTTTAATTTAGAATCCTCCTATGTAATTATTTGTGGAGAGTGACGTCATATTTTTCGATATACTGTAGGTCTACCGCAGGTGACATGAGTCTCTAGTGTTGAGTAATGTGCTGCTAAATGTGGTGTAGGTTTTATTAAAAGAGCATATTGAAGTAAGAGGCAATAGGATTTGAAGCAATAGGCTACAGTTATTTTAGCTGCGTTTCGCACTGCCCTGAGACAAGCATGGGGCCTGGTCTTGATAAATCAATGAGATTTTTATTTTGACTGAATCTCTGTTTGGGTATTGGTTAGACTACAATTAGGAATATTATGCTCTTAACGAAACCTTTATTTAAATAGACAAGGCAGTTAAGAACAAATTCTTATTTACAAGGACAGCCTACTCCTTCCTCTTTGTCGGGGAATTGAACCCTGGTCTCCTGTGTGCCCACATGACACAGGGATTCTTTAGCTAAATAGCGAAGTACTTTAACCTACTCCCATCCATCATGTTGTACAGCACCATATTTTACGTTCCATCCTAACAGAAACCAAGAGGGTTTTTCAATTTTCTTGGAATAGAAACACCATAATATTAATCAAATTAGTTGGACAAAATTTCTTAAAATTAGTCCTATATACTTTGTTCTTACAAAAAAGGTTTAAAATTCCCTAGTACAGTCACTATTGAAGGCTATCGAAGGCTTCTCAGATGGTCAAACTAGCATTAACTAGCATTAGTGTTACCAGTGGTTGGCACTTAAATATCGTGCCATAGAATTCTGTGGCACCATGCAAGCTGTGCTGCAGTACACTGCAACTTTTAAAGGATAAACCACTGTACGGAATGTAGTAACCATACTACCCATCCCGGATCCGGGAGCGTAATCATCGACTGACACTAATTAGCATAACGCAACGGACATAAATATTACTGGAAAATATTCCTTTTCATGAAAATCACAAGTGAAATATATTGAAACACAGCTTTGCCTTTTGTTAATCACCTCGTCATCTCAGATTTTCAAAATATGCTTTACAGCCAAAGCAAGAGAAGCATTTGTGTAAGTTTATCGATAGCCTAGCATATCATTATGTCCAGCTAGCAGCAGGTAACTTGGTCACACAAATCAGAAAAGCAATCAAATTAAATTGTTTACCTTTGATGAGCTTCAGATGTTTTCACTCACGAGAATCCCAGTTAGATAGCAAATGTTCCTTATTTCAAAAAAATATTATTTTTGTAGGCGAAATAGCTGTTTGTTCTTCACGTTCGGCTGAGAAATCGACCGGGATTTGCGGTCACGAAAACGCCCATTTTTTTTCAAAATTAGCTCCATAATATCAACAGAAACATGGCAAACGTTGTTTATAATCAATCCTCAAGGTGTTTTTCAAATATCTATTCGATAATATATCCACCGGGACAATTGGTTTTTCAGTAGGAGCGAAAATACAAATGGCTACCTCTGTCTTTTACGCGAGAATCACTCTGAGAGCCATCAGGTGACCACATACACAATGTAGCCGCTTACGGGTATTCTTCAACATAAAGGCGTAAAACTACGTCACAATGCTGTAGACACCTTAGGGAATACGTAGAAAAGGTCATCTGGTTGATAGCCCATTCACTGCTCAATAGGGACGCATCGGAACGCAGAGCTTTCAAAACATGAGTCACTTCCGGATTGGATTTTTCTCAGGCTTTTGCCTGCAATGTCAGTTCTGTTATACTCACAGACAATATTTTTACAGTTTAGGAAACTTTAGAGTGTTTTCTATCCTAAGCCGTCAATTATATGAATATTCTAGCATCTGGTCCTGACAAAATAGCCCGTTTACTTTGGGAACATTATTTTTCCAAAAATGAAAATACTGCCCCCTAGTTACAAGAAGTTTTAACAAATCAAAATATATTTTAGATTCTTCAAAGTAGCACCCTTTGCCTTGATGACAGCTTTGCACACTCTTGGCATTCTCTCAACCAGCTTCACCAATAATGCTTTTCCAACAGTCTTGGAATTCCCACATATGCTGAGCACTTGATGGCTGATTTTCCTTCATGCTACGGTCCAACTCATCCCAAACCATCTCAATTGGGTTGAGGTCGGGTTATTGCGGAGGCCAGGTCATCTAATGCAGCACGCCATCACTTTCCTTCTTGGTAAAATAGCCCTTACCCAGCCTGGATGTGTGTTGGGTCCTATTGAAAAACAAATGATAAGTGCACACCAGATGGGATGGTGTTTCGCTGCATAATTCTGTGGTAGTGGTGCTGGTTAAGTGTGCCTTTAATTCTAAATATATCACAGACAGTGTCACCAGCAAAGCACCCCCTCACCATCACTCCTCCATGCTTCTCGGTGGGAACCACACATGCAGAGATCATCCGTTCACCTACTCTGCTTATCACAAAGACACGGCGGTTGGAACCAAAAATGTCAAATTTGGACAGATTTCCACCAGTCTAATGTCCATAGCTCGTGTTTCTTGGCCCAAGCAAGTCTCATTTTCTTATTGATGTCTTTTAGTAGTGGTTTCTTAGCAGCAATTTGACCATGAAAGCTTGATTCACTCAATCTCCTCTGAACAGTTGATATTGAGATGTGGATGTTACTTGAACTCTGAAGCATTTATTTGGGCTGCAATTTCTGAGGCTGGTAACTCTAATGAACGTATCCTCTACAGCAGAGGTAACTCTGGGTCTTCCTTTCCTGTGGCGGTGACAGCCAGTTTCATCATAGCACTTGATGGTTTTTGCGACTACATTTAAAGAAACGTTCAACGTTCTTGACATTTTCCAGACTGACCTTCATGTCTAAAAGTAATGATGGACTGTCATTTCTCTTTGCATATTTGAGTTGTTCTTGCCATAATATGGACTTGGTCTTTTACCAAATAGGGTGATCTTCTGTTTTCCCCCCTGCCTTGTCACAACACAACTGATTGGCTCAAATGCATTAAGAATGAAAGAAATTCCACAAATTAACATCTGTTAATTGCAATGCATTCCAAGTGACTTCCTCATAAAGCTGGTTTACAAGAATGACAAGAGTGTGCAAGGCTGTCAAGTTATGGCTATTTCGAAGAATCTCAAATATAATTTAATTTGTTTAACACCTTTTTTTGGTTCCTACATGATTCCATGTGTTATTTCATAGTTTTGATGTCTTCACAATGCAGAAAATAGTAAAAATAAAGAAAAACCTTTGAATGCTTAGGTGTCAACTTTTGACTGGTACTGTATTTTCCAATACGTTAATTGAGTCATTAGAATTTCCATTTACTCTAGTCTCTGCCTCCAACAGTTTGTCAAGTTTGCCAACATCGAGGAGGACACACCGTCCTACCACCGGCGCTATGACTTCTTTGTCTCCCAGTTCAGCGCCATGTGCCACTCAACCCATGAAGACCCTGAGACCAGAACCAGGTGAGGAAATAACAGGCTTGAAAATAAACCTTGAACAAAAAAATTATTAAAGGAATTGTTCACTTGAATTAAATTATGCTCACTGGGAGGATATCGCCATTTTCTCCTTGTCCAAAGACAAGTAAGGAAGCAAATATTTAAGGTGGAATTTTGGTTCACCTTTAAAGCTACACACAGATTTTCATGCCATAAAAGAATGGGCCACCAACAAAAAGTGTTTAATGGAGAATGTAAATCTAAGTAGTAGGCTAGTTAATTACGTACAGTAGCCAGGCTTACTGATTGTTATAATAATCCTATTCATCTACAAATCACCGTTCCATCGCTCGCTGCTTTCATGAGATGATAGAAAGAAAGCAACAGTAAACAACCAAAGAATACCCATAACAGTGGAAAGAAAGGCAGCGCAACGTTTATTAGATAACACACTGAACAGACCAAACACTAGCAATCCAACCAACCAGTGAAAGAATAATATAATAATATAACAATAATAATAATAATAATATAATAATAATATATGCCATTTAGCAGACGCTTTTATCCAAAGCGACTTAGTCATGTGTGCATACATTCTACGTATGGGTGGTCCCGGGGATCGAACCCACTACCCTGGCGTTACAAGCGCCATGCTCTACCAACTGAGCTACAGAAGGACCACGAACAGTGGTGGTGCATACATGGCTTTATACGCAGGCGCTTTATAGGGACGCCTACTCCACCAGAGATGCCTGCTCTTCCTTAATCTAATAAAGACACCAGGAATATATTCAGATGACTATGATTCATTCTCTGCAGAGAGACCTCATCCCACCACCAATATTGCTGTAATTATTTGTTTAAAGAAATGTGTTCTTTCCTATCCTTACCACCTGGCGGCCCGTCAGGAAGTCCAGGATCTCGTTGCAGAGGGAGGTGTTTAGTCCCAGAGTCCTTAGCTAACTGGTGAGCTTTGAGGGCACTATGGTGTTGAATGCTGAGCTGAAGTCAAACTATTAGCATTGTCACATAGGTGTTCCTTTTGTCCATGTGGGAAAGGGCAGTGTGGAGTGCTATAGAGACTTTATCATCTGTGGATCTGTTAGGGCGGTATGCAAATTGGAGTGGGTCTAGGGTTTCTGGGATAATGGTGTTGATGTGAGCCATGACCAGCCTTTCAAAGCACTTAATGGCTACAGATGTAAGTGCTACGGGTCGGCAGATTACCATGGCGTTCTATGGTGGACTGCTTAAAACAGGTTGATATTACAGTCTCGGACAGGGAGAGGTTGAAAATGTCAGTGAAGACACTTTCTAGTTGGTCAGCGCATGCTCGCAGTACACGGCCTGGTAGTCCGTCTGGCCCTGCGGCCTTGTGAATGTGGACCTGTCTACAGGTCTTACTAACATCGCCTGCGGAGAGCGTGATCAGTCTTCCGGCACAGCTGATACTCTCATGCATTCTCAGTGTTACTTGCCTCGAAGCGAGCATAGAAGTAGTTTATCTCGTCCGGTAGGCTCGTGTCACTGGGCAGCTCTCGGCTGAGCTTCCCTTTCTAGTCTGTAATGGTTTGCAAGCCCTGCCACATCTGACGACCGTCAGAGCCGGTGTAGTACGACTCGATCTTAGTCCTGTATTGATGCTTTGCGTGTTTGATGGTTCGTTGGAGGGCATAGCGGGATTTGTTATAAGCTTCCGGGTCATTGAAAGCAGCAGCTCTAGCCTTTAGCTCAGTGTGGATGTTGCCTGTAATCCATGGCTTCTGGTTAGGGTAGATACGTACAGTCACTGTGGGGACGACGTCATCGATGCACTTATTGATGACGCCAATGACAGAGGTGGCGTACTCCTCATTGCCATTTAGATATCTGGCTATGGTTAATTAGATTTCTGGCTAAGTTTATTCAAGATGCATTGCATTAGTGGATACTTGCACTGTTCTCAGGGCAGGTCTGCCGGTTTTGACTAGCAGATGTGACTTTTCGCAGCAGGTTAGGAGAATGTAAACTGCAAGTTAGGAGAATTAACATGTCAGGTTAGGAGAAGGACATTAATGTTAGGAAAATGCTAAAATTGACCCATACGCGACTCGGAAATATCTAGCTTACAACCAAGCCTGCCATTAGAACAGTCTTGGTTTGTTATTTTTTTAACACATTAAGAAAATGTTTTTAAACAATACAAAACATACACAATCAAATGACAGCATACAGACACACACACACAAACATCGACATCACACCTGCCCAGATCCACCTTCTCACACCCCAGTGCCCACATCACACTCCGCCCCATGGCTGCACAAACTGCACCATTTTGTTTCTCTCTGTCGCCTACGCACTTTCAACATTTAGATATGTCGAAAAATTTGAAATGTTTTTTTTTTACATTGGATAAAAGTAAAGACTCAGAGCTAGAAAATGGTATATCATACACTACAGTTGGGGAACATTGGCAAAGTAATTCTGCTTTGGAAGTTGATAAACTTGGGACCACACTTTTGAGAAAATGGCCCTTGAGTCTTTTGGTTAACCTACTGGAGAGCTCTTTGTCTACACCCATTCAGCATCGTTCACACCCTCTTAAGCCTTAGCCCCACCCATTCAGCATCGTTCACACCCTCTTAAGCCTTAGCCCCACCCATTCAGCATCGTTCACACCCTCTTAAGCCTTAGCCCCACCCATTTCTTTAAGGATTCACATGTGATGTCATGTACTAAACAACCCAAAATTTCAAGACTGAAGACTGGTTTATACCACATCTATCGATAGTTGTCGCAGTTACATCATGAACATTCTATTGTCGCCCAACATCATCAAACTTGTCGTTTTCGTTTATAAAACAGTATAAATACAAAAACTACAGGCTGCCTATTTGTCCAAAATAGCATAACTAATGTATTTTAACACCAATTAACCCACCTGTTTAAATATGTATTCAGTATATGTCAATCTAGCAACTTTTTAACCTCTTACCTCCACCCGACACGCAGGCGTCCCATCTAGACATCTGGAAATGCAAATGCGCTACGCTAAATGCTAATAGCACTCGTTAAAACTCAAACGTTCATTAAAATACACATGCAGGGTACTGAATTAAAGCTACACTCGTTGTGAATCCAGCCAACAAGTCAGATTTTTAAAATGCTTTTCGGCGAAAGCATGAGAAGCTATTATCTGATAGCATGCAACACCCCTAAAGACCCGCAGGGGAAGTGAACAAAATAATTAGCATAGTCGACGCTACACAAAACGCAGAAATAAAATATAAAACATTCATTACCTTTGACCATCTTCTTTGTTGGCACTCCTAGATGTCCCATAAACATCACTATTGGGTATTTTTTTTGATTAAATCGGTCCATATATACCCTAAATATCGATCTATGAAGACTGTGTGGTCAAGGAAAAAACTGTGTTTTATAACGCAACGTCATTTTTTAAAATTAAAAAAGTCGACGATAAACTTTCACAAAACACTTCGAAATACTTTTTTTAATGCAACTTTAGGTATTAGTAAACGTTAATAATCGATCAAATTGATCACGAGGCTATGTATATTCTATAGCTGTACGTCTTGAAATAATGTCCGGGTAAATCTCAACCAAAATATCCGGTCGGAGACCGGAAGAAATGGGCTGTCTCTTGTCCGTTTGACCAAGAAACAAATCCTAGGCAAATGACAAGACTGTTGACATCGTGTGGAATACATTCAAGTGGCGCATTGATATATTTTCCAGTTTTCAGTGATCAGATTTTCCTGCGCTTTTCGATGAAACGCACATTCTGTTATAGTCACAGCTGTGATTTAACCAGTTTTAGAAACGTCTGAGTGTTTTCTATCCACACATACTAATCATATGCATATACTATATTCCTGGCTTGAGTAGCAGGGCGCTGAAATGTTACGCGATTTTTAACAGAATTTTCAAAAAATGAGGGGGTAGGATCAACAGGCTAAACAATGTTTTGGTTTGTTTCTAGCTTCTTAGCTATCTAGCTAATGTTACGCTAGCTGGCTGGTCAGTTCAAATAATGACCATATCATATAGCTGACAACTTCTTCACTTTAGCTAATTTGTCTTCATTATTACAGGAAAATAAACTCACAACAAGATCATTATTTACTAGTTAATGGCGAGCCAATTACAGAAAATATCTTGTGGTTGTGAGTTTGTTTGAAAGAAAATGAGGGCATTCTACCAGAGTTTTTTTTTATTTGGACTATGTCTTGTTGGCCTAACATTATATCCTAATTTGACTTTGGTCCAGGTCATGTTCTTCACATTACCGTCTGGTAGACACATAGAAAATCAAATCAAATCAAAGTTTATTTATCACATGCACAGGTTACAGAAGGTGTAGTGAAATTGATACTTGCATAGTGGAGTCTTTTGTTTAGACATGTAGCTAGCTTGCTAAACAATGAACCATAATCCTGATTTATACTACCCTGTATGAATCTGCAGGTAGCTAACCAACCCGGTTCAATGTTAGCTAGCTATCTAACATTAGGCTATAACTAGCAATGCAAATGATACAAGTAATATTACTACAAAGTCCATACATGTAACGTTAGCTCGCTAGCGAGCAATCCAGCTAACATTAGCTAGCTAGCTAACAGTACGCTTTAACTTGCAATGAAAATGACTTTCTGATAAATTAGAAACATATTATATCTGAAAATGTAGCTAGCTGGACTATCTTACCCATATGGATGGACTCTTCTCCCTCTCTGTCACGGATACCATGGTTGCCCTTAGTTTGAAGATGTAATCTGGAGACCGGTTTGTTATACAACAGCCTTCTGTGTGTTGTCTATTCAACTCCCTCTATATATTTGCAATCAAACAGCTGGATTTTCTCCAGTTCCTTAGCTATCACACTCTGCTTCCACTGGGCATTCCACTGATTTCACATCTCGGCCCTCCAGAAAGTGGAGAGCCACACTTTTTTGCTGTTCTACTATGTGATATCTTCAAACAAAGATGTGTTAGAAAGGATTGCCTACACATACTGATCAGCTCATGTTATAATCCCCAGTTTACAATTGGCTCATTCATCCCCCTCCTCTCCCATGTAACTATTCCCCAGGTCGTTGCTGTAAATGAGAACGTGTTCTCAGTCAACTTACCTGGTAAAATAATGGATAAATAAATAGATAGAAGCGCGCTGCATGGCAGGCCAATCCAAACTCATCTTTCAACATGTCCAGCCCATCTATCTCAGCCAATCATGGCTAGCGGGAAGGTTCCAGTCTTTTCCGTGGCTAAATAAACTTGTCTTGTAATTTTACATTTTTTTCTCATTTACAGATGGCCATTTACATTTGTTATGAAGGCACATGGAAGTCCACATGTTCCAGAAGGCATTTCTGCCAAAAAACAAATGTTAAAAAGAAATGCCTCTCCTGTGAAGTAGTGACTTGCGACATACGCACAGTTTCCTGAAACGTGTCAGAAAAGTGGAAAAAGGGAAGGTGTCTGAATGCTTTCCCAATAAACTGTGACCTTTGACGAAGTCCTTCAAATATAATATTTAAAGTGTGTGTGTATCCTGTTTAGGATCCGTGTGGCCGGTATCAAAGGGCTGCAGGGTGTGGTGAGGAAGACTGTGAACGATGAGCTTCAGGCCATCATCTGGGAGCCCCAGCACATGGACAAACTCATCCCCTCCATGCTGTTCAACATGCAGGATGCTGAGGACCTAGACAGGTACTTAAAAAATGTATATACCCACATGGCAGTCATAGACATTGAAATATATTTTTATGCACTAACATCAATAAATCAACAATTAGTCCTGGGGGGTGGTCCTGACTGTCACAACATGTCTACTTAAAGTAGTCATCTGCAGTAAAATCACAACAAACAGGCCACAGATATGGCAAACAGCTGAGGGCTGGAAAAAATGCAACCACTCTCAAATTCATAGACAGACCGGTGAATGCAAGGAGTGACTGTCCATGAGATCAAAATGATAGTTTTAAGCATTTTTTATTTATCTTTTTATTTGACCTTTTTATACTTTAGTTTATTTATTTATGAATATTTTCTTAACCAACAATGCAGTTCAAGAAATAGAATTAAGGGCTTGTAAAGTAAGCATTTCGCGTTAAGGTCTACACTTGAATTTGGCGCATGTGAGAAATAAATTGTTTAGTGTTTATTTACGAACAAAGCAGTAAAACATCATTATATTTTGGGTTCTGATGAGGTTAGACAGTTAAACTAAGTTCCAAAGGCATTTTACATTCTATTTTTCAATAATCAAATGCTATATAACATAAATGCAAAAGTCCAAGCATGGATGTTGCCATCGCAGATTGCCTCTTTAATTATATAATATTCCATTTAGCAGATGTTTTTATCTAAATAGACTTGCAGCACAGTGAGCGCATATATTTGAGCTATATTTGTATATAATCCCTTCGGGAATTTTAACTAAGAAACTAAATATTGCCCCTTGAGGCAAGGGTTCGATCCCTCTGTCATTTCCTCTTGTCTAAGATATCAGTTAGACAAGAGATAAAATATTTCAACTTATATTTGAACTTAAAATATTTGAACTTAAGTTCAAATATAAGTTCAAATATTTTAGCTGGGCTTGATTTAGCTTTTCCGGTAACTTATGGAATCAATAGTACTAAAAAGCCCATCTGGCACTCCATGTGCTAGCACAATCAAACACTCCGGGACAACAAATAATATTTGAAACCAGTTCTGTTTATCCATAACAATATAAGGCTTAGATCAAGGGCCCTAAGTTCCAGTCTAAGGACGATGGGAAAATCTGGAAAACACTGGCCATTGCTAACTTTTCATGAATCTTCACTCTTTTTACACTATATAGACACCCTAGTAAAATTCCCACAGGGATCACATGCACATATTGAAAGTGTATGCACACACTGTACGTCACTTTGGTTAAAAGCTTCTGTTAAGTGACATTTTTATATTAGAATTAAAGACTGTTTGAATTGACATATTTCTTCTCAATAGACATCAGCTAGCTCTAAGAAAATGTGTCCCTTCTCCCTTTCCCCTCTCTCTCACACCCCCTTCATCCATTGCTCTATTCTCCCTTTGTCTCTCTTTCCAACTGGTAATCCACCACCGCTCTTCTTTCTTAATTGTAAAAGAACCCCCCTGAATCTACGTCTGCACCTTTCTATGATCTGTCCGCTGTGTACAGTGCATTCGGAAAGTTTTCAGACCCCTTGACTTTTTCAACATTTTGTTACATTACAGCCTTATTCTAAAATGTATTAGTGTTTTATTTCCTCATCAATCTACACAAGATACACCATAATGACAAAGCGAAAACAGGTTTTTAGAAGTATTTGCAAATGTATTAAAAATAAAAAACTACTAACTATTCAGACCCTTTTCTATGAGACTCAAAATTGAGCTCAGGTGCATCCTGTTTCTGTTGATTATCCTTGATGTTTCTACAACTTGATTGGAGTCCACCTGTGGTAAATTCAATTGATTGGACTTGATTTGGAAAGGCACACACCTGTCGACATAAGATCCCAGTGTTGACAGTGCATGTCAGAGGAAAAACCGAGCCATAGGGAATTGTCCGTAGAGCTCCGAGACAGGATTATTTCAAGGCACAGATCTGGGGAAGGGTACCAAAAAATCTGCAGCATTGAAGGTCCCCAAGAACAAGGTGGCCTCCATTCTTAAATGGAAGATGTTTGGAACCACCAAGACTCTTCCTACTGCGCAATTGGGGGAGAAGGGCCTTGGTCAGGGATGTGACGAAGAACCCGATGGTCACTCTGACAGAGTTCCTCTTTGGAGATGGAAAAACCTCCCAGAATGACAACCATCTCTGCAGCACTCCACCTATCAGGCCTTTATAGTAGTGGGCAGACTGAAGCCACTCCTCAGTTAAAGGCACATGACAGTCCACTTGGAGTTTGCCAAAGGGCCCCTAAAGGACTCAAACCGTAAGAAACAAGATTCTCTGGTCTGATGAAACCAAGAACTCTTTGGCCTGAATGCCATGTGTCACGTCTGGAGGAAACCTGGCACCATCCCTACGGTGAAGCATGGTGGTGGCAGCATCATTCTGTGGGGATGTTTTTCAACGGCAAGGACTGGGAAACTAGTCACGATCGTGGGAAAGATGAACGGAGCAAAGTGCAGAGATCCTTGATGAAAACCTGCTCCAGAGCGCTCAGGACCTCATTTTGGGGGCGAAAGTTCAACTTCCAACAGGACAATGACCTTAAGCACATAGCCAAACCAGCGCAGGAATGGCTTCGGGACAAGTCTCTGAATGTTCTTGACTGGCCCAGCCAGAGCCTGTATCATGGGTAATATTGTGTACTACAAACTCCCCAGACGCCTCGCGCAGTCTCAGTTTGAGTCCCAAATGGCAACCTATTCCATATATTGTGCACTGCTTTTGACCAGGGCCCTATGGGGGCCTATGCGCCCTGGGCAAAAGAAGTACACTATATAGGGAATAGTTTGCCCTTTGGGACTCAGGCCCTCTCCTGAGATTTTCCATTAGCCCGAGGAGGATGAGTGACGACGGGGAATTGACATAGTTCTTCTGGAGAAGGGAGAATAGCTTGATGATATTTCATACAGTGAAACCGTTAGGAGATGAGCCGGAGGTAACCGTTGAGCCAGGCTCTTGCCCATGCTGGAGATTAAGATTTAGACACCTTGACACGCAGCGGCTAGGCTTGATGAGACAGGACAGGTTTGTGGAGATAAAGCTTTACCCTCCTCTCCTCTACTCTCCTCCTATCCCCCGGTGCAAAATACAGACATATCTCTCTTGCTCCCTTTCTCTCTCTCCTCTTGTCTCTAGTCTCTCCTTCTCCCCTCTCTTTCTTAGCCTCCTCTCTCTTTCTGATCTTCTTCCCTCCAGGTCGTTTCCATGTGAACAAAGCTATTTTTGGTGCCAGACTTTTTTTTTCTGTCCTTATACATGGAGCTCTCTTAGAACAGCACTGGGGCATGCTGAGGAATTCCAGTTTTGATACACCTACCACACCAGTGTTTGTCTCTTAATAATATTGTTTTGCCACATGTTTACCGCCTTATGAAGGTAATGACACTTGGGGCTAGGTGGGGAGTGGTAAACAACACATTCTACAGCACCTTTTTAGCTCGTCGCCTGTCAATCACATGGTATTCACAAAGCGCATGGCTTTTCTGTGACTACAGTATAACCAAGGAAATTGGTCGCACCCTTTTCTCTTGAATTTGTTGCATTGCACAATGTGGTCAAGATAAAAGTGAGCAGTCATGATACACCCATCGTTGTATGTGCACAGGTTATTCATGCTAGCATACTTTTTGAATCGTGTAGTTTACCTGCAGAGAAGATCAGAAGTAAAGAGGTTCATTCAAATACAATTTTTTATGGAACACAATGGGATTCGTGGTAGGCGGATCACTACTAGGAAGAACCAAACACACAACATCTGTCAGAAACAGACCGGTTGACTGGTGAATGAGGTGAGCCCCTCCTGTTTTATAAGGTGCCACTCACCCGCCCACTGGTTATTCTCGCTCCCTTCCTTGCGAAGTTTACTACGCTCTGGAATCTCCCCTCAGCACGACTTGATCCTGCTTAAATGTTCTCAAGCGAACCGCAAGGTTAACGCTGCCGAACGTAGGACCTCTGCTCTTGTCTCTTTGTGTTGAAGTACAATTCATTTTCTACTTTTCTGCATTTTCTACTCTGTCTACTATATTTGTGACCAGTCCTTTGTCCAACTGATCTGTCGATAGCACCTGCTAAATTCAGGACATCAATATTGTTGAGAAAAGTAACAGCTTTTTTGTAGTTTGTGGCTAACGTTAGTCTTTTCTACCGCGCTGTTTTTTGAAAGATATATCAACACATAGTTAGCTAGCTAACCACCGTCTAGCAATTGCTGGCTTAGCTCTCGTATATAGTTCACCTCAGATTAAATGTATACTCAGCTAACCTAAGCTAGGCGGAATGCTCAGACGGCCTACCTCAGCTAGCACACCAGTTCAGCATGCATATTTCACATAACGTTCAGTTGTTTTTGTGCTTACTTACTTGACCAGCCCGACCTACTTGGTTCTCTGGACAATAGACTCAAAAACAGATTCAGCTCTACCGGGTAGCGCAGTGGTCTAGGGCACTGCATCGCAGCGCTAGCTGTGCCACCAGGCTCTGTCGCGACCGGGCTCACTAAAACCTCCATGCCACAACTCTCCCCTCTGCTCTTTTAGAAGTAGCCGTGGAAGACCGACAATTTGGATATACCCCATTCTGGACATACGGGTCCCTCAACAGCCATATTGAAAAGGTCCATGTGCTTACTTACGTGCTGTCTCTCTCTTTTCGTCAAGGCGACTGGTTCACTTCAATCGACCTACAGGGCTCTTATTTTTACGTAATACCAGCACACGGGAGGTTTCTCAATTTTTCCATTCAGGGAACAGCCTATGAATACCTTGGTGTCCCCTTCGGCCTAGCACTAGCTCCCCGCATGTTCAACAAGTGTGTGGAGGAGGCTGTAGCACCCCGGAGAATCAGGGGATTAAGAACTCCCGAGTGGCGCAGCGGTCTAAGGCACTCAGTGCTAGAGTGCTTCTCCGTGCTAGAGGAGTCGCTACAGAACCTTGTTCGATCCTGGGCTGTATCACAACCAACTGTGATTGGGAGTCCCATAGGGAGGCACACAATTGGCCCAGCATCGTACGGATTAGGGTTTGGCCTGGGTAGGCCGTCCATTGTAAATAAGAATTTGTTCTCAACTGACTTGCCTAGTTAAATAAAATAAAAATTAGTCTCCACCAAAGCAGTACGAGACACGGCTTCCCTCTTAACCCACCTCACCGAGTTAGGGTTCAAGATCAACAGGAAAAAGAGCTGTTTGGTGCCCACATAGAGAATAGAATACCTAAGCGTCAAGCTGGATCTATTTTATCGGGCTACACTATCGACAGTTCCGCAGGGGGCGCTCCTGTTATGCTCAGAACGTATCTTTGAGTCTTGAGGTTGATGGCATCCTCCATCTCAGTACCACTGTGTCTACTGGGAATGAGAGACTTCCAGCGTTGGGTAGATACCAACGTCTGTGTACACAACATCACCTCAATCAAAAAGTTAACGGTAACCTTCTCTCGGCTGTCTGTCACTGGAAGAGCCCCTCGATCTTTGTTTCTGGTCCCGACAGCTCTGCCTCTCATGTAAACTACCTCAAACTTCTGACAGTGTTCCTTTCAATTGAAATATTTTCAGCCCTTCAGGAATTATCACATCCCGATCAGGACAGGCAATACGACTGGTGGCATACGTCAACCCCCAGGGTGGCACTTGCTGTCAAGATTATTCTGTGGAGCAGAACACACCTACTCTCACTATGCGCGACTCATGTCCTGGGCGTACTGAATATAGTAGCGGACTTGTCCAGAGGGAATCCCCTATACGGGGATTGGAGACTTCCATCCCCAAGTGGTGAACCAGGTCTTGCAGAGATATGGTTGAACACCATTGATCTCTATGCATCGCACAAAGAGAGAAACTGCCCGCTGTTCTTTGCGCGAGCAGTACTGCTGGAGGTAGACGCACTGGCACATCCTTTGGCCAAGGGTGCTGCTCTACGCTTTTTTTCCCCTCTATGCCTGAGGCTTATCCCTCATCTTAGTAGTCCCAGGATGGCCAGTAAAGCTCTGGTTAGCGAAGATCACAAGCCCTGGCAGCTACTGTTACGCAGGGAACTTCTGACCCAAATTAACAAAGAGATGTCCCACCCTCACCCAGAAACCATGGCCCTCTGGGCCAAGCCTGTGAGAGGATGAATCTGAATGCGACAGGCTTACCACTCATTGAGACTATTCAGAGTGCCAAAGCCCCCTTTTTCACTGTTTCTTTGGAAACAAGTGGCATGTTTTTGAGAAGTGGCTTTGACAAAAACACAGTAGGGATCACGTCGCTTACGTCCAGTCTCCAAGCCTTTAGCCCCGTCTTGGGATCTATTTTGCTTGAGGCTATTTCACAGCAGCCTTTTAAGCTGCTGGAAGGTGTGGAGATGAAATATCTCTCCTTCAAAACCCCTTTGCTGATTGCCCTTATGCCTGCAGAGTGAGTGAGCTTCACGCACTGCCAGTCTACCATTTGTGCCTACAGTTTGCACTGAGGTTATCCAAGTTAACTTAAACCTTCCTGTATGCCTATGGTCAGTGATAATTATAATCCCTTGGAGCTTGTGGCTTTCCACCCACCGCCATTCACTAACATGGAATAAGAGCCTCTCCACCGTTTGTCCAGTACTCACGTTGCACATTTACTTGGACAGAATGAGAGCCTTACGGAAGAGCGACCAACTCTACATTTCTTCAGCGCCCCCTGCAAGGGTAGGCTCCTCTCTCGTCAATGACTATCCCATTGGATAGTGGAGGCTATTATATTGGCTTGTAATAGCAACTGTTTACAGCCCCCGAAGGGCCTGAGGACTCTTGGGCACTGTTCAAATGCTTCGCTTTACAAGGGATATGCAATGTGGCATGTGAGGCTACATTTGAGGTTCTACCAAAAGGATGTCACTGCACCTTCGTTGACGCCTACTGTCCCCTGTGTCGGAGCCTCCGAGGGATGCTTTTTATGGCTTCGGAGAACATGTCTGCGATATTGGAGTTGGCCATATCCCATTGCGATACTTCAAAACATGTATTTGAACGAACTCTAATCAAATGTAGTCGTCACATGCTTCGTAAACGACAGGTGTGCACTAACAGTGAAATGCTTACTGATAGGCCCTTCCTAACAATGCAGAGAGAAAGAAAATGGAGAAATAATAGAAAAGTAAAACATGTAGTAATAGACACACAATGAGTAACAATAACTTGACTATATACAACAGGTAGATATGTACATATAACTATTGAATAAAGTGACAGAGTAAACAACAGCAGCATATGTGTTGAGTAAAATGAAATAGTGCGAAAAGGGTCGTTGCTATTTAGTTAACTATTCAACTAAATATTTAGCAGTCTTACGTCTTCGGGGTAGAAGCTGTTAACGGTGCTTGGTTCCAGACTTGGTGCATTGGTACTGCTTGCTGTGCGGTAGCAGAGATAACTATCTTGAGTCTTGGTCAATTTTCTTGGTCAATTTTTAGGGCCTTCCGCTGACACCGCCTGGTATAGAGGTCCTGGATTGTGGGGTGCTCAGCCCTAAGGATGTACTGAGCCATATGTACTACCCTCTGTAGCGTTTTGCGATTGAATGCTAAGCAGTTACCATACCAAGCGGTAATGAAGCCAGTCAAGATGCTCTCAATGGTTCAACTATAGATATTTTTGAGAATCTGAGGGCCCATGCCAAATATTTTCATCCACCTGAATGGAAATAGGCGTTGTTGGGCCCTCTTTACGACTGTATTGGGAGTGTGCTCACCCCCCGTTTCCAGTAGTGAACGATCCGCTACTTTGTATTGGTGACGTTTAGTGAGAGGTTGTTGTCCTGGCACCACACTGCCAGGTCTCTGACCTCCTCCCTATAGGCTGTCTCACCGCCATTGGTGATCAGACCTACCACTGTCTCGTCGTATCAAACTTAATGAGGGCGTTGGAGTCGTGCGCAGCCACACAGAGAGTACAGAAGGAGACTTAAGAATGCATGTGTTGTTGCCCACCCTCATCACCTGGGAGAATCCGGTCAGGATCCAGTTGCAGAAGGAGGTGTTCAGGCGATAGTCATTGAGACAGGTTACCTTGGCGTTCTTGGGCACAGGGACTATGCTGGTCTGCTTGAAACGTGTAGGTATTACATACTCTGTAAGGGAGAGGTAGTAAATGTAATTGAAGACATCTCACTCATATTATCATAGAACCAGGGTAATGAACGTTTTCATCCCCATGGGGGAGTCAGTAGGATCAGGTGCCCCCTGTCATGTAATATTATTCACTGTGATCTCAAAGGCAAAACGGAACTGAAAACGGAAATCAAATTAGTATAATAAAAAAATCCCCATTAAAAATGTCAGTTTAAGCTATAGATATGTTTTTTTTTGCCTTTGATGCATCTCAATCCACCATATCCGCCGATGTAGAACTTCCGCATCTGCGGTGAAAGGATGACAGAGCGGTGTTTGTCAGACCACGAGACATCTCGAAAACCATCTGTAGGGTCCAAACGGTTTGGCCTTTCAAACTATTACGGACAGATGAGACTCTCACAAACACAACGGTGTTCTCGGTTTTGGGCTCGTCTGTAGTCTGTACAGCCGATCTGCCAACTTCTGATTTTCCAACCGTCTTGAAGGATTTCCCACATATGCTGAGCACTTATTGGCTGCGTCCCTTCACTCTGCGGTCCAACTCATTCCAAACCATCTCGACTGAGTTGAGGTCGGGTGATTGTGGAGGCCAGGTCCATCTGATGCTGCAGCACTCTCCTTCTTGGTCAAATAGCCCTTACACCAGCTGGAGTTGTGTTTTGGGTCATTTCCCTGTTGAAAAACGAATTATAGTCCCACTAAGTGCAAACCAAATGGGATGGCGTATCGCTGCAGAATGCTATGGTAGCCATGCTGGTTAAGTGTGCCTTGAATTCTAAATAAATCACAGGAAGTGTCTCCAGCAAAGGACCATCACACTACCTCCTCCTTGCTTCACGGTGGGAACCACTCATGCAGATATAATCTGTTCATCTACTCTGCGTCTCACAAAGACACAGCAGTTGGAACCAAAAATCTCAAATTTGGAATCATCAGACCAAAGGACATATTTCCACCGGTCTATTGTCCATTGCTCGTGTTTCTAAGCCCAAGCAAGTCTTCTTCTTATTGGTGTCCTTTAGGAGTGGTTTCTCTGCAGCAATTCGACCATGAAGGCCTGATTCACACAGTCTCCTCTGAGCAGTGGATGTTGATGTGTCTGTTACTTGAACTCTGTGAATCATTTATTTGGACTGCAATCTGAGGTGCAGTTAACTCTTAATGAACTTTTCCTCTGCAGCAGAGGTAACTCTGGGTGTTCCTTTCCTGTGGCGATCCCCATGAGAGCCGGTTTCATCATAGCGCTTGATGGTTTTTGCGACTGGACTTGAAGGAACTTTTAAAGTTCTTCAAATGTTACGCATTGACTGACACTCATGTCTTAACATAATGACGGGCTGTCGTTTCTCTTTGCTTATTTTAACTGTTCTCGACATAATATGGACTTGGTATTTTACCAAATAGGGCTTTCTTCTGTATACCACCCCTACCTTGTCACAACACAACTGATTGGCTCAAATGCATTAAGGAAAGACATTTCACAAAATAACTTTTAACATGGGACACCTGTTAATTGAAATGCATTCCAGGAGACTACCTATTGAAGCTGGTTGAGAGAATTCAAAGAGTGTGCAGAACTGTCGTTAAGGCAAAGGGTGGCTACTTTGCTTGTTTAACCCTTTTTTGGTTACTTCATGATTACATATGTGTTATTTCATAGTGTTGATGTCTTCACTAGAAAAAGAAAAACCCTGGAATGAGTACGTTTGTCCAAACTTTTGACTGGTGCTGTATATGGAGACTGTTTAGTGTAAAAATCTGTTTCATGATCTTTCTTATATACACAATGTATACAAAAGTATGTAGAGTCCCGTTCAAGTTAGTGTATTTGGCTATTTCAGCAACACCCGTTGCTGAAAGGTGTATAAAATCAAGCACACACCCATGCAGTCTCCATATACAACCATTGGCAGTAGAATGGCCTTAAGAGCTCAGTGACTTTCAACGTGGCACCGTCATAGGATGCCACCTTTCCAACAAGTTCGTAAAATGTCTGCCCTGCTAGAGCTGCCCTGGTAAACTGTAAGTGCTGTTATTGTGATGTGGGAACATCTAGAAGCAACAGCTCAGCCACAAAGTGGTAGGCCACATAATTTCACAGAACGGGACCGCCGAGGGCCGAAGTGCTTGTCCTCGGTTCCAACACTCACTACCTAGTACCAAACTGCCTCTTGATGCAATGTCAGCACAAGAACTGTTCATCGGGAGCTTCATAAAATGGGTTTCATTGGCCGAGCAGCCGCACACAAGCCTAAGATCACCATGCTCAATCCAATGAGGTGTAAATCGCACCGCCATTGGACTCTGGAACAGTGGAAACGCGTTCTCTGGAGTGATGAATTACGCTTCACCATCTGGCAGTTCGACAAACTAATCTGGGTTTGGTGGATACCAGGAAAACACTACCTGTCTCAATGCATTTTGCCCAACTGTAAAGTTTGGTGGGTGAGCTGTTTTTCATGGTTCTTGGAATGCAGACTGAAGTAGGTTTTCCTATAGAATTTTGCCTGTGCTTAGCTCTATTCAGTTTCTTTTTATCCCCCCCAAAATTCCTTAGTCCTTACGAGTATATCTCACAAGCATACCCAAGGGGTTGAATACTTATTGGCTGAAGCCATTTCAGCTTCATTTTTAATCCATTTGTAAAAAAAATGATAGAAAAAGGATTCCACTTTGACATTGAGGTATTGTGTGCAGGCCAGTGACACACATTTCAATTTAATTCATTTTCAATTCAGGCTGTAACACAACAACACATGGAAAAAGTAAAAGGGTGTGAATGCTTTCTGAAGGGACTATATATATATGTAGGTTTGTACTTAAGAAGAAAGGAGGGAAGGAACATATGTACAGAGGAAGGAAGGAGGAAAGGAAATGTACCCATTGCTTAGGCAACTCTGTAAAATAATTCAACAGCAAAGGAATGTAAGGATGCATTTCTCAAGCCACCATGGGCCATAATAATTCCCCATACTCCCTGGTGACTTTCTTCCCTCCCTGGCCCCTCATAAGGGCCATAATAATTCCCCATACTCCCTGGTGACTTTCTGCCCTCCCTGGCCTCTCATAAGGGCCATAATAATTCCCCATACTCCCTGGTGACTTTCTTCCCTCCCTGGCCCCTCATAAGGGCCATAATAATTCCCCATACTCCCTGGTGACTTTCTTCCCTCCCTGGCCCATCATAAGGGCCATAATAATTCCCCATACTCCCTGGTGACTTTCTTCCCTCCCTGGCCCCTCATAAGGGCCATAATAATTCCCCATACTCCCTGGTGACTTTCTTCCCTCCCTGGCCCCTCATAAGGGCCATAATAATTCCCCATACTCCCTGGTGACTTTCTGCCCTCCCTGGCCTCTCATAAGGGCCATAATAATTCCCCATACTCCCTGGTGACTTTCTTCCCTCCCTGGCCCCTCATAAGGGCCATAATAACTCCCCTGAGCATCCTTTCTAAAGGAGGACACCACAATTTGCACCTGGTTAGGCATTAACATTCATACAAAGGGGAGTCTAGGCTTTTTCTCTCAAACCTGTTCTAGCTTGCAATCCTCATTTTACTAATCAGCTGCAAGAGCAGGGCTGGACCAACACCAAAAAGCTGTCCAGGAGGATTGGATACCTCCCTAGGTGCACATGGCAAAGATTGAGCAACCCCACTCTTCTGTGGCCTCTACTGCCCATCATTGTAATGATCCCTAACTATTGACACCCCTATATTCAGAATCCTCATTATCATCACCAGCCACATCATCCCATTCCTCAGAGGTCATTTCCAAGAAAGCAGCACCTTGGTTCATGTAGCAATGGGACAAAAAAGGTTAACCTGGTTGGTGATGAGGGTGAAGTCATTCTGATTGCATTGTCAATATCCTTCTTCAAGAAAAAGGTCTCCAAGACCCCTTGGTGAATGATGATGATCCAGTATAAGCTAATCCAACCCAAGCACATGCAGCCTTGGTCGAGTCAATGGCAGTGATAAGTTGACAGCTGGGGCACAGTAGCTCAGATCGTATCAATGTCTCCTTGTGGAGCTAATTTCTTCATGGGCTTCATATCGCACACCGCCGTAGCTCAGAGTCTATATGACACTATCAGCTTTGCATTCAGGTCACACTCTGGCCCCACAAAGACCATTAAAATGTATCAGATATCCTTCACCCTATGCTGACAGGGTTTTGGTAGGCCGAGCCTTCTTTCCAAAAAATGGAGTCTACCACAGATCGACCGAAAGATAGTCAACCAGACATTAAGGCAAGCGGCAGTTTTCGAGAGTATTGCATAAATGTCAGTGGATGTGACATTAAACATTAAACGCGATGCCAGACCCGGCGTCCAATTTCAGCATACACAATAGCTTTGATGTGCTTCGCCTCTTTCAAATTACACCCCTCCCCCCAGACCAACCCTGAGCTGACCCCATGAGGTACACACATCTCCCACCTTCGACTGAACCGGGAGTGGGGGGCTACATATTTCTCCCCTGATCTGGAGGACAGTTATCTTCCTAAGAGCAGACGTGACAGTTGAATAGCTCCGCCTTATGAGGGGCCAGGGAGGGAAGAAAGTCACCAGGGAGTTATTATGGCCCTTATGAGGGGCCAGGGAGGGAAGAAAGTCACCAGGGAGTATGGGGAATTATTATGGCCCTTATGAGGGGCCAGGGAGGGAAGAAAGTCACCAGGGAGTATGGGGAATTATTATGGCCCTTATGATGGGCCAGGGAGGGAAGAAAGTCACCAGGGAGTTATTATGGCCCTTATGAGGGGCCAGGGAGGGAAGAAAGTCACCAGGGAGTATGGGGAATTATTATGGCCCTTATGAGAGGCCAGGGAGGGAAGAAAGTCACCAGGGAGTATGGGGAATTATTATGGCCCTTATGAGGGGCCAGGGAGGGAAGAAAGTCACCAGGCCCTGACCCTCTGTGGGCACAAAAACATCCCGTGACTCATGTGTACACAGGAAATATATGTAGTTGTGTAAAGAAAGACTGATTAAACGATGTTAGTTGGATCAAATCTGGCCTGAACAGACTGAGACAGGCGCACACACACACTCAAAATGCTTCTTATTACATTACGTTGCGATCCATGTTGGGCCTTTTTAATTTAACAGCATCGCTTGTTTTTTTTGGGATCTAACTAAACATACCTGGTAGAAAGCGTTTGGTCAAGGACATTTGATTCTGTTAATCCTTAAGTCTATTGACGCACCATAGCATCAATCTTAGTAACATAATACAAATCTCAGTTCGGGCTACAGATATCAGTTTTTATTTACATGGGCTGCGTCTCAGTCCATAACATCTGCCTCATAAGTCTGGCTGCACAACCAATTGGCAAACGTACTGCAAATTGAGAAATCACGTAACTAAACTAAATAAAAAGATGACACTACACTATGAAACAAAGATAAATGACATAAATAGTGAAAGTAAAAAAGCTTTGGAGCACCTTAAATGACATTCCTTGAATCAGGTAGCTCATGCGTCACATTACTCATCTGATATTGCCAACTACTTTAATGATTTTCTCAATGGCAAGATTAGCAATTTAGGCATGATATGCCATCAACAAACATTGACACTACACATCCAAGTATATCTAACCAAATTATGAAAGTGTATGTGTTATTGCTTTACACCCCTTGCTATATTGTGGATAAAGAGTTATCTGTCTAACAGAATACACAGAGGGTGTTCTTTAATGGAAGCCTCTCCAATATAATCCAGGTAGAATTCCCCAGGGCAGCTGTCTAGGCCCCTTACTTTTTTCAATCTTTAGTAATGACATGCCACTTGTTTTGAGTGAAGCCAGTGTGTCTATGTATGCGGATGACTCAACACTATACACGTCAACTAGTACAGCAACTGAAATGACTGCAACACTTAACAAAGAGCTGCATTTAGTTTCAGAATGGATGGTGATGGGGTTTGTTCCTTGTTCTTTGTCAATCATTGGTGAAATTAGCATTCAGACAATATCTTTAATTAAATCATTCATAAACCTTGAAGACAGAAGTTGACAGCAGGAACATAGCACGCATGTTTCCGAGTAAGTCTAATATATATATATATATATATATATATATATATATATATATATATATGCCATTTAGCATATTATTGAATCTTGGAAAATATAACTGTAATTTATACATATATGCCATTTAGCATATTATTGAATCTTGGAAAATATAACTGTAATTTATACATTTCTCATGAGCTTAGTTCAACTGTCATACCCCATAAGAACCCAAAATATAAGCTTGTTTTACTCCATTGTTGGTCTTTGATGTCTTTGCTCAGTCTATGAATTTGATTTCTCCAGCCCCGTCCCACAGCTGGAGTAGCTGCTTTGTTGTTCGAACTGCAGATTACCGTTTAATGGTCGGCTGCAAGGGAATGGCTCTTTGTCTCAAATTAATTCCTTCCGTTGCGCCGATCGCTTCCTCTTTGTAAATGGTGTCACACCACGGATCAAGTAAGCGACCTTGACTGTCGCATGGCTGCAAGACGGATGTTATTTTCTCAGTGGTTCAAAGTGCATCATCTCTCTCTCTTTCTGCCCCCCCTCCCTTTGTCTCTCTCTCTTTCTGCCCCTATCCCCCCTCCCTTTGTCTCTCTCTCTTTCTGCCCCTATCCCCCCTCCCTTTGTCTCTCTCTTTCTGCCCCTATCCCCCCTCCCTTTGTCTCTCTCTTTCTGCCCCTATCCCCCTCCCTTTGTCTCTCTCTTTCTGCCCCTATCCCCCTCCCTTTGTCTCTCTCTTTCTGCCCCCTTTGTCTCTCTCTTTCTGCCCCCTTTGTCTCTCTCTTTCTGCCCCCTTTGTCTCTCTCTTTCTGCCCCTATCCCCCTCCCTTTGTCTCTCTCTTTCTGCCCCCACCCCCCTTTGTCTCTCTCTTTCTGCCCCTATCCCCCTCCCTTTGTCTCTCTCTTTCTGCCCCCTTTGTCTCTCTCTTTCTGCCCCTATCCCCCTCCCTTTGTCTCTCTCTTTCTGCCCCTCCCTTTGTCTCTCTCTTTCTGCCCCCCTTTGTCTCTCTCTTTCTGCCCCTATCCCCTCTCTTTCTGCTCCTATCCCCCTCCCTTTGTCTCTCTCTTTCTGCCCCTATCCCCCTCCCTTTGTCTCTCTCTTTCTGCCCCTATCCCCCTCCCTTTGTCTCTCTCTTTCTGCTCCTATCCCCCTCCCTTTGTCTCTCTTTCTGCCCCTATCCCCCTCCCTTTCTCTCTCTTTCTGCCCCTCCCTTTGTCTCTCTCTTTCTGCCCCCACACCCCTTTGTCTCTCTCTTTCTGCCCCCTTTGTCTCTCTCTTTCTGCCCCTATCCCCCTCCCTTTGTCTCTCTCTTTCTGCCCCCTTTGTCTCTCTCTTTCTGCCCCCTTTGTCTCTCTCTTTCTGCCCCCTTTGTCTCTCTCTTTCTGCCCCCTTTGTCTCTCTCTTTCTGCCCCCTTTGTCTCTCTCTTTCTGCCCCCTTTGTCTCTCTCTTTCTGCCCCCTTTGTCTCTCTCTTTCTGCCCCCTTTGTCTCTCTCTTTCTGCCCCTCCCTTTGTCTCTCTCTTTCTGCCCCTCCCTTTGTCTCTGTCTCTTTCTGCCCCTATCCCCCTCCCTTTGTCTCTCTCTTTCTGCTCCTATCCCCCTCCCTTTGTCTCTCTTTCTGCCCCTATCCCCCTCCCTTTGTCTCTCTCTTTCTGCTCATATCCCCCTCCCTTTCTCTCTCTTTCTGCCCCTCCCTTTGTCTCTCTCTTTCTGCCCCTCCCTTTGTCTCTCTCTTTCTGCCCCCACACCCCTTTGTCTCTCTTTTCTGCCCCCTTTGTCTCTCTCTTTCTGCCCTATCCCCCTCCCTTTGTCTCTCTCTTTCTGCCCCCACCCCCTTTGTCTCTCTCTTTCTGCCCCCTTTGTCTCTCTTTCTGCCCCTATCCCCCTCCCTTTGTCTCTCTCTTTCTGCCCCTATCCCCCTCCCTTTGTCTCTCTCTTTCTGCCCCCTCCTTTGTCTCTCTCTTTCTGCCCCTATCCCCCTCCCTTTGTCTCTCTCTTTCTGCTCCTATCCCCCTCCCTTTGTCTCTCTTTCTGCCCCTATCCCCCTCCCTTTCTCTCTCTTTCTGCCCCTCCCTTTGTCTCTCTCTTTCTGCCCCCACACCCCTTTGTCTCTCTCTTTCTGCCCCCTTTGTCTCTCTCTTTCTGCCCCTATCCCCCTCCCTTTGTCTCTCTCTTTCTGCCCCCTTTGTCTCTCTCTTTCTGCCCCCTTTGTCTCTCTCTTTCTGCCCCCTTTGTCTCTCTCTTTCTGCCCCTATCCCCCTCCCTTTGTCTCTCTCTTTCTGCCCCTCCCTTTGTCTCTCTCTTTCTGCCCCCACCCCCTTTGTCTCTCTCTTTCTGCCCCTATCCCCCTCCCTTTGTCTCTCTCTTTCTGCCCCTATCCCCCTCCCTTTGTCTCTCTCTTTCTGCCCCTATCCCCCTCCCTTTGTCTCTCTCTTTCTGCTCCTATCCCCCTCCCTTTGTCTCTCTCTTTCTGCTCCTATCCCCCTCCCTTTCTCTCTCTTTCTGCCCCTCCCTTTGTCTCTCTCTTTCTGCCCCCACACCCCTTTGTCTCTCTCTTTCTGCCCCCTTTGTCTCTCTCTTTCTGCCCCTATCCCCCTCCCTTTGTCTCTCTCTTTCTGCCCCCACCCCCTTTGTCTCTCTCTTTCTGCCCCCTTTGTCTCTCTCTTTCTGCCCCTATCCCCCTCCCTTTGTCTCTCTCTTTCTGCCCCTCCCTTTGTCTCTCTCTTTCTGCCCCCACCCCCCTTTGTCTCTCTCTTTCTGCCCCTATCCCCCCTCCCTTTGTCTCTCTCTTTCTGCCCCTATCCCCCCTCCCTTTGTCTCTCTCTTTCTGCCCCTATCCCCTCTCTCTTTCTGCCCCTATCCCCCTCCCTTTGTCTCTCTCTTTCTGCCCCTATCCCCCCTCCCTTTGTCTCTCTCTTTCTGCCCCTATCCCCCTCCCTTTGTCTCTCTCTTTCTGCTCCTATCCCCCTCCCTTTCTCTCTCTTTCTGCCCCTATCCCCCTCCCTTTCTCTCTCTTTCTGCCCCTCCCTTTGTCTCTCTCTTTCTGCCCCCACACCCCTTTGTCTCTCTCTTTCTGCCCCCTTTGTCTCTCTCTTTCTGCCCCTATCCCCCTCCCTTTGTCTCTCTCTTTCTGCCCCCTTTGTCTCTCTCTTTCTGCCCCCTTTGTCTCTCTCTTTCTGCCCCCTTTGTCTCTCTCTTTCTGCCCCCTTTGTCTCTCTCTTTCTGCCCCCTTTGTCTCTCTCTTTCTGCCCCTATGTCCCTCCCTTTGTCCCCTATCCCCCCCTCCCTTTGTCTCTCTTTTCTCCCCCTCCCTTTGTCTCTCTCTTTCTGCCCCTATCCCCCTCCCTTTGTCTCTCTCTTTCTGCCCCTATCCCCCTCCCTTTGTCTCTCTCTTTCTGCTCCTATCCCCCTCCCTTTGTCTCTCTTTCTGCTCCTATCCCCCTCCCTTTCTCTCTCTTTCTGCCCCTCCCTTTGTCTCTCTCTTTCTGCCCCTCCTTTGTCTCTCTCTTTCTGCCCCCACACCCCTTTGTCTCTCTCTTTCTGCCCCCTTTGTCTCTCTTTCTGCCCCTATCCCCCTCCCTTTGTCTCTCTCTTTCTGCCCCCACCCCCTTTGTCTCTCTCTTTCTGCCCCCTTTGTCTCTCTTTCTGCCCCTATCCCCCTCCCCTTTGTCTCTCTCTTTCTGCCCCTATCCCCCTCCCTTTGTCTCTCTCTTTCTGCCCCCTCCCTTTGTCTCTCTCTTTCTGCCCCTATCCCCCTCCCTTTGTCTCTCTCTTTCTGCTCCTATCCCCCCTCCCTTTGTCTCTCTTTCTGCCCCTATCCCCTCCCTTTCTCTCTCTTTCTGCCCCTCCCTTTGTCTCTCTCTTTCTGCCCCCACACCCCTTTGTCTCTCTCTTTCTGCCCCCTTTGTCTCTCTCTTTCTGCCCCTATCCCCCTCCCTTTGTCTCTCTCTTTCTGCCCCCTTTGTCTCTCTTTTCTGCCCCCTTTGTCTCTCTCTTTCTGCCCCCTTTGTCTCTCTCTTTCTGCCCCCTTTGTCTCTCTTTCTTTCTGCCCCTCCCTTTGTCTCTCTCTTTCTGCCCCCACCCCCTTTGTCTCTCTCTTTCTGCCCCTATCCCCCCTCCCTTTGTCTCTCTCTTTCTGCCCCTATCCCCCTCCCTTTGTCTCTCTCTTTCTGCCCCTATCCCCCCTCCTTTGTCTCTCTCTTTCTGCCCCTATCCCCCTCCCTTTGTCTCTCTCTTTCTGCTCCTATCCCCCTCCCTTTGTCTCTCTCTTTCTGCTCCTATCCCCCTCCCTTTGTCTCTCTTTCTGCTCCTATCCCCCTCCCTTTCTCTCTCTTTCTGCCCCTCCTTTGTCTCTCTCTTTCTGCCCCTCCCTTTGTCTCTCTCTTTCTGCCCCCACACCCCTTTGTCTCTCTCTTTCTGCCCCCTTTGTCTCTCTTTCTGCCCCTATCCCCCTCCCTTTGTCTCTCTCTTTCTGCCCCCACCCCCTTTGTCTCTCTCTTTCTGCCCCCTTTGTCTCTCTTTCTGCCCCTATCCCCCTCCCTTTGTCTCTCTCTTTCTGCCCCTATCCCCCTCCCTTTGTCTCTCTCTTTCTGCCCCCTCCCTTTGTCTCTCTCTTTCTGCCCCCTCCCTTTGTCTCTCTCTTTTCTGCTCCTATCCCCCTCCCTTTGTCTCTCTTTCTGCCCCTATCCCCCTCCCTTTCTCTCTCTTTCTGCCCCTCCCTTTGTCTCTCTCTTTCTGCCCCCACACCCCTTTGTCTCTCTCTTTCTGCCCCCTTGTCTCTCTCTTTCTGCCCCTATCCCCCTCCTTTGTCTCTCTCTTTCTGCCCCCTTTGTCTCTCTCTTTCTGCCCCCTTTGTCTCTCTCTTTCTGCCCCCTTTGTCTCTCTCTTTCTGCCCCCTTTGTCTCTCTCTTTCTGCCCCCCTTTGTCTCTCTCTTTCTGCCCCCACCCCCCTTTGTCTCTCTCTTTCTGCCCCTATCCCCCCCCTTTGTCTCTCTCTTTCTGCCCCTATCCCCCTCCCTTTGTCTCTCTCTTTCTGCCCCTATCCCCCTCCCTTTGTCTCTCTCTTTCTGCCCCTATCCCCCTCCCTTTGTCTCTCTTTCTGCTCCTATCCCCCTCCCTTTGTCTCTCTCTTTCTGCTCCTATCCCCCTCCCTTTCTCTCTCTTTCTGCCCCTCCCTTTGTCTCTCTCTTTCTGCCCCCACACCCCTTTGTCTCTCTCTTTCTGCCCCCTTTGTCTCTCTCTTTCTGCCCCTATCCCCCTCCCTTTGTCTCTCTCTTTCTGCCCCCACCCCCCTTTGTCTCTCTCTTTCTGCCCCCTTTGTCTCTCTCTTTCTGCCCCTATCCCCCTCCCTTTGTCTCTCTCTTTCTGCCCCTCCCTTTGTCTCTCTCTTTCTGCCCCCACCCCCCTTTGTCTCTCTCTTTCTGCCCCTATCCCCCTCCCTTTGTCTCTCTCTTTCTGCCCCTATCCCCCTCCCTTTGTCTCTCTCTTTCTGCCCCTATCCCCCCTCCCTTTGTCTCTCTCTTTTCTGCCCCTATCCCCCTCCCTTTGTCTCTCTCTTTCTGCTCCTATCCCCCTCCCTTTCTCTCTCTTTCTGCCCCTCCTTTGTCTCTCTCTTTCTGCCCCCACACCCCTTTGTCTCTCTCTTTCTGCCCCCTTTGTCTCTCTCTTTCTGCCCCTATCCCCCTCCCTTTGTCTCTCTCTTTCTGCCCCCACCCCCCTTTGTCTCTCTCTTTCTGCCCCCCTTTGTCTCTCTCTTTCTGCCCCTATCCCCCCTCCCTTTGTCTCTCTCTTTCTGCCCCTATCCCCCTCCCTTTGTCTCTCTCTTTCTGCCCCTATCCCCCTCCCTTTGTCTCTCTCTTTCTGCCCCCTTTGTCTCTCTCTTTCTGCCCCCTTTGTCTCTCTCTTTCTGCCCCTATCCCCCTCCCTTTCTCTCTCTTTCTGCCCCTCCCTTTGTCTCTCTCTTTCTGCCCCCCACACCCCTTTGTCTCTCTCTTTCTGCCCCCTTTGTCTCTCTCTTTCTGCCCCTATCCCCCTCCCTTTGTCTCTCTCTTTCTGCCCCCACCCCCCTTTGTCTCTCTCTTCCTGCCCCTATCCCCCTCCCTTTGTCTCTCTCTTTCTGCCCCCTTTGTCTCTCTCTTTCTGCCCCTATCCCCCCTCCCTTTCTCTCTCTTTCTGCCCCTCCCTTTGTCTCTCTCTTTCTGCCCCCACACCCCTTTGTCTCTCTCTTTCTGCCCCCTTTGTCTCTCTCTTCCTGCCCCTATCCCCCTCCCTTTGTCTCTCTCTTTCTGCCCCCCCACTTGTCTCTCTCTTTCTGCCCCCCTTTGTCTCTCACTTTCTGCCCCCCTTCTCTCTCTCTTTCTGCCCCCCTCCCTCCCTTTGTCTCTCTCTTTCTGCCCCTATCCCCCTCCCCTTTGTCTCTCTCTTTCTGCCCCTATCCCCCCTCCCTTTGTCTCTCTCTTTCTGCCCCCCCCACTTGTCTCTCTCTTTCTGCCCCCCTTTCTCTCTCTTTCTGCCCCCCTTTCTCTCTCTTTCTGCCCCCCTTTGTCTCTCTCTTTCTGCCCCCCTTTGTCTCTCTCTTTCTGCCCCCACACCCCTGTGTCTCTCTCTTTCTGCCCCTAACCCCCCTCCCTTTGTCTCTCTCTTTCTGCCCCCTTTGTCTCTCTCTTTCTGCCCCCCCCACTTGTCTCTCTTTCTGCCCCCCTTTGTCTCTCACTTTCTGCCCCCTTCTCTCTCTCTTTCTGCCCCCTCCCTCCCTTTGTCTCTCTCTTTCTGCCCCTATCCCCCCTCCCTTTGTCTCTCTCTTTCTGCCCCCTTTGTCTCTCTCTTTCTGCCCCTATCCCCCTCCTTTGTCTCTCTTTTCTGCCCCCCCACTTGTCTCTCTTTCTGCCCCCCCCTTTGTCTCTCACTTTCTGCCCCCCTTCTCTCTCTCTTTCTGCCCCCTCCCTCCCTTTGTCTCTCTCTTTCTGCCCCCTCCCTTTGTCTCTCTCTGAGCAGTCACCCTTAAACCTATTTGAGACATTTATCGGCTTTTTTTATTTCTCAATTATTTTCCCTAATTTTGAGGCTTGGTTGGAAAAAATCAATAAGCGTAACATTTTCCATTGAACTGTGTGTGGGCTGCAAATAATTGTTTTTCTCTCCCGAGAAACAGATGCCCACAGCCCATCTGTGGCCGGGCTTATTGCGGGGAAATGATTTAGCATTTCATTAATTTGCCAATATCAGACATACCAGACACACTGTTTATTCAGTACAGACAAACTCATTAGGCTTCACGTAGAAATATGACAATCTTTTTTCCACTTCTAACTCCCCCTCTATAGGGAAACTCATAGGGAGAATCTCAATTGCATACTCCTCGCGTCCTCTCTCCTCACCTCTTTCTCAAACCCCATTGGAGGAGAAGGTTGGCTTTCTCATCCAATTGGTTTTGAGAAGGAGGCAAGAACAGAGGATGTGTTTATAATTGAGATTATCCCACGGAGTCCCAAATTGCACCCTATTTCTTATATAGTGCACCCATAAGGGCTCTGTTCAAAGGTAGTACATTATATAGGAAACGTGGTGCCATTTTGGACACAGTCATAGACTACATGACCAAAAGTATGTGGACAACCTGCTTATCGAACATCTCATTCCAAAATCATGAATATTAATATTGGTTTGGTCTCCCTTTGCTGCTATAACAGCCTCCACTCTTCTGGGAAGGCTTTCCATTAGATGTTGGAACATTGCTGCTATAACAGCCTCCACTCTTCTGGGAAGGCTTTCCACTAGATGTTGGAACATTGCTGCTATAACAGCCTCCACTCTTCTGGGAAGGCTTTCCACGAGATGTTGGAACATTGCTGCTATAACAGCCTCCACTCTTCTGGGAAGGCTTTCCACTAGATGTTGGAACATTGCTGGGAAGGCTATAACAGCTGCTCTACTCTTCTGGGAAGGCTTTCCACTAGATGTTGGAACATTGCTGCTATAACAGCCTCCACTCTTCTGGGAAGGCTTTCCACTAGATGTTGGAACATTGCTGCTATAACAGCCTCCACTCTTCTGGGAAGGCTTTCCACCTCCACTCTTCTGGGAGATGTTGGAACATTGCTGCTATAACAGCCTCCACTCTTCTGGGAAGGCTTTCCACTAGATGTTGGAACATTGCTGCTAACATTGCTGGGAAGGTTTTCCATAACAGCCTGCTATAACAGCCTCTTCTGGGAAGGCTTTCCACGAGATGTTGGAACATTGCTGCCATAACAGCCTCCACTCTTCTGGGAAGGCTTTCCACTGTTGGAACATTGATGTTGGAACATTGTTGGAACTGCTGATAAACAGCCTCCACTCTTCTGGGAAGGCTTTCCACTAGATGTTGGAACATTGCTGCTATAACAGCCTCCACTCTTCTGGGAAGGCTTTCCACTAGATGTTGGAACATTGCTGCTATAACAGCCTCCACTCTTCTGGGAAGGCTTTCCACTAGATGTTGGAACATTGCTGTTATAACAGCCTCCACTCTTCTGGGAAGGCTTTCCACTAGATGTTGGAACATTGCTGCTATAACAGCCTCCACTCTTCTGGGAAGGCTTTCCACTAGATGTTGGAACATTGCTGCTATAACAGCCTCCACTCTTCTGGGAAGGCTTTCCACTTTCCACTAGATGTTGGAACATTGCTGCTATAACAGCCTCCACTCTTCTGGGAAGGCTTTCCTAGATGTTGGACTGTTATAGATGTTGGGGAACATTGCTGTTATAACAGCCTCTACTCTTCTGGGAAGGCTTTCCACTAGATGTTGGAACATTGCTGCTATAACAGCCTCCACTCTTCTGGGAAGGCTTTCCACTAGATGTTGGAACATTGCTGCTATAACAGCCTCCACTCTTCTGGGAAGGCTTTCCACTAGATGTTGGAACATTGCTGCTATAACAGCCTCCACTCTTCTGGGAAGGCTTTCCACTAGATGTCGGAACATTGCTGCTATAACAGCCTCCACTCTTCTGGGAAGGCTTTCCACTAGATGTTGGAACATTGCTGCTATAACAGCCTCCACTCTTCTGGGAAGGCTTTCCACTAGATGTTGGAACATTGCTGTGGGGACCTACATCCATTCAGCCACCAGCAGAAGTGAGGTTGGACACTGATGTTGGGCGATTAGGCCTGGCTCACAGTCTGCGTTCTAATTTATCCCAAAGGTGTCCGATGGAGTTTAGATCAGGACTCTGTGCAGGCCAGTCAAGTTCTTCCACACCGATCTTAACAAACCATTTCTGTATGGACCTCGCTTTGTGCACGGGGGCATTGTCGTGCTGAAACAGGAAAGGGCCTTCCCCAAATTGTTGCCACAAAGTTGGAAGCACAGAATTATCTACAATATCATTGCTGCTCCATAGTCCAATAGCAGTGAATTTTCCACCACTCTAGCCGATGCTTGGCATTGCCCATGGTGGTCTTAGCTTTGTGTGCGCCTGCTCGGCCATGGAAACCCATTTCATGAAGCTCCCGATGAACAGTTCTTGTGCCGAGGTTGCTTCCAGAAGCAGTTTGGAATTCGGTAGGGAGTGTTGCAACCGATCATCACTCGGCGATCCTGTTCTGTGAGCGTGTGTGGCCTACCACTTTGCGGCTGAGCCGTTGTTGCTCCTAGATGTTTCCACTTCACAATAACAGCCCTTACAGTTGTCCGGGGCAGCTTTTTATTTTTTTTTTATAACTGACTTATTGGAAAGGTGGCATCATATGACGGTGCCATATTGAAAGTCACTGAGCTCTTCAGTAAGTCCATTCTACTGCCAATGTTTGTCTATGGAGATTGCATGGCTGTGTGCTCGATTTTATACACCTGTCGGCAATGGGTGTGAGCCGAATCCTCAAATTTGAAGGGGTGTCCACATACTTTTGTTTATATAGTGTAGTCGTGTAAATCGTCACGAAGACGCGGATTAACTTTTCTGTCTCTCTCTCTCTCGCTCTCACTCGTGGGCGCACACACACACACACACTCTTAAGTTGATTGAATGCTATTAGCGCGCACCTGCTAACTAGCTAGCCATTTCACATCAGACACACATACGAACACCTTTTCTCTGATAGACTGATTATTTACAGATTTATTGCTGATGAGACTTTCTCTAGACCTGCACTCTCTCTCTCTTGTTGATTTCCTCTGTTTTCTCTGATGGACATTTGTCTCCAGTCACCCCCCTCGCTGTCTCTAACTCGCTGTGGTCCTTCTGTAGCTCAGTTGGTAGAGCATGGCGCTTGTAACGCGCTTGTAACGCCAGGGTAGTGGGTTCGATCCCCGGGACCACCCATACGTAGAATGTATGCACACATGACTGTAAGTCGCTTTGGATAAAAGCGTCTGCTAAATGGCATATATTATTATTATTATTATTCATAACAGCTGGACCAAAACTGCTGAGAAGTTTACATTTTCTTATTCAATATCTTTTGAGATACTGGTATTAATGTTACTGGTACTTATGCATTTTTATTTCAAGCCAATACATACATTCTGTATGAGTGCACTTATCTGTGGTGAGGAAACAGCGATTTTGATCAATTCTCTCTCTCCTTCTCTCAGGGTGGGCCCACCTGGCACGCCTTCGGAGACAGGGCAGGATGGTGAGGAAAACCCAGCGTCTCTGGCCGAGAGCTGCTTCAGAGAGCTGCTGGGAAGAGCCGCCTACGGCAACATGAACAACGCCGTCCGCCCTGTACTAGTGTAAGTACTAGTGTTACCAGGCTGTACAGACTTCACATCAGAGGAGGCTGGTGGGTGGCTAATATAGGCCACACGCACAGACACACATAGACTCTGACTGGGGTGGTCTCATTATGTCTAGTCACGTAGTGTAGGAGGCGGTAAGTACTAGTGTTACCAGGCTGTACAGACTTCACATCAGAGGAGGCTGGTGGGTGGCTAATATAGGAGGAATGGTCTTGCCCACCAGCGATCACTGCCACACGCACACAGACACACATAGACTCTGACTGGGGTGGTCTCATTATGTCTAGTCACGTAGTGTAGGAGGCGGCAAGGGACAAGGTCATTTTAAGATTGATGTCTGATATGGCTAACAACATGCATGGTGCATTTCCAAATAGCAACGGCATCTTCCTTTTTCACTATTGGGTTGCAAACAGGAACCATAGCTGGTCTCTCTTGAAAAATATATCTTTAATATCAATTAGATTTGATTGAGGCCTATCTATTGATCCGATACCTACTGAGGTGAAGTTCTACCAACCAAGACTAATAGTCTGACTGCATCCGAGTAACACGGTCACCCACTCTCACAGACCTCTGTGACTGAATCTAATTCACACTTTCTCATTGGCTGTGGTTCCCTCCACTGAGCAGAAGCTCAAACATTATTACCCAGTTACTGTCTGAATGGCGTGGGGGGAATGAGATGGCGGTCATTTTAGCCGAGGAGTCATTATCAGTCTCAAATCCACAGCCTCACAGGGTCTGGGGGAGCTGGAATGATATTTCTTCTCTGTAACACACGCACATACACACTTCTCTCTCTCCTCTCCCTATCGCTCTTTCTCTCGCTTTCTCTTAAATCACTCACCCACACCTTGCAGTGGAGTGTGCAGAGCTTTCTGCTGTGCTCGGGAACTTGTTTTTACCCCCTGTGCTTTGCTAATTCAAATCCAGTTGGTTTCGCAGGAGGTGGTGGCAGATTGAAAAGAGTGTCGCCGAGTGTTGCTTCATTACACTCGTTGATGTTGTTGTTATTATCGTCAAGGTGCTGTTATTGGCCAAAATGAGGAACATACCTGAATTTGTCCAATGAGAAACACTTGCTTACTTGTTTCCATGTAAATTGTTTTAATACCGTGTGCGTTATTGAATACAGCCCTGGGGATGGCCTGTTTTACCTCGTGTTTTGGTTTCCACCCATTCAGATTCAGTTCATTGACAGTTATTGTTGGCATCTGGAACAGTGTCCGTGCAGGAGGAGCGTCTAGGTCGAGGAGATAGTTTGTACCACTCGATTACAGGATCATGTTCATTTGTTTGAGTTTGAAAGCCGTAATGAACATGACCCAGTGCCATAGATGGCATACAATTGCGGAAAGATAGAATAACATTGTTGCAAATGTGTTGTATTTTCGTAACTATTTCTTGTTCTGAATTGTTGGTTAAGGGCTTGTAAGCATTTCACGCATGTGACAAATACGATTTGATGTACACTCTCCCTAATCCTCTACTGTTAGAAAACACCTCTGTTGCATTCAAGTTCAAGATTACCCAGGGTATTACTTCGGTGTCCTGACGGTTTTTCTGCAGATAATTGCTTCTCTACAGTCTTTTTACTTTACGCTTCCGATGACCAACCAGGTGAGGAGCAGATGTTTGCTTGAAAAGATTCTGTTCGTGAAGCGTAGTTCCCCCTGTCATTAGTTCCAGGCAAGCACAACCAAACAATATGTAGGAACGGTGACGATTTATATCATGTAAATCTTGGTGGGGCAAAAAAATGATAATTTAGATGCAATGCCACAACACAACACATAAACAATACATTAATTGCACTATGACGGTGCCAAACACTAAACAGTACATTAATTGCACAAACAGTGCTGTCAAACTGTTAGTCCCAACACCTCACCACTGCTACACCTGGCTGTCAGTGGCGCCTTGTCTGCCAGCAAAACAGTTCATTCAGCCTAATTTACTGCCTTTGAAAAAACATAGCTGATATGGCTGACTTGCATAAATAAATGTGGTTTCTACTGACAATTGATATGTGCAAACGATGGCATAAGGGGACGTTGAGCGGATTAATATAATTCCATTTTTATTTTATTTAACCTTTTATTTAATTAGGCAAGTCAGTTAAGAACAAATTCTTATTTACAATGACGGCCAAATCCGGACGATGCTGGACCAATTGTGCGCCGCCTTATGGTACTCCCAATCAAGGCCGGATGTGATACAGCCTGGATTTTAACCAGGGACTGTAGTGACGCCTCTTGCACTGAGATGCAGTGCCTTAGACTGCTGCGCCACTCAGGAGCCAAAGTCAATGAGCGAGCTAGGATGGACGTAGTCAATATAACTGTTTGTTCAGCACTTTTGAAATGTACAGCGACAGAATTCAGAACATGGGCCGTTCTTACAGTATTCTCCCTGTACACCAAGTCAGAACTGTAGGATAAAGGGGCATATAAGCAGCCAATGACAATATTCAATGTTGACAGTTCTCTAAAACAGGCTATAGGTTAAATGTGCTCCACCAAGTCAGAACAGTAGGCTAAGTTATGAGGGGAAAAGGGAGCAAATTATTAGGGTGAGGCACATGGGCTAGTAACAGCTTACTACACAACACACACTTAGTATTACTTTATTAGCTACAGTACACATATCTCCCTGTCATACTCCATCATTTATGCAGGAGCATACAATACCTTTTTGGACTCACCTTGTTGTGCTGTGCAGAGATTGTTGGTGTTGATGGTGGGTAAAGAGATATTTGCACAGCGTTTGCTTGTGCTGCTAGCTAGCTATGAACAGACAGTGCATTCGGAAAGTATTCAGACCCCTTCCTTTTTTCCACATTTTGTTATGTTACGGCCTTATTTGAAATATTGATACAATTATATTTTTTACTCATCAATATACACACTAAACTCCATAATGGCAAAGCAAAAAACTTTTAAAAAAACACTTTGCTATGAGACTCGAAATTGAGCTCAGGTGCATCCTGTTTACATTGATGTTTATATATACAGTATCAGTCAAATGTTTGTACAAACACCTACTCATTCCAGGGTTTTTCTTTATTTTTACCATTTTCTGAATTGGAGAATAATAGTGAAGACATCAAAACTATGAAATAACATGTATGGAATCATGTAGTAACCAAAAAAGTGTGAAACAAATAAAAATGTATTTAATAAATTACATTCTTTAAAGTAGCCACTCTTTGCCTTGATGACAGCTTTGCAAACTCTTGGCATTCTCTCAACCAGCTTCATGAGGTAGTTACCTTGGAATGCTTTTCAATTAACAGGTGTCCCTTGTTAAAAGTTAATTTGTGGAGTTTCTTTCCTTCTTAATGTGTTTAAGCCAATCAGATGTGTTTCGACTAAGTAAGAAAAAAGAGACATATTTGTTAAAAGACCAAATCCATATTATGACAAGATAAACTCAAATAATCAAAGAGAAATGACAGTCCATCATTACTTTAAGACAGGTCAGTCAATACAAACATTAAAGTTTCTTCAAGCGCAGTCGCAAAATCCATCACGTGCTATGATGAAGCTAGCTCTCATGAGGACCGCCACAGGAAAGGAAGACCCAGAGTTACCTCTGCTGCAGAGGATAAGTTCATTAGAGTTAACTGCACCTCAGATTGCAGCCCATATAAATGCTTCATAGATTTCAAGTAACAGACACATCTCAACATCAACTGTTCAGAGGAGTCTGCGTGAATCAGGCCTTCATGGTCGAATTGCTGCAAAGAAACCACCACTAAAGATTTGCCTGGGCCAAGAAACACAAGCAATGGACATTAGACCGGTTGAAATCTGTCCTTCGGTCTGAGTCCAAATTTGAGATTTTTGATTCCAACCGCCGTGTCTTTCCGAGACGCAGAGTAGGTGAACGGACGATCACCCGCATTTGTGGTTCTCACCGTGAAGCAAGGAAGAAGAGGTGTGGTGGGGGGGTGCTTTGCTGGTGGCACTGTCTGTGATTTATTTAGAATTCAAGGCACACTTAACCAGCATGGCTACCACAGCATTTTGCAGTGATATCCCATCTAGTCTGCGGTTAGTGGGACTGTCATTTGTTTTTCTACAGGACAATGGCTCAACACACCTCCAGGCTGTGTAAGGGCTGTTTGACCAAGAAGGAGAGTGATTGAGTGCTGCAGCAGATTACCTGGCCTCCACAGTCATCCGACCTCAACCCAATTAAGATGGTCTGGGATGAGTTGGACCGCAGATTGAAGTAAAGCAGCCAACAAGTTTTCAGCATATGTGAGAACTCATTCAAGACTGTTGGAAAAGCATTCCAGGTGAAGCTGGTTGAGAGAATGCCAAGAGTGTGCAAAGCTGTCATCAAGGCTAAGGGTTGCTACTTTGAAGAATATAAAATATCAAATATATTTTGATTTGTTTAATGCTTTTTTAGTTACTACATGATTCCATATGTGTTATTTCATAGTTTGGATGTCTCCACTATTATTATAAAATGTAGAAAATAGTCAAGCGTACAGAAAAACCCTTGAATGAGTAAGTGTGTCCAAACATTTGACTGGCACTGTATATAGACACTGGGTTGGCGCTGGATATGATATCTACTTTTAGAAAAAGTTCACACCATCTCCATTCCCTCATCAAGATTCAGCTGCTCTTCCTCCCTGCCTCCACTTTTATGAAGAGGAGAGACATGCACATACATTTGTGTGATATTTTAATGAATCACCTGTCAATGTAATTGGCTTGTTAGATGCTTTTTATGTGGGGATTTGTATCTGTATACCAGACCAGGGAGTTTGAGTTGGTACATTCAGCTACAGTGACTATAGGAGTCGATTGGAATTCAGGACCTTTTTTTACACTTGAAGCGCAGGGCTAGAGGTTATGGGTTTATTTCTGGACATGACAAGGGCCTTTGACTATTCACCCCCAGGGCCTTTCGGCTGCTCTACTCAAATCGTTTCTACGTTGGCTCCCGTGGTGTCGGACCTGATTCCAGGTCAAAGGCTTACCATGGGCCAGCTAGAGCCATGTCGCCACCACACACACACACACACACACACACACACACAAGGGTTTCTTTTTGCAGGTAAATTGCGTCCTTTGGCCCAGATTTATTTATTTTTTTGCAGATAAATACAAGTGTTACTGGCCAAATTGTCTGGGAGAAATACCAGTCGATGTGCTCCAAGTTCAAAGGAAAATATACGTAATAATCTGGTAAATCCTCAAGCTGCTTGGAAATTAGTGTGTGTGTGTTTCTAATTTTACTCACACAAAAGACGCAAGGTCTTCATAAGGGACTTCAGCGAAGTGTACACCGACTGAACAAAATTTACGAAGATTGTGTTGATTATCCCTGTTTCCAGTGTGCCCGCCGAGAGGGAATTCTTTTCTCCAGAACAGTAAAGACGGCCTCAAGATCACGCCTTCTTGAGGACAACGTAACGAGGCTGATGCTCATTGCAAGCTATTCCAAGGAGTTGGATAATTTTGCCAACAACAGCAGATCAATTTGAGCAGACCGCAAACACATGTAAATTAGAGGCAAATGATTTGTTCTTCAGGCCCAGTCCTAACCAAGATCAACATATGCCGCCCCTTTGACATGTATTGTATATAGATTTGGAATGGATTGATAGACGTGTAGAGTAATGATGTGTATCATGCGCCATTGGTGCATTTCAGTAGCACTTGGAAAGGAAACATCGGTGCCAACTATTCACATTGGAGAGTCACCATTTTGCAATCACTAGGTAGGTAACTGCCTAAAATAGGAACAATTGTTTTTAACAATAAGCCACATATGCCAAGAGTCACGACCCCACGATAGTTGAAATTACAATAAACACAACATTTATTATCATCAACCAGTAGAACTGTGCTTTCATAAATGCCTCGGGACTCGTTTCACAGAAGCATTGTAAATAAGATTTCTTGTAATGAACCAGCCTTAACAAATTTTGTTTATTTACATATAGAATTTGATTGTCCAACGTCAGTTTTATAATTTCTTCATTTTGTCTGCCTTGTCGTCTTTCCAGCTGTGCTGCTGAATGGGTAGTGGGGCGGGACGGGCCGGTCGTGGATAGAAGGGGTCCATCTTTTGTCAAATTAACATCAAAAGTAGATATTTTTTTATCGTCACCTGCTGATTAAGTTTTCCTAACCTGCTGTGACTGGTGTTGCCTCTGCGATGTGTGTTGATCGGCTTACATATGACCAAAGGATCCGGGTTTGTGTTTGTCTTTTATTCTGATAAAGAAACAAACATCCATAAATGAAATGTTGTGCTGCCCTTGTTCACCAACTCTTCTCTTCAACATGGATACAGTAAACATACAGTATATCACTATGGGTCAGTAGACGGGGAACAGTAATAAAACATCACTTCTAAATATAATATTTGTATAAAATAATTTGCGAACAACCTGTATGAAAATGGTTATTAATAAATAACCAAACAGAGCTGTTTTCAAATACAATCTAGGAATCTCATTTAATATAGCCTAGGCATGAACATTTTAATTAGTCCCTAATAAATAACAAAATAGGGCTGTCTACGAAATACCAAGGCTGGCTGGTCATGGCTAGAAGAGATCCAGCTTTTGTCAAATCAACGTCAGATTTTACTTTCATGTTGTCTAATTACACAAAATCTGAATAGGTCCCATGCCTGATATGACTGTACATTACTTTTGTTGTTACAAGTGCCCTTTTTAATGTTGCACACTTCCTTCTCCTTCTGCATCCACCCTCAAACATCATGCCCCCCTTTACTGTGTAGGCAACCTGTTCTTCTAGGCTAAATTAGGATTTACATTTTATGATTTATGATTTTGATTATGATTTATATACTGAACCAAAATATAAACGCAACATGCATCAATTTCAAAGATTTTACTGAGTTACAGTTCAGTCAATTGAAATAATTAAATGATGCCCTAATCTATGGATTTCACAACTGGGAATACAGCTCCTGAGTGGTGCAGTGGTCTAAGGCACTGCATCTCAGTGCTAGAGGCGTCACTACAGACCCTGGTTTGATCCCCGGCTGTATCACAACCGACCATGATCAGGAGTCCCATAGGGCGGCGCACAATTGGTTAGGGTAGAGTTTGGCCCAGGGTAGGCCGTCATTGTAAAATAAGAATTTGTTCTTAACTGACTTAACCTTGATAATTAAAGGTAAAATAAAAATATGCATATGTTGGTCACAGATACCGAAAGGTAGGGGCGTGGATCAGGTGTGACCACCATTTGCCTCATGCAGTGCAACACATCTCTTTCGCATAGAGTTGATCAGGCTGTTGATTGTGGCCTGTGGAATGTTGTCCTACTCCTCATCAGAGGCTGTGCGAAGTTTGCTGGATATTGAGACATGAAACATGAGGTGATGGCGGCGAATAAATGGCACGACAATGGGCCTCAGGAGCTCGTCACGGTAAATTGACGTGATGGCGGCGGATAAATGGCACGGTAAATTTGCTATTGATAAAATTAAATTGTGTCCATAGCTTATGCCTGCCCATACATAACCTCACCCCCACCATGGGGCACATAGTTCACGACATTGATATCAGCAAACAACCTGCCCACACAACGCCATACACATGGTCTGCGGTTGTGAGGCCAGGTGCACGTACTGCCAAATGTTGTAAAACAACGTTGAAGGTGGCTTATAGTAGAGAAATTCACATTCAAATCTCTGGCAACAGCTCTGGCAGACATTCCTGCAGTCAGCATGCGAATTGCACGCTCCCTCAAAACTTGAGACATCTTTCGGCGTTGTGTGACAAAACTGCACATTTTAATGGCTTTTTGTCCCCAGCACAAGGTGCACCTGTGTATTGATAATGCTGTTTAATCAGCTTCTTAATATGCCAGACCTGTCAGGTGGATGGATTATCTTAGTAAAGGAGAAATGCTTAGTAACAGGGATGTAAACTAATTTGTGCGCAATATCTGAGAGAAATAAGTTCCTCTTTTATTGGCCAGTCTGAGATATGGCTTTTTCTTTACAACTCTGCCTCGAAGGCCAGCATCTCGGTGTCGCCTCTTCACTGTTGACGTTGAGACTGGTGTTTTCCTGGTACTATTTAATGAAGCTGCCAGTTGAGGACTTGTAAGGCGTCTATTTCTCAAACTAGACACTCTAATGTACTTGTCCTCTTTCTCAGTTGTGCACCGGGGCCTCCCGCTCCTCTTTCTATTCTGGTTAGAGCCAGTTTGCGTTGTTCTGTGAAGGAAGTAGTACACAGCGTTGTACGATATCTTCAGTGTCTTGGCAATTTCTCACATGGAATGGCCTTAATTTCTCAGAACAAGAATAGACTGATGAGTTTCAGAAGAAAGTTATTTGTTTCTGGCTGCCCAACCCTCTTCCTGGAGATCTACCGTCCTGTGGGTTTTCAGTCCAACCCTAATTTAACACACACAACCGTTTTCAGATGTGGTAACTTAATTGCAAAAGGGTTTTCTAATGATCAATTGGCTTTTTAAAGTGATAAACTTGGATTAGCTAACACAACATACCATTGGATCACAGGAATGGTGGTTGCTGATAATGGGCCTCTGTACGCCTATGTAGCTATTCCATTCAAAATCAGCCGTTTCCAGCTACAATAGTCATTTACAACATCAACAATGTCTACACTGTATTTCTGATCAATTTTATGTTATTTTAATGGACAATAAATGTGCTTTTATTTCACAAAACAAGGACATTTCTAAGTGACCTCAAACTTTTGAACGGTAGTGTAGGTATGTCTGTTTATTTCACAAAATATCTCGCAATGTGAATATTTAGATTTTTTTTAAAGTCAGACACGATTTTAATCAGGATGATCTCCTCTTTCTAATTATGTAAGGCTGGGAAGCGTACTCTGCTGTAATCAATCACTCGACCAGAAATAGTCAGATTTAGCCATTTTTTCCTACTTCCTCGTTATGTTATTCAGACAAGCACACTCGGCACCATCAAGTTTTTATTTTTCAGCTTTGTCCTAAAAACAGATTGTAGTGGTAAAATAAAAAGGTGTACATTTTTTTGGTGTCATTTAAGGAAAATGGAATTCTAAGGATCATTCCAGTCAGAAGAGGCTCAAAGGGTCGTTTAAATTAATTTGCTATGACTAGTGTTCCAGCTCAACCAATGTTCTTTGGCCATTTTTCAACCTTGGATGAACTTTGACTCATTCTGTTGTCCAGCCTATTCCCCATCGTTTATCAGAGCAATTTTGACAGCCAACTACAGTATGTGCTGAAAAAAATTGAGGGTTTATCTACTCTTACCTCATTAGATTTTACCTTCCCTTGCTCTGGTTAACATTAGTTGTTGATCTTAGGGAGGAGAGAGAGCCTACTTGTGCATGGTTGTTTGATAAATTTGACTGTAAAGTTCCCAAATGTAAGGACTCCTGTGATATTTACATATTTGCAGAAATACATTCCGATGTACAGTATTTTATGGCTTTTGGTGAATGCTTTCTAATGCTCTGAAGTCACGTTGTTGCTACTGCCTGTAAACACACATTCAGTTCAAAGATGGCAGACCTGTGTGGCAAATGGCTTATTTGCATATTGGCCTACTGTAGCTCTGATCTGCTATTAATTGTCGAAACACGTGGCTGGGTAGGGGGTAAAAAAGACAGTAGGTTTTATCCAATAAAATACCTGCTAAAGACCTAGTCAATAACAAATGGAAGCAAAGCAAACTGACAGATTTATATTTTTTTATTACCTTGGCATCTATTGAGATCTATTGAGATGTAAGGACAGGTATGATTTAGCTGCAATATCCATTGCCCGCGTCTCTGAGAGAAACAGCTTTCGGGGCGTCGGGTCTAACGCAGTTAACACTTCTGATTCAGCGAAAATGTTCTGGGCAAAATCGTAACACTTATTGCTATTTGTTTTGGATTGGACTAGTGGATGAGACAAAAGGCTATACGGTTTAAATTGCGCTTGCAATGCGATGTCCCAACTATATAGATAAATAGAACAATTTCAGTATGTATACTGTGTACAAAACACAGACTGACCAGGTGAAAGCGATGATGGGTGTGTGCCAAGAATGGTCCACAAAGGACATCCAGCCGACTTGGCACAACTGTGGGAAGCATTGGAGTCAACATGGGCACAGCATCCCTGTGGAACGCTTTCGACACATTGTTAGGGTCCCATGCCCTGGCGAATTGAGGCTGTTCTGAGGGCAAAAGGAAGGTGTTCTTAATGTTTTGTACACTGTGTATATCTATGTATTATTATATCTGTTTGGTTCCATCAGCCTATGTAGAAAGAGGCAACCTAAGATTGGTTCAGTACATTTCAATTAAACTGAAATTCACTCTATATGTGTACCAGTCAATTCACTCTTCAACTGCACACATATGACTTGTCATGGAATATATTGCAAGTGACACGGCTGAGTTAAACTAGGGTGGTGTTCAGTAGGACCATAACATACATCATTTTTTTAAATGGAATGTGAAAAGGAGCCTTTCGTAATTGTACAAGTCCAGGTAGTCCCAATCTATCTCGTTTTCTTCTATTTGGTGCCTAATGAACATGACCCAGGCAACCCTTTTGTCTTGTGTTGCTACAGAAACTGACACCATTACTCAAGACTTCCCAACTCTACAACAGACCCAGGAGAGAAAAATGAGAGAAATGCATCTTGAAGTCAGGTCTAAAAATAGCAAGGGTTAGGAGGGAGGGGGGTTGAAGAGGAAGAGGGGTTTGCTGGGTTGGCTAGGGTTGGATTGACGTCACCGCGACGACGGTAGGCCCATTATGACACAGTGAGCCTCCTCTCTCTCTGCTCCAGCTCACCAGATGGCTGGTTTTCCCCCATGCCTCTGAGTAGGGAGAGATGGAGGGCAGCGGGAGAGATGGAGGGCAGCGGGAGAGATGGAGGGCAGCGGGAGAGCCGAGGAAGGCAGCGGGAGAGCGAGGCAGGCAGCGGCAGGTGGAGAGCGGAAATGGATAGCGAGGGTAAGGCTGAGGGAGACGGCCAGAGAGCAAGTCGGGGAGAGACGGCCAGAGAGGAAGGGGTGCCGGTGAGGGGGAGCCAGTGAGAGGCAGAGATGGCCAGATAGCAAGGGGAGGGGAGCCTCCCAGTGAGAGGGGGAGCCTCCCAGTGAGAGGGGGAGCCTCCCAGTGAGAGGGGGAGCCGCCCCAGTGAGAGGGGGTGAGCCGCCCCAGTGAGAGGGGGAGCCGCCCCAGTGAGAGGGGGAGCCGCCCCAGTGAGAGGGGGAGCCGCCCCAGTGAGAGGGGGAGCCGCCCCAGTGGAGGGGGCAGCCGCCCCAGTGAGAGGGGCAGCCGCCCCAGTGAGAGGGGGAGCCGCCCCAGTGAGAGGGGGAGCCGCCCCAGTGAGAGGGGGAGCCGCCCCAGTGAGAGGGGGAGCCGCCCCAGTGAGACTGAAAAAGAGAGCCACCATCTGGTGGTAGACTCAGAAAGAGGTGCCGTTTTTTATATATAGGTACAATCGGCCTGCGTCCTTGTGTTAAAAGGGTGAATGACCAGTAGGAGAAGATTACAGTCCACACAGGTTTATTACCACAAACAGGCACACACACACGATAATAGGATGTAGACTGATGGAATAGTTTTCTTTAATGGACAGACGAAACGGAATATACACTATATCTACAATGATATGTGGACAGCCTTTCAAATTAGTGCATTTGGCTTTTTCAGCCAAACATGGCTGACAGGAATATATAATCGAGCACACAGCCATGCAATCTCCATAGACAAGCATTGTCAGTAGAATGGTGTTAATTTAGAGCTCATTGACTATTTTTCCTTTTTCCTTTTTTTGCTGGTACTTTTACCCCTTTTTCTCCCCAATTGGTAGTCAAATCAAATGTTATTTGTCACATACTCATGGTTAGCAGATGTTTATGCGAGTGTGGCGAAATGCTTGTGCGTCTAGTTCCGACAATGCAGTAATAACCAACGAGTAATCTAACCTAACAATTTCACAACAGCTACCTTATACACACACAAGTGTAAAGGGATGAAGAATATGTACATAAAGATGTATGAATGAGTGATGATACAGAACGGCATAGGCAAGATGCAGTAGATGGTATCGAGTACAGTATATACATATGAGATGAGTAATGTAGGGTATGTAAACATTATATTAACCTCTAGCGACGAGTAATCCCGTATCCGGGAGCGTAATCATAGCCTCAAGCGCATTACCATAATGCAATGCTTCCTATTCATGAAAATCGCAAATGAAATGAAATAAATATATTCAAACACAAGCTTAGCCTTTTGTTAACAACACTGTCATCTCAGATTTTCAAAATATACTTTTCAACCAAAGCTACACAAGCATTTGTGTAAGAGTATTGATAGCCTAGCATAGCATTAAGCCTAGCATTCAGCAGGCAACATTTTCACAAAAACAAGAAAAGCATTCAAATAAAATCATTTACCTTTGAAGAGCTTCGGATGTTTTCAATGAGGATATTCTCAGTTAGATAGCAAATGTTCATTTTTTCCAAAAATATTATTTGTGTAGGAGAAATCGCTCAGTTTTGTTCATCACTTTTGGCTAAGAAAAAAATATGACAATTCATTCACTACAATGCCAAACATTTTTCCAAATGAATCCTTCGTGGCAGTTGGGTTTCTCCTCAGTAGCAAACAGAAAAGTACTGCAGCTGGAGATTATGCAATAATTGCAACGGAGGACACCAAGCGACCACCTGGTAAATGTAGTCTCTTAGGGTCAATCTTCCAATGATATGCCTACAAATACGACACCTTGGGGAAAACGTGGAAAAGGTAAGCTGACTCCTAGCTCCTCCACAGCCATATAAGGAGTCATTGCCATGAGGCGGTTTCAAAAAATGCAGCACTTCCTGGTTGGATTTTTATCTGGGTTTCGCCTGTAACATCAGTTCTGTGGCACTCACAGACAATATCTTTGCAGTTTAGGAAACGTCAGTGTTTTCTTTCCAAAGCTGTCAATTATATGCATAGTCGAGCATCTTTTCGTGACAAAATATCTTGTTTAAAACGGGAACGTTTTTCATCCAAAAATTAAAAGAGCGCCCCCTATATCGAAGAAGTTAAGTGGCATTGTTTAAAGTGGCTAGTGATACATGTATTACATAAAGATGGCAAGATGCAGTAGGTGATATAGAGTACAGTATATACATATGAGATGAGTAATGTAGGGTATGTAGACATTATTTTAAGTGGCATTGTTTAAAGTGGTGTACATACATGTTTTACATGTATGGCAGCAGCCACTCAATGACAGTTTTGTCCCAATGCTGCAACTCCTGTACGGACTCGGGAGAGGTAAAGGTCGAGCACCATGCGTCCCCCGAAACACGACCCTGCCAAGCCGCACTGCTTCTTGACATACATTTAAAATCCAAGATGTCGGCGCAGTAGGACGTGTATATCTGTCTTTTTCTTATCCCGTGTCTTAACCCTTGTAAATAGCCAGTCTTTTTTCGTATATACAGTATATCTTAATCTCACTTCTTAATCTCACTGCTTCTCTCCACCATATCACCGGATTCCTGCCTCTCTGGATCATTACACTGGATCAATACTCCTAGCTAGCTGCCAGCTAGCCTCCTTTGCCAATTGGCCTGGACCCTTTTATTGTCGACACGGAGCACCGCCGGTCCATCACGACTGGACTGCCGATGTGATCGCCCGATGTCGTCTCAACAGGCTATTCTGTAACCATCTACTAGCCCCGGCCCGTTAGCTTTTTCTGAATGCTTTGTCCCCTCCTCGCCCAGTGTAGTAGTGAATACCGTACAGCACCCTGTCTCACCTATTGCTACTCTTTTGACACTATGACCACTCGGCTACACAGCTGATGCCTCATGGACTGTTTCGATAACACAGTCCCTAATTTTGTTTACCTGTCGGCCCCAGCCTCAAACTCAGGTCCTGCATCTAACTGACCTGCTCTGCCCTTTCTTCGCCATTTACCCGTTGTTGTCTTAGCTCTCCTGATCAACACCTGTGATTACTTTATGCCTCTCTAATGTCAATATGCCTTGTCTACTGCTGTCTTGGCTAGTGTTTATTGTTTTAATTCACTGTAGAGCCCTCAGTCCCGCTAAAATTGCCTTAGATAGCTCTTTCGTCCTGCCCCACAAACATGCGGAGACCTCACCTATGTGAATTGTAGCTTCCAGAGGCGAAACCTCTCATCATCACGCAACGCATAGGTTTACCTCCACTGTACTCACACCCTACCATACCCTTGTCTGTATACTATGCCCTGAATATATCTTCTGCTCCTTTTATTCTCTGTTCCCAACGCACAAGACGACCAGTTCTTATAGCCTTTAGCCGTACCCTTATCCTACTCCTCCTCTGTTCCTCTGGTGATGTAGAGGTTAACCCAGGCCCTGTAGCCCCCATTTCCTCTCCTATTCCCCAGGCGCTATCATTTGTTGACTTCTTTAACCGTAAAAGCCTTGGTTTCATGCATGTTAACATCAGAAGCCTCCTCCCTAAGTGTTTTCTTCTTCACTGCTTTAGTACACTCTGCCAATCCTGATGTCCTAGCTGTGTCTGAACCCTGGCTTAGGAAGGCCACCAAAAATTCTGAAATTTCCATCCCCAACCAAGATAGAACTGCCAAACGGGGTGGAGTTGCAATCTACTTCAGAGACAGCCTGCAGAGTTCTGTCATGCTATCCAAGTCTGTGCCTAAACAGTTCGAGCTTCTACTTTAAAAAATCCACCTTTCCAGAAATATGTCTCTCACTGTTGCCGCTTGTTAGACTCCCCTCAGCTGCACCCTGGACACCATATGTGAATTAATATCCCCCATTTATCTTCAGAGTTTGTACTGTTCGGTGACATAAACTGGGATATGCTTAACATCCTGGCTGTTTTACAATCTAAGCTAGATGCCCTCAATCTCACCCAAATTATCATGGAACCTACCAGGTACAACCCCAAATCCGTAAACTCGAGCACCCTCATAGATATCATCCTGACCAACCTGCTCTCTAAATACACCTCGGCTGTCTTCAACCAGGATCTCAGCAATCACTGCCTCATTGCCTGCATCTGTAATGAGTCCGCGGTCAAATGACCATCCCCTCATCACAGTCAAATGCTCTCTAAAAGAAATTCAGCGAGCAGGCTTTTCTAATTGACCTGGCCTAGGTATCCTGAAAAGATTTTGACCTCATTCCGTCAGTAAAGGATGCCTGGTTATTCTTTGATAGTGCTTTCCTCACCATCTTAAATAAGCATGCCCCATTCAAAAAATGTAGAACCAGGAACAGATATAGCCCTTGGTTCACTCCAGACCTGACTTCCCTTGACCAGCACAAAAACATCCTGTGGTGTACTGCATTAGCATCGAATAGCCCCCACGATATGCAACTTTTCAGGGAAGTTCTGAATCAATATACACAGGCAGTTTGAAAAAGCTAGCCTTTGCTTTCCTAACAGAATTCTGCATCCTGTAGCACAAACTCAAAAAAGTTCTGGGACACTAAAGTCCAATGAGAATAAGACCACCTCCTCCCAGCTGCACTGAGGCTAGCAAACACTGTCACCACCAATAAATCTATGATAATCAAGAATTTCAATAAGCAGTTTTCTACGGCTGGCCATGCTTCCACCTGGCTATACCCCTACCCCGGTCAACAGCTCTGCACCCCTCACTGCAACTTGCCCAAGCATCCCATTCCTCCTTCACCCAAATCCAGATAGCTGATGTTCTGAAAGAGCTGCAAAATCTGGACCCCTACAAATCAGCTGGGATAGACAATCTGGATCCTCTCTTTCTAAAAATTATCCACCGCAATTGTTGCAACCCCTATTACTAGCCTGTTCAACCTGTCTTTCATATCGTCTGAGATCCCCAAAGATTGGAAAGCTGCCGTGGTTATCCCCCTCTTCAAAGGGGGAGACACTCTAGACCCAAACTGTTATAGACATATCTATCCTACCCTGCCTTTGTAAGGTCCATTTTGAATCGCACCGTACCTTCTCCACTATGCAATCTGGTTTCCGAGCTACGTCTCAGAGTTCAGTGTGTTAAATCGGAGGGCCTGTTGCCGAACTTCTGGCAGTCTCTATGGGGGTGCCACAGTGTTCAATTCTCGGGCCTACTCTTTTCTCTCTATACATCAATGATGTCGCTCTTGCGGCTGGATATTCTCTGAACCACCTCTACGCAGACGACACCATTCTGTATACTTCTGACGCTTCTTTGGACACTGTGTTAACTAACCTCCAGACGAGCTTCAATGCCATACAACTCTCATCATTGATCAAAATAGGCAGATAATTAAATGGATCCAGGAGAACATGCCAGAGTATCGCTTGATATTTGGCTAAATGTAAGAAATACAATTTTTTTTATGGTCATGATGTAACTGGGTAGGATTATTCTACTCATCTATGTGTACATTTGTATTATATGTTCATATTCTTCTGTGATTGGCTCTACGCACGACAAGCACTGTGGTAGAACTCCATGATCAACTATCTCTACTGGTCATGTGCAATGTTCATATTCTTCTGTGATTGGCTCTACGCAAGACAAGCACTGTGTTAGAACTCCATGATCAACTATCTCTACTGGTCATGTGCAATGTCTCCTGAAGAAAGCAAGGGAAATGATTGTGCCAAAATGGAAAGTTGTGCTGTACCACATACAGAACCAACACACCAACCTACCAATGCCACTCATGCCTTTGTCCTCATGCACCACCGCAAGCAGAGGAACGGACAAAGGACTGGCTGAAACCAAGTAAGTGTCCATAACCTACATGTAGTACATTTGTTTTGTTTTTTTGCAGAACAGCCCATCTTAAAATATAATGGTTATTTCTCTTTTTATATGTAGCGGGGTTGGAGAAGATCCTGAAGGACATCTTCCAAATATCCACATTGACGACCAGCCATCGGGGCTAGAGGCATACCACTCTCTGATGCTGCACTTCGTGCCAAAGCACACCGCCTTCTCCTACAATGGAATGCATGCAAAGCTTAAAAATAAGAATTGTTCCTACTGCTGAAATTGTCATTATTGTAGTCAAGTGTATCACCGCCATTTCTATTGGTTGTCTCTCCAATGTCGCCAACCCGTCAAATGTATCCCGTGTTTCTTTTATTTGGGGGGGTTTAGATCATACCTTGCAGCCTTGCATTACAATGAAAACAGTGGATAGATGCAGGCAGTGAGAAAAGACAACCTGCTCAAGTACTCCCTCTCTGTCCCAAATGCCAAGAAGGGCCAGCGTCACCCGGGTTAGGGTTTGGCCGTCATTGTAAACAATAATTTGTTCTTAACTGACTTTCCCTGGTACATAAATGTTAAATAAAAAAAAATAAAGGGTTGACAATTCAGCCAGAGAAGACCAAAACCCACCAACAGAGTTCTTTATATTCTTTCTAGTGAAATTATATATATTAAAAAAAAAATGTGTTAGTCTGCCAATATTATTGAAATGCCTGTTTATTATTTGTCTTTACAGACTACGCTACCAAAATAGTGAAAGCTGCGGTTTATCCCAGGATCCTGGAATCACCTCCACAACTCTGTAGCCAGTTTTCAGCGTCCCACGAAGGACCAGTGATGAAGTACACTACCGTTCAGAAGTTTGGGGCCACTTAGAAATGTCCTTGTTTTTGAAAGAAAAGCACACAAAAAAAACAATGTCATTTAAAATAACATAAAATTGATCAGAAATACAGTGTAGACATTGTTAATGTTGTAAATGACTATTGTAGCTGAAAACAGCAGATGTTTTTAAAAATGGAATATCATTATCAGCAACCATCACTCCTGTGTTCCAATGGCACGTTGTGTTAGCCTTTTAAAATGCTAAACTTGGATTAGCTAACTGATCATTAGAAAACCAAAGAAAAAGCCGTATCTCAGGCTGGCCAATAAAAATAAAAGATTAAGATGAGCAAAAGAACACAGACACTCTGCCTAGAAGGCCAGCCTCGTCACTGTTGAAGTTGAGACTAGTGTTTTGTGATCCACATTTTTTCATGGGGCAGAGAGAAGATGTAGCATTCTTAAAGCTAATATCATGTAATTCTACACATTTTGCAATGCCTGATATGTAATACCGGGGGGGCAATTTTGTGGGGTTGGGACCTGCAGCATGTATTGTCCAGATCCGGCCCGTGGTCCACCTGTTCAGTATGGGGCAAATAGGCCATACAATTGGTACAGTTCATTGAGCATTAGTCTTCCGAGCTTTGTGTGTAGCCATCTTGATAGGGGCCAGGAAGTGACCAGGAAGTGACCAGGACGTGTTGACGTCACTGGTCGGCCATATTAGGTGAGGCCCATAGAAAGTATTAGGAGCGATTTTATGGCATGAATAGCTAAGACACTTAACCTACACCAAAGGGCCATGTTTTTCTCTGTATAACATGCGAATCCTCTGTGGTTATCAGTGTAATTGTAGCGTGACACTGAGTGTAAAGGAGACTGAAGCCCCAGCAGCAGTGTTGTATACAGTAGAACCTCAAAGATGTAAACCTAAGTTACAGACTGACCAATCGACCGAATAGATGCAGTTGAACTGGGTCTTTAGAAAACACGGAATTTCAAACAACCTCCATTCCTGACGTGTTCGTATCTCTGAGATTCCAGTATTTATGTGCCTGTGTCTTTATCCTCGTGTCCACCCTATACGTCTACGGATTCAGCTGTCTCTGATGTGAATTTGCTATTTTATTTCTTCCCTTCACACCCCTTTCATCTCACTCTCTTCTCTCCTCTCTTTGTCCTCTCCTCACCTCTCTCATCCCTTTAATTTCTCATTTTTACTTCTGTCTCGCTGAGGAAAACAAAGCAGAAAAGCAAACCCAGTCTATGCAGTCTCTCTCTCTCTCTCTGTCTCTGTCTCGGTCTATCTATCTATCTAAACTAGCATACTATTTAGAATGAAGCAATGCATTGGGGCAATGTATTTGAAGTGGTACAATAGTACGTACACTGGAATGTAGCTCATAGGGCTCTGTTCAGGAGGGTGAAACATTACACATATAAGCATAACATACAACATTAGGAAAGTATCCCAAGCCCTGTCCAGGGGGTGTACTTGGACAGCAAGCTGCCTCACACTACAGAAACAGGAGATTGGGCAGGAACCTATGAGCCATTTTGACTCAAATAAGGCCATAATAAAAGTTGTAGTGCCTGAAATATATGAATGCATTTTTCCCATAATGTATCGTGTTAATCTATTCTCAACAACTTAACTTAGTTTGTTGTCCCATTTGTTATGTGCAGTACTATAATGCCATTGAGATGTGTTTCCTTTGTGTTCTTCCCTCTCCAGTCATCTGGACAACCACCGGCTGTGGGAGCCCAACGAGTTTGCTGTTTCCTGTTTTCGGATCATCATGTACTCCATACAGGTGGGTTCTCCAGTCATAGTGGATGTCCCTCGGTGGCTTTACCAGATAAGAGACGATCGGTGAGGCTCGGGGCGAGGTGTGTCGTGTTTTTAAGAGCTTTGTTTGAGCAGTGCTCAGGGTCAGCCCTAATCCTAGTCTAGGTTTTAGTGTCTTGGCTAGATGAGACTGTGTCTGGTCTGTCTGAGAGAGAAATTGTTTATCTATCTGCAAGATAAACTTTGTACATCTGTCATAATATAATACTATATATATGCCTTTTATCCAAGGTCAGTAAGTCATGTCTGCATATATTTTACGTATGGGTGGTCCCGGAAATCGAACCCACAATTCTGGCGTTTCAAGCGCCATGCTCTACCCAGCTGAGCTACAGAGGATCTGTCTATTTGCCTGTACGCCAGTCTTTGTTTTTGTCTGTGTTGGTCAGTCTGTCTTTGTGAATCTGTCCGTCCACCTGTCTGTTCACTCAATAGCAGGAGAGAACATCCCAACACCTTTGTCTCTGAGTGAAAGAGTATGTCTGTTCGTCCATCCACCTGTCTGTTCACTCAATAGCAGGAGAGAACATCTCTGAGTGAAAGAGTATGTCTGTTCGTCCATCCACCTGTCTGTTCACTCAATAGCAGGAGAGAACATCTCTAAGTGAAAGAGTATGTCTGTTCGTCCATCCACCTGTCTGTTCACTCAATAGCAGGAGAGAACATCTCTGAGTGAAAGAGTATGTCTGTTCATCCATCCACCTGTCCGTTCACTCAATAGCAGGAGAGAAACATCCCAACACCTTTGGAGAAGAACATCTCTGAGTGAAAGAATGTCTGTTCGTCCATCTCTGAGTGAAAGAGTATGTCTGTTCGTCCATCCACCTGTCTGTTCACTCAATAGCAGGAGAGAACATCCCAACACCTTTGTCTCTGAGTGAAAGAGTATGTCTGTTCGTCCATCCACCTGTCTGTTCACTCAATAGCAGGAGAGAACATCTCTGAGTGAAAGAGTATGTCTGTTCGTCCATCCACCTGTCTGTTCACTCAATAGCAGGAGAGAACATCTCTAAGTGAAAGAGTATGTCTGTTCGTCCATCCACCTGTCTGTTCACTCAATAGCAGGAGAGAACATCTCTGAGTGAAAGAGTATGTCTGTTCGTCCATCCACCTGTCTGTTCACTCAATAGCAGGAGAGAACATCTCTGAGTGAAAGAGTATGTCTGTTCGTCCATCCACCTGTCTGTTCACTCAATAGCAGGAGAGAACATCTCTGAGTGAAAGAGTATGTCTGTTCGTCCATCCACCTGTCTGTTCACTCAATAGCAGGAGAGAACATCTCTGAGTGAAAGAGTATGTCTGTTCGTCCATCCACCTGTCTGTTCACTCAATAGCAGGAGAGAACATCCCAACACCTTTGTCTCTGAGTGAAAGAGTATGTCTGTTCGTCCATCCTCCTGTCTGTTCACTCAATAGCAGGAGAGAACATCCCAACACCTTTGTCTCTGAGTGAAAGAGTATGTCTGTTCGTCCATCCACCTGTCCGTTTTCGGATGTTGTGGGGACATTGACTGTTGCTGATTGTTTTAGTGTTTGGAAACAAGGAAATAAAAAAGGACAAATTAAGTACACGTGTTCATAAAGGTAAATGTACATTGTGTTGAACTCAACAGATTAGACCGACTGTTTCCCCAAACCTCCCAAATCCCACCCGTGCCATTGTGCCCTTGAGCAAGACATGAACCTATAAATTTGCTCCAGGGGTGCTGCAGTAGCTAACCCTAGTTTCCAAACTGTGTGTGTGTGTGTGTGTGTGTGTGTGTGTGTGTGCGTGCATCGACCTTAAAGTATTTTTTATCTTCACCTCCCTCCCCCTTTCATTCTCTCCCACTGTCTTTCCCAGGCCCAACACTCCCACCACGTCATTCAGCAGGTCCTGGGCCACCTGGACACGCACAACAAGAACACCCCTCGCATGAGGGCCGGCATCGTGCAGGTCCTTCTCGAGACGGTCGCCATAGCAGCCAAAGGCTCCGTCGGTGAGTTGGCTTGGGAAGTGCCTCTAGTGACTCAACAGACTGCGTCCCAAATGGCACCCTATTCCATTTGCAACATTTGTGCACTATATAGGGTACTGGATGTCATTTGGGACACATGCATGATGCGGTCTGTCAGATGAGTCAAAGGTACATAAGCTCTATGGATGGATAGGTAGATTGGTTTAAAGATGGACAGGATATTAACTGATTATAATCACCTGAGGATCTGTTGACATGACAGATTGATGGCTCAGGGTGAAATTTTCATCTAGATCAGCCTTTCTCAAACCCAGTTCTGCGGAGGAATTCCTTCAGGTCCGCGGCATATTCCTCATGACAAACTCCTACTGATTGCGCATGATTTGTCTCAATCCACTGAAGACGCCTCTTAGTTCATAGAACCGCGGTTATGTGAGTAACCTCCGATCTCCGCTTACCGGTCGGGACAAACCGAGCAGTTTCTGACTCCTTCCTACAGATTTGGCTCTAACTTTATTATGACCCCATTCCTGAAAGCTACGACTCCCATGGTCATGTCTTCTGTTCCCCTCCAAGCCGTTCAAGGCACGTTAGAAGGGACTGTGGGAATATCATTTGAATGCAATGCAGGATCTTTTCTACACACACACACACACACACACACACACACACACACACACACACACACACACAATTAGTACCTGATGAACTTTACCTGAACTTCCCGATACCTTTCTAATGCATTTCAGCTACGACAAAACAGGCTCCTTCAAATTGAAATTTGGCCTACCGGATTTGAAGTATCTTTGTCTGTTATTTATGTGTTGTAATAATGACAGCAAGGGCAAATTCTAAAGTTTCATTATAATATATATATATTTTTACATATTTGTTTCTGATTAAGATCACTGTATTGGTCAATTGCACACAATGTCCAACTGAAATTAGACTACCGCTTTCAACCCAAAAGACATGTACAGGTTTTAGAGAGGTTTGGGGGTTTGCCACACTGGGTGCCCGGCGAGCTGCTGTTGTGGGGGTTAAGTGCTCAAGGGCACAACAGCAGGCAGAATTTGATACCAGCAACCTTCCAGTTGCCAGCTGACTTCCCGACAAATGTTTTTATTCCGTCAGACCCTGGGATTCGAACTGGCAACCCTCCCGTTGCTGGCTCGCCTCTCTAATGTCTCGGCTGCCTGCCACCCCCAGCTGATCCTAGAATAAAATAGCTTGATGGTCCATGTTGTTACTATCTTAAACAATTCTATATGTTAGGAGATAGCATAGGCAAAACACCTACAAAAATGGGTGTTTTTAATTTAAAAAATGCAATTGTCAATCATTTTTGGCCAAGAGCCCTCAGAAGAAGAATGGATACCCATTCATTTAAGGTGCTTCAAAGCTATTTACTTTCATTCTTTATATAATTTATCTTTGTTTCATAGTATAGTTTAGTTAGTTTCATAGTGTACTTTATTTTAGTTCACTTTATTCAAATCATTTTTCAATGCAGCTAGCCACTCCTTTTGGCTCCTTTCTCAACCATACCATTTTTGAATTCCTTATCAATCCACTTGGATTTAACTGTTTTTAGTCATGTTCTTAATCAGTGCTCGCTTATTAGTAACGGGAATGCCTTGGCACGAAAACGTTTGAGAAACGCTAATCTAGATGTAGGCAATGGATGAGTCTATGGGTAGATGGATGCATAGGAAATTATTTGACAATGATTATTTTGTTGATGGTGACAACTGCTTGGTTAAGCTGTCGACTCGCAACTTTTCTGTTGTGACAGTATGTAGCTTTATTGTCAGTATGATAGCTACAAGCTAGCCATTTAAGTTTTTGGGGTAATGCTATTGTAATGATGGGAGACAAAATACTGTCAATAAATCCTTGATTTAATAGTAGATGTTCAGTTTGGAGAGGAAGACTAGAAGGAAGGAGGAAGATACTTTGATCACATGTTTATTTAAACCCAATGATTTTGGCCCTCTTTTTCCCTCCCAATAAACCGCTCTCTCGACAGGACTGACCCGTTCCAACAAACATACATATGACAGTGCATACACTGTTGACCCAAACTCCCAAACCTTATCCCCACCAAATCTCTGGTTAGGTATGTTCAGTGCTGCAGGGAGCTCCATAGCTGGAGGTAGAAGGGGGCCCCTAACCACAGATCTATGATCATCCTAACCTTGACCATCATTTTTATTTTTATCTGGCCCTGGACCAGTGGTTATGGGCAACTTCGATGAACACCATATCCTAACCAAACTTCAACCCATCCAAGCTATATTTTGGACAAACACTTTTTAAATTCCATAGATACAGTATAACATACGGTGTGTGCTCTGGTTTGGTTTGGTCTTAAAGCCACACGTTGTACCTTTTTCAAGTTTGGTCACTGCTGTCGTTTGTAAATGGGGTGGGTCTTGGTAGATCGAACTGCGCCTCTTAGTTCAAATAACTGTGTGGCCACATCATCTGTTTACTGAATATTTGACTGGAATTGAATGTGACCCATTTTGTCTTTACCTGAATTGGTGTAAGTTTGGATTTGGTGTCTCTAGTACTGTGTAAATGGTGTAAATTACTCCCTCCACCCCTGTGCTAAACTGTGTATCACTTATATGGTACTTTGTAGTTTTCCCTGTTGTGATTCTTTCTGTGATATATTGGGGGGTGCAGTGACATTAGTAGTGTCAAAAATGTAATGCTTGTAGTCCTTTCTATACACTTTTGGTTTTATAATATGAGAAAATAATAATTTAGCTTATTCCACTAAAACAAACTGAGCATGCTTTACTTGTAATCATTATCCAGTCCTGTGTGGCCCAGTTAGGAGGAGCATGGCACAAGCAATGCCAAGGTTGTGGGTTTAGTTCCTGCAGGGATCACATAGACTGACTATACCAAACAGTAGGAACATCTTCCAAATATTAAGTTGCATCCCCCTGTTGCCCTCAGAACAGGGATGCTGGCCCATGTTGACTACAATGCTTCCCACAGTTGTCACGTTGGCTGGATGTCCTTCGGTTGGTAGACCATTCTTGATACACATGGGAAACTGTTGAATGTGAAAAACCCAGAAGCGTGGCATTTCTTGACACAAATCGGTGCACCTGGCACCTACTACCATACCCCGTTCAAAGGCACTTCAATAGTTTGTCTTACCCATTCCCCCTCTGAATGGCACACATACACAATCTATGTCTCAAAGCTTAAAAATCCTACTATAACCGGGCTCCTCCTCTTCATCTAGACTGATTTGAAGTGGATTTTAACAGGTGACCTCAATAAGGGATCATAGCTTTCACCTGGTCGGTCAGCCATGGAAAGAGCAGGTGTTCTTAATGTTTTGTATACTCAGTGTAAGTGTGCACTCACTGTACTGTAAGTCACTTTGTAAAAAAGTGTGTGCTAAATGGCATATAATAATATAGACACATATCCCCATTTTAAAATGAGTTTACCATCTAAAGAGACACGAGGGAGTCTTTTTGATTTTGAGACCAAATTAGAGGTATAACACCCAATGGCCTGATGAATCAGGGGAGGCGTACCAGTCCAAGGATGCAACTAGTTGCGTGCTCTGACTTAGGGTCACAACTCAGCCAAGTTGGTTTGCTTTTCTATGGAAAATGCTAAATCCGACATGCTCAAATTCTGTCAGTAAGACTTAGTTGCTGTTGCCAAGGGTTAATCTGACTTGAATGAAAACGACAGCCAGCACTTGCAAATAAAGTGTATATTTGAGTTATTGACATAAGCAGTCAGTCTGATGGCTGAGTATGATAAAAAAAAATTAAATACTTCATTTGCTGGTCATTTTTCAGTCAAGTTGTCTGTCTATGGATCATAAGGATTAGGACCATTGTGCTTCTTGACACAAAAAAATGTTGAAATGTCAAGACTGGTCCACGTCCCACATCATCTTGTGATATGCCTCGACCCTAAATAAATGGGAAATAGCACAGTCTAATTTCCTATTTCATGGGGTCTTTTATACACTGGTGATGTTTGTAATGTATGTACAGTATTAGGATATGTTAGCCTGGTGGAACCAGCTTGATACTGCGTTCAGCATTCTAATTTACTTGGTAAATGGTGAAGGTAGCCATCAGGCTGGTGACAGTACCAGTCAAAGGGTTGGACATTCAAGGATTTTTCTTTATTTACACTATTTTCTACATTGTAGAATAATAGTGAAGGCATCAACACTATGAAAAAACACAAATGGAATCATGTAGTAACCAAATAAAGTGTTAAACAAATCAAAATGTATTTTATATTTGAGATTGTTAAAAGTAGCCAAAAGTAGTTTGTTAAAAGTAGCCACTCTTTGCTTTGATGACAGCTTTGCACGCGCTTCGCATTCTCTCAACCAGCTTCACCTTGGACGGTTTTTCCAACAGTCTGGATGGAGTTCCCACACGTACAGAGCACTTGTGGGCTGCTTTTCCTTCACTCTGCAGTCCAACTCATCCCAAACCATCTCAATTGGGTTGTGGTCGGGTGATTGTGGAGGCCAGGTCATCTGATGCAGCACTCCATCACTCTCCTTCTTGGTCAAATAGCCCTTACACAGCCTGAAGGTGTGTTTTTGGGTCCTTGTCCTGTTGAAAAACAAATGATAGTCCCACTAAGCGCAAATCAGATGGGATGGCATATCGCAGCAGAATTCTGTCGTAGCCATGCTGGTTAAGTGTGCCTTGAATTCTAAATAAATCACAGACAGTGTCACCAGCAAAGCACCCCCACACCTCCTCCTCCATGCTTCACGGTGGGAACCACACATGCGGAGATCATCCGTTCACCTACTCTGTGTGTCACAAAGACACGGCGGTTGGAACCAACAGTCTCAAATGTGTGGTTTCTTAGCAGCAATTCGACCATGAAGGCCTGATTTCTGTTACTTGAACTCTGTGAAGTATTTTTTGGGTCTGCAATCTGAGGTGCAGTTAACTCTAATGAAACGTATCCTAATATAATAGAAGTAACTCTGGGTCTTCCTTTTCTGTGGCGGTCCTCATGAGAGCCAGTTTCATCATATCTCTTGATTGTTTTTGCGATTGCACTTGAAGAAACTTTCAGCGTTTTAGAAATTTTCCGGATTGACTGACCTTCATGTCTTAAAGTAATGATGGACTGTCGTTTCTCTTTGCTTATTTGATCTGTTCTTGCCATAATATGGACTTAGCCAGATTTGGTAACAGACCATATTCTCTATACCCCTACCTTGTCACAACACAAATTATTGTCTCAAATGCATAAAGTAGGAAAGAAATTCCACCAATTAACTTTTAACAAGGCACACCTGTTTATTGAAATCCATTCCAGGTGACTACCTCATGAAGCTGGTTGAGAGAATGCTAAGAGTGTGCAAAGCTGTCAAGGCAAAGGGTGGCTACTTTGAAAAATATCAAATATATTTTGATTTGTTTAACATGTTTTTGGTTACTACTTGATTCTATGTGTGCCATTTCATAGTGTTGATGTCTTCACTATTATTCTACAATGTAGAAAATAGTCCAAATAAAGAAAAACCTTTGAATGAGTAGGTGTGTCCAAACTTTTGACTGGTACTATATATATATATATTACTGTACTATGGTGGAGTATATACCCTGGTGATGTTTTATTGTATTGTGCTAGAACACGGAGTGTAGTATTCCTTGGTGATTGTATAGTTTTAAAAGCTTTTATATGTGATAATAGAATCCAATAGTCTTTGGTGACCAGATGGTGTGTTGATCGCAATCCCTAACTGCGTGTGTGTGCCTCTGTGTGTGCTTGCTTGTGTGTTTGTGTGTCTGCGTGTTTGTGTGTCTGCGTGTTTGTGTGTCTGCGAGTCTTTGTGTGTGTGCTTGCCTGTGTGTTTCTGTGTGCTTGTGTGTGTATGTGTATCATCAGGCCCTACGGTACTGGAGGTGTTCAACACCCTGCTCAAGCACCTGCGGATGAGTGTGGACTTTGAGCTGGGTGAGAACTCCAGACGGAACTCTGGCGCCAGTGTGTCCTCGTCCGGACGGGTCAAGGAGAGCGAGGAGCGCATTGTCCAGAACGCCATCATCCAGACAATCGGTTAGTTGCCCTAACATGCCTGTTGCATTTGTTTTTTTGGTTCCCCATTAGCTGTTAATCATGACAGCTACTCTTCCTAGGGTCCACACAAAACATTAATATGCCCATTTTAATATTTTTATTTAACTTTTATTTCACATTTATTTTTGTATTTATTTTATTTAACTAGGCAAGTCAGTTAAGAACACATTTTTATTTTAAATGACGGCCAAAACCTAACGACGCTGGGCCAATTGTGCGCCGCCCTATAAGACTCCCAATCACGGCCGGTTGTGATACAGCCTGGAATCAAACCAGGGTCTGTAGTGATGCCTCTTGCACTGAGATGCAGTGCCTTAGACCGCTGTGCCACTCAGGAGCAGCGGTCTAAGGTCTTTCATGGCATGCCAAATTTCAAGTATCTGATTTAACACGTTTCCTGTTGCGTCATGCTGGTGGCAGAGTCAGGATTTTGCTGAAGCAGTATGAGCCCATGGCCCCATTCTGACTGGTGTTAATCGTACAGGCTGGTGGCTGTGGTGTAATGATGTGGGGAATTTTTTCCTAGCACATGTTCGGTCCCTTGATACCGAGTGAGCAACATCGATGCCCCAAATAATTCAGGCTATTCTGAGGGGCCGAACTCGGTACGAGATTGGTGTACGTGATTAACTGGCCACTGAGTGTATATTTCAAATAAGACTATCAGTTTCATTAGTTTATGTTACTGTTACTTCAAAATTCAAAATGTTCAATCAATTTTATTTGTGGAGTGCCTTTGTTACAACTATAAAACAGAAAGCATACAGTGCCTTCAGAAAGTATTCACACCCCTTGACTTTTGTTGTGTTACAAAATGGATTTGGTCATTTTTTTGTCAACAATCTACACAAAATATTCTGCTGAAGTGTAAGAAATGTTTTAAACTTTTTTTTTTTTAAGTCGAAAAATATTTTAAATATTCAATCCCCTGAGTGAATATATTTTAGAATCCCCTTTGGCAGAGATTACAGCTGTGAGTCTTTTGGGGTAAAGGCGTCCACATGCTTCCCTCCCGAAACAACATTTTTTGACGTTTTGGTCTTCGGCACGGGTGTTTTCAGCTGTTCGTGCTTTATACGTCTTTTTCTTGAGGCAAGTTGAAATCGGTAGCCAAAGTCTATGCCCCTTCGTTGGTGAATGGTCAACCGTAGGGATTCTTCGATGAAGTGTTTGTTGTCATTCAGCGAGATAAGACTCGTTTTCATGCACATTTTTTCACTTGAGAAATACTGCACCAAACAAATTAGAATTTGCGTGACTAACATCTCCTCTGCAAAAACATCTAAATGATTGACAGAGTTATCTTAGATTATTTCTGACTATTCCGGATAAGATGTCTCAAGATAGACAAACAGTACTATTGCCATTTTTCAAGCAAAGGTCTTTTAAGGGTGTATGCGAGCACACTCGTTCGGTTTGACAAGGCGAACCGAAGCATGCTGGTGCCTTCAGTCACAAAGAGCTTTCCACAACTGGATTGTGCAAAATTTGCCCATTTATAATTTTTTTTGATTATTCAAGCTCTGTCAAATTGTTTGTTGTTCTTTGCTAGAGAACTATCTTCAGGTCATAGATTTTCAAGTAGATTTAAGTCAAAACTGTAACTCGGCCACTCAGGAACATTCACTGCTTTCTTGGTAAGCAACTCCAGTGTAGATTTGGCCTTGTGTTTTAGGTTATTGTCCTGCTGAAAGGTGAACTAATCTCCCAGTGTCTGGTGGAAAGCAGACAACCAGGTTTTCCTCTTGGATTTTGCCTGTGCTTAGCTCTATTCTGACTTTTTTTATCCTGAAAAACTCCCCAGTCCTTAATGATTACAAGCATAACCATAACATGATGCAGCAAACACCATGCTTGACAATATGGAGAGTGGTACTCAGTAATGTATTGGATTGGATTTTCCCCAAACATAACATTTTGTATTCAGGACAAAAAGTGAATTGCTTTGCCACATTTCTGGCAGTATTACTTTAGTGCCTCGCTGCAATCAAGGATGCTTGTTTTGGAATATTTTCATTCTGTAAAGGCGTTTTTTCACTCTGTCAATTAGGTTAGTACTGTGGAGTAACTACAATGGTGTTTATCCATCTTCAGTTATTTCCCATCACAGCCATTGAACTTTGTAACTGTTTTAAAGTCACCATTGGCCTCACGTTGAAATCCCTGAGTGCTTTCCTTCCTCTCCGGCTATTGAGTTAGGAAAGACGCCCGTATCTTCATAGTGACTGGGTGTATTCAACATGTAATTTAACTACAGCATAATCAAAGAGATTCAATGTCAGATTTTTTTTTTTAGTAGGCGCTCTTTGCATTGGAAAACCCGTGGCTGAATCTGTTGTAAATTCACTGCTCAACTGAGGGACCTTACAGATCATTTTATGTGTCAGAGATGAGGTAGTCATTGAAACTTATTATGTGACTTGTTAAGCACATTTTTACTCCTGAACTTATTTAGGCTTGCCATAAACAAAGGGGTTTAATACTTCGACTCAAGACGTTTCAGCTTTTCATTTTAATAAATTTGTTTAAAATAGTTACTCTTTTACATGACGGGGCATTGGGTGTAGGCCAGTGACAAAAATATCTACATTTATTCCATTTTAAATTCAGGCTGCAACACAATTTTGGGGGGCAAAGTTAAGGGGTTTGAATACTTTCTGAAGGCACCGTATGTGTTGGAAAACTGTAACAACGACAAAATAAAAATACCCCAACCACCAAGACACACGGTTAGCAACACATGATGAAAACATCAGTAGCCTAAACATCACTATAAGCACCAAGTGTGCTTTATAAATAGTGAAAATTGTCGCGAAAGCAATAATGGCATTATAATGAATATAAGTGTTTATGACAGCAGTCAAAAATGGTCCATTTTTGTCAGCTTGTGCTTACATGTTTTTTTTTTCGCTTAGGTCTCGGAGGTGTAGGTTCAGGCTGATGCTCAGAATCAGAAGAATAATCATCAGAGATGTCATGATTCATTTCTTCCGTCTGAGTCGTTTTCATTCAGATTTTGTAGCAACGCTAACGCAGCATGTGCGTTCATTCGTCTTGGTCTTCTTGCCATTGTAAATAATGCACGCTCTCACTGTGTACTCCAAGTAGGCCTGAGCAGACTGATAAGACTCCTTGGATTTCGGTGGACTGATATAGGGTACATACCGTTTTGGGATTAGAATTAGAATAGATTAATACAATAGAATGGCCCACCTTGTTCTCGGGTGATTATCAACCGGGCATGGCACCTTCAACTATTGGGAGAAGGAGGGGTAACGGGGAAAATCATTAAAAAAAGGACATGCCCTCCTAAAACTGGATTTAACTTCAGTTCTTTTTGTGATATTAAGACACACACACACACACACACACAAACAATCTGATCTTACTTTAACTTCACCCACAGGCTCCCCTCGTTCAACCACAGCCCAATGGAAACGGCAAGCCAAATCTGACCGAACCCCCAAAATGCCAGCACAATGCATGACTTACTGTGTTCCAGTCAAAACAAAACAGCAAGACAGTTCTTCTTTCAGGGTTAACATCTGGTTTTTCCTTCACATTTTGTCATCAAAAGTATTAAATGAGTGGCTATGAGGAAAACAAAATACCCGTACAGGCCCCTTATGTCCACACCTTGTCTAGTTTCTTCTCCAACTACCACTAACAACGACAGTGTGTGCTATAAACGGAAAAGTCAAGGACAGCGGGGGGGAATGTCTATGGCAGAGTAATAATATATATTTTTTTATTCATGAGCAGTCCAAATTACTGATTTATGCACTTCTAGTGTTAAAGCCACAGTCTGCAATATTTCCAGTTTTTCTATGGTCAATTGGTAATATCTATATAATAATATGCTAAGCCTTGTAAACTGAGGGAGGATCTCCACCTAAAAAATTTAACAGCTTTTCTTCCTTTTAGACTCAAAAGAAGCTCGTCGTCCTCTTACAGTCTTTATCCCGCTCTGTTTTGTATTATACAGTGCTGTCAAACTGTATATATATTTTTTAATCAAGTTAATCGCTGGATTTGCTGTGATAAATTGTGATTAACGCACATTCAGATGTAATTAAACTAATTTAAAGGGCAATTCCATGATTTTTCAACCTCATTATCATAATCTCCCGCACAATACCAGTGTTTACATTTTGTAGAAAAAAATATAGTTAAGTACTACCAAAGACATTAATAAATAGTGATTATCAAACATTATGAGATTCACAGTGACGTGGGAAGCATGAAACTCGTTGCAGGTTTTCCTACTTTTAATCCTACCCTGTAATGCCACAGAGAATTCATTTCTAACCACAGATTTTTAAAACGCACCATTTTCACTTACGTAGACCCTGGTATGGTGCTGGAGATAATGAATATTGGTTGAAAAGTGGAAGAATTACCCTTTTTTTATTTTTTTCATACAAAAAAATCTTCCAAGAATATTGGCGTCCTGATTTTGTCCAAAGTAATGGTTAGCAAAACAAGACATTTGATCAAACACACTTTAGCTGTATATATATGATGTATTTTAGACATTTTCAGTGCATTTTAACCTCTTGAGTATAGGGGGCAGTATTTTGATGTTTGGATGAAAAAACGTACCCAAATGAAACTGCCTATTTCTCAGGCCCAGAATCTAGAATATGCATGTAATTGTCAGATTAGGATAGAAAACACTCTAAAATTTCCAAAACTGTCAGAATATTGTCTGTGACTGTGAAAGAACGGATATTGCAAGCGAAAACCTGAGGAAAATCCAACCCGGAAGTGCTGTTTTTCCTGAAACCTCTCTGTTCCCTCCATTTAAAGGGATATCAACCAGATCCATTTTCCAATGGCTTCCACACACCTTTTAACAGTCTTCCCACATTGTGTGAACAGTCTTTAGATGTAGTTTCAGGCTTTTATTCTGAAAAATGTGCGAGAAAGATCACATCGCGTCATTGGATGGCTGGGTGCCAGCAGAGTTTTGCATGCATGAGCAGACATTTTCTCTCTCACTCCTATTGAAAACTCTACGGTCCGGTTGAAATATTATCGATTATTTATTGTAAAAACAACCTGGAGGATTGATTATTAAAAACGTTTGACATCTTTCTACAAACTTCACGGATACTATTTGGAATGTTCGTCTGCCCCGTCGTGACCGCTCGAGCCTGTGGATTTCTGAACATAACGTGCCAACCAAATTAAAGTTTTGGGATTTTAAAATAATCTTTATGGAACAACTGGAACATTTATTGTGTAACTCGGAGTCTCGTGAGTGCAATCTAGAAGAAAAAGAGACACACACCTATTTAGGCGAGGTGCTGGCTAGCGGAGTAGAAAACTTGAAAATAAAAGAGCACACTCTAGGAGCTCAGATGCAAAAATGTAATTACCAACGTTTCGACAGCCAAGCTGTCTTCATCAGGGTATAATCACAAACACTGCAGGATGACTTGTTTATATAGTGTCAAAATACATAGGTGTCTGTAATCATGGCCAAGAGTCGCCTAATATCATTGGTTAATTCTCAAATATTAAAATGGCATACAAAGAACAGCATACAAACAACAAATGGATAGCATACGATCATAAATTCCTTTTAGACCGCACGAGCTGACAAACAATTATAATTACAATGGCAAAGTCACAATAATCACAAGAATGGCTTCAGATCAAAGTCTACGTTGAGAACGAAGGGAACAAGGGTCTTTAAGTGAAAGATCCAGGCAGCCTCTCGTTTTAACAAGAAATTATCAAGGTCACCCCCTCTCCTTGGGAGGGTGACATGTTCGATGCCAATATAACGCAGAGACAAAATCGAGTGGCCTGCCTCCAAGAAGTGGGCCGCAACTGGGTAAGTCAAGTTTTTACACTAAATGGTGCTACGATGCTCTGAGATACGCGCTTTTAATTCGCGCTTTGTTTTACCTACATAATTTTTACCACAAAGACAAGTTATAAGATAAATAACTGCCTTTGTGGAGCACGTAATAACACCTTTGATTGGGATCTATTTCCCTGTTTGTGGGTGTTAGAAGGATCTACATTTATAAGTGCCATTGCATTGAGCACAGCCATTACATTTGTAATTTCCATCCAGTAGGGGCGCAAATAGACATTCAGGAATATCTTGTGGTGGTAAATCAGTGTACCAATTGGTCTCTGAGATTTCTATCGGATTTTAGAATGTGCCAATGTTTGAACAATTCCCTTAATTTGTTCAGAGCACTTTGAATAGCGGGTAGTTAGAACGCAAGAATGCATCTTTTTGCGAGACTGACCTTGAAAAAGGTCATGTTTTGTTTACAATTTTCTCAATGGCAATATTAATTTGATCATTTTTGTAGCCCCTCTCCTTGAACATTCTTTGCGTCTCAGCCATATTTCTGTCGAAATCGGACTGTTTTTTGCAAATGATTTTGATTCGAAAGAATTGGCTGTAGGGGCAAACTATTTTTCAAGGGAAGTGGGTGACAACTATCAGCCCTCAACAAACTGTTACGATCAGTAGGCTTCCTGTAAAGATCAGTGTATGAAACATTATCTTCACAGAAGATCAAGAAAACTGATTTGACTTGTATCAGATTGCATAGTAAATCTCAGAACAGGAGTTAAGAAAAGCATGGAACGCCTGGAGCTGTTTTGCATCACCCCTCCATAGAACAAAAATATCATCAATATACCGTTTCCACATAATGATGTGAGGCAAGAAAACATTTTGGAGAGGATTGAAAATAGACTGTTTCTCTATGTAACCCACATACAAATGAGCATAGTTAGGAGCCATGGGGGATCCCATAGCAGTACCTTTTGTCTGAATAAAGAAATCATTTAGAAACATGAAATAGTTGTGTGAGTACTATTTCAGCCCAATGTTATAATGCAGGCACTGGAAGGTAGTTCATTAAGGTCACGTTGCAGAAGAAAATGTTCAATACCGCCCGGAATATTAGTGTATAATGACTCAACATCAAAAGTAACTAACAAGGTATTCTCAGGGAGAGGATCAAGAGATTCAATGATAGAGCTCATACTGCTGGTGTCCTTTACAAAGGAGGGGAGCTGTTCTGTGAGTGGTCTGATAAAAAAGTCAACAAAAGTAGATAGAGGTTCTGTTACTGCATCAATTTTTTTTTATTTTTAAATTATACCTTTATTTAACAGGCAAGTCAGTTAAGAACATATTCTTATTTTCAATGACGGCCTGGGAACAGTGGGTTAACTGCCTGTTCAGGGGCAGAACGACAGATTTGTACCTTGTCAGCTCGGGGTTTGAACTCGCAACCTTCCGGTTACTAGTCCAACGCTCTAACCACTAGGCTACGCTGCCGCCCCCGCAATGTCCCGTGGGTTCTGAGACCGTGTGCCTCTGATAGTCGCTTCTTCTTACCCCGTCGGGTGCGGCATCTTGTCGTCCGTCCAGTCTCTCGTTGAATACAAAACAACCACTGGAAGCCGATGAGGCGCTGGTTGTAGAGCGTTGATCAGACCGGGGTGGATAGAAGTAAGCGGCATCCCTCCTGCATCTGTCATGGAAAGGAGGAGCAGGACCCTCCCTTGTCAGGGTTTCTCCAGAAGTCGACTTTATCCTCGGCCTTGTCTTTTTTGTCTTGGTTGAATTTCTTGATTTTAAGTTCCTTTATTTCTGTCGACAACTTGTCCTGGAGCGCTTGGTTAGTTTTCATCAGTTCATTGAATATGGCATCATCATTAACAGCTATTTGTAGAGCTGTGCGTTTGTCTTTAATCGTGTTATCCATTTCAATAAAGTCCTTCTTCAACTGGTCAACAATTAATGTCATTAACTTCTTCGATATAGGGGGCGCTCTTTTCATTTTTGGATAAAAAAAATGGTTCCCGTTTTAAACAAGATATTTTGTCACGAAAAGATGCTCGACTATGCATATAATTGACAGCTTTGGAAAGAAAACACTCTGATGTTTCCAAAACTGCAAAGATATTATCTTTGAGTGCCACAGAACTGATGCTACAGGCGAAACCAAGATGAAATTTCAAACAGGAAATGCCCCAGATTTTGGCGCTGAAGGCGCTGTGTTCCAATGTCTCCTTATATGGCTGTGAATGCGCAAGGAATGAGCCTACACTTTCTGTCGTTTCCCCAAGGTGTCTGCAGCATAGTGATGTATTTGTAGGCATATCATTGGAAGATTGACCATAGGAGACTACATTTACCAGGTGCGCCACCCGGGTGGCCCTATAAACGTTATCTTCAACTACCTCACAAGTTAATAACAACTGGCACCAACAAGACACGCTGGTCTTGTTCCATCTGTACAACTGCCAAAGTAAAATATTGACATCGTCGTCGTCGTCATCATCAGCATCATTACAATTTTCTAATTATAAAATAGGCCTAAATCTCTTTGATAGGGTTGATTTGGATAACCAGAGTTAAGCGGAGTTGGTATTTTCCATTATCCAATGCTGTTGTCTTCAGGCATAACAATGCACATACAAGGATCGCAGCATCTTCCTTCGTTGCCATGAAGATTTCCTTACTACACCAGCCCAGCAAATATAGCCCGACTCTGGCCTGAGTGCCAATTTTACTGCCGCGCCGGTGCCGCCAAGTGTATGTACTATACCGATTACTAGATCACTACGATTTGGCTTGATGGTTAGAGCCTGTAGACTGGGCAAAAATTGTGTAGTGTGGGCCTTCCTAGTGGCGCAGCGGTCTAATGCACTGCATCGCAGTGGCTGAGGCATCACTACAGATCCGGGTTCCATCCCGGGCGGCGTTGCAGCCGGCCGCGACCAGGAGGCCGATGAGGCGCTGCACAATTGGCTCAGCGTCGTCCGGGTTAGGGGAGGGTTTGGCCCATCGCGCTCTTGCAACTCCTGTGGTGGGCCAGGCGCATGCACGCTGACACGGTCGTCAGTTGTTCAGTGTTTCCTCCGACACATTGGTGCGGCTGGCTTCCGGGTTAAGCGAGCAGTGTGTCAAGGGCACGTGCCTCTCGGCCTTCGGCTCTCCCGAGTCGCTATGGGAGTTGCAGCAATGGGAAAAGACTGTAACTACCAATCACGAAATTGGGGAGAAAAAGGGGTAAATTTAAATATGATAATAATGATGGTGGTGTGCTGTTGCTTGTATGCAATTGTATGCGTGTGCTTACTGTGACTGTCCCCCTGATATTGGCTACAACACTAGGCTAACGTCCCACAACGTTGCAGCCCAGACAGCAGTGCAAGCTGGAACGAAGGACACTGTGTCCCGGTGTTTTTGCTGTTCATGCTTGTATCAAGATGACTATCTAGATGGTTATCAATATTAGTTATTTCTTGTGTTGGCTATTATCCTACTTGCAATAAAATCATGGGAGGGAAAATTGGCCGGGTTAGCTACTGCCTGCGACACCGTGATACAGCTGCCCAGTGCAAGCACCTCACGTTGGCAAGCAGCTCGATTAAACACTAGTAATTTGCTCCAGCTTGTCTCCCCGAGGGCAGTAACTTTAGCTAATTGTCATGTCACTGTAACTTTCATATGAACACTAGTTATCTGTCATGACAGATGAATGGGTCAACAAATATACAGTGGTTAAAAGTATATTTTTTGTCATAGTTGAGGGACACTAGCTATCTAACTTACCTAACTGTCGATAGCTATCGCCATAACAACGAAAAGCATCAAGTCGTGGTCTGGCTTCAAAGGATTAAGTCAAAGTCTTGCTGTTGTTCAATGGTAAATCTTATCCGTAGCAGTACTCCATCTAGTCACAACCAGCTTTCTGTAGGTAAGACATTTTTTCCCCAACTCTCCAAATTGACCATTTTAGTACCGATTAACCCTGTATCTATGTATTTAAGTATCTATGGAGCACGGGAAGCCCATGTTGCCATTTGATGGAATTGTATAAGCCTTTATAGAGGCAACATCCTCTGCTGCAAAGTATTTTAAGATATTAGGCCTACATTTACTGTTAGATTATTCTGTTACACGGCTAACTAGCAGGAAATTATATTTAAAGAGAAACTTCGGGATTTTCACATTGAGGCCCTTTATCTACTTCCCCAGAGTCAGATGAACTCATGGATACCATGCATGCTAGAATATATATATATATACTTCCAGTCATTGTGCTAACTCTAGTTAGCATTTGCTCTCAAAACGACTTCTAACTTCCTTCATACTGGACACACAGACATAAAAAAGATGGTAAATTAGCCCCAAATTAAATGTAATTTAAAAAATATATATATATTACTGTCTATTGAGCAAAATAATCTCATAACCATATTTAGACAGTATAGCAACAATAGCGTAATTGTCAACCCATAATGAATGCCAATCACTGGTTAGGTGTTGCACACCAAAATATCATTATCATCTTTCCTGGTTGGACATGTTAGATTTAAATGTAGATTTAAATGTAGGCCTATCTCAAACATGTCTTGAATCATACCATCTCAATAGCACTTTGAAGGACTTTAAAACATGTTTAGGGCTGCCAAATGTGGCTCCATCACCTGGTATGTAGCAAAATTTGAAATGGCTTTTTTTTGCATGGGATAAAAGTAGACTCAGAGCAACAAAATGGTATATCATACAGTGTATTTTTTGAGGAACAATGGGAAAGTAATTCTGCTTTGAAAGTTGATAAACTTGTAAACTCACTTTTGAGAAAATGGCCTTTGAATGTTTTGGTACCTAGAGTGAAGAGCTAATCTTTGTCTACACCCATTCAGCATTGTTCACACCCTCTTAAGCTTTAGCCCCACCCATCTCGTTTCGCTCTCTAAGTGAACACTTGACGCTCTGGACGATGATTTGTTTACCTCTGGATAACATGAAAACAGCCTAACCAGCACTGATGGCAACAACTTCATTACGCTTTTTATTATTTTTTATTTTATTTAGACGTTTTGATTTTTAAAATCATGGTAACTGCTCTCCAGGGTAGTCGTGACTTGAGATATACGCCTAGTTTCCTGAATCGGGTCACAAATGATAACATTTATTAGGCTGGGATTTATCGCATATTTGGAATTTGCTGAAATTGAGCTGTAATTTAAGATGTTTATACAAAAACAATTACAGGAATATTGACGTCTTGTTTTTGTCCAAAGTAATATTAAACTAAATCCGGTAAATTGATAAAGCACAATTTCTTTCATCTCAATACCAACTTGTTTTGTCGTCAGATCGTTTTTGCTGTGTAGATCATGTATTTTGTACGTTTTCAGACAATACAATTAATCACAATAAAAAAATTTAAAATTGTAAGGACCAAATTATTGATTGGGGAAAATGTTGGTGCCACCACAGGGAACAGTTAATCTGAAGCCCTCCTATACTGTTTTTTAGATAGATATCTATCTATAAATACATTTCCAGGCTGTTGAAATTGCAGAGGGGGGCTTTAATGTTGACCCCGTAGTTACATGCATTTGAATTTGTATGCTCTACACACAGTATGATTTGAAATAGCTTGTCTTTGCGCCATTCCTTTAAAGTCAGAGTGCCAAAGAAAAATAATTGCATCGTTTGACAATTTAACAGACAAAGTTTTGTAACGCATTAATTTTACCCCATGGTCACACAGGGTTCTTTGGTGGCAACCTGCCAGACTACCAGCGCGCGGAGGTGATGATGTTCATCATGGGCAAGGTGCCCGTGTATGGCACCCCCTGCCACACCCTGGACACTGTGAAGATTGGGTGAGTCACACTCATTACCTCCACGCTACAGGGTTTCCCATGGACATTAGGTTCATCTCGGGGGTTCTCCTTTCTGAGTTAGGGGTGGCTGGTTTGGTACTAGGGTTTAATATTTTCCTGGTATTTTACAAATGCTTCATCCCGGGAACAAATCACTTTTCTCCCAGGTAACCTGGTATTTCCCACCAAAATCAGAAGCATTATCAAATCAAATTTATTTATATCAGCTGATATCTCAAAGTGCTGTACAGAAACCCAGCCTAAAACCCCAAACAGCAAGCAAAGCAGATGTTGAAGCACTTTGGCTAGGAACAACTCCCTAGAAAGGCCAAAACCTAGGAAGAAACCTAGAGAAGAACCAGTCTATGAGGTGTAGCCAGTCCTCTTCTGGCTGTGCAGGGTGGAGATTATAATAGAACATGGCCAAGATGTTCAAATGTTCATAAATGACCAGCATGACCTATGAGAGTTTCTGAATAGTATGGCAGAGGTTATTTTAATACTATAGAATCGCATCCAAAACAGAAAGACAACCGTTAGAAATAATCCCAAAGTTGTTTGTCTGAATTCACACTCCCACCCTCAGCATAAAAAATGCAGACCACGCTACAATGCTATCTGTCGGGGCCAGTGGGAATGCAGCTCTCTTCTTTAGTTATGCTTGCTAGCGTAACTCACTTTCATTGGCAACGATGAGCCAGCTAGTTAACATTAGCCCACCTCATCTAGCTACATATTGAACTTCCATCCTCTCAGGCAAGGGGCACAGTGTATTTATGGTTGGATCATTAATCACCGTCATAATCATTGGCCAGTAGGGAGAATTAAGGAAAACCCCTAGTCCAAATCACTATCTCCATCTATGGCTAAGTTGGGAAAGGGACAACAATTCAACGAGATGCAACAATTCAAGTGTATTTTCTAATTACGTTTAGCTTCTGATGTGATGTGATTGGTGGGAAGCCAAATCCAAACTGCCTTCACTTTACACTTTTTTTAGGTGCTCCAGGACCATCAACAGTTGAGCTCTCTTTTAGCTCAACGCTGATTGACTATTATTGTATATTTGTATATAGGGAGGCCAAATGCTCGCTGGCATCCCATGCATTCAATGGTAGGGGCGGCAACAATGTCATACTCTTTTTGACCAGACAGCATCAGATAGATGGGTTACACATACAGAGACAGAGGGGCACTCGATCAGCTGCTTTCTCCGGTGACATACATTCAGCCTCTTGCAAATTGAAGGACAATTATGAAGCAAAGAGAGACAAAAATATAAATGATTTAGTTTTTTCTTTGTCAAATTTATACGGAAGCCTGGCTTCCCTTAGCACTGATGAATTCATCTCACCAGTATCTGGTGGAAAGCAGACTTAACCTGGTTTTCCTCTAGGATTTTGCCTGTGCTTAGCTCCAATCCGCACATTTTTTATCCTGAAACTCACAGTTCTTAATGATTACACATATACCCATAATATGATGCAGCCACCTCTATGATTGAAAGTATGGAGAGTGGTGCTTAGTAATGTGTTGTATTGGATTTGCCCCATTTTTGTATTTAGGACAAAAAGTGAATTTCTTTGCCACATTTTTACAATATAACTGTAGTGCCTTGTTGCAAACAGGATGAATGTTTTGGAATATTTGTTTTCTGTACAGGCTTCCTTCTTTTCACTGTGTCAATTAGGTTGGTATTGTGGAGTATCTACAATGTTGTTGATCCATCCTCAGTTTCCTCTTATCACAGCCATTAAACTCTGTAACTGTTTTAATGTCACCATTGGCCTCAAGGTGAAATCCTTCCTTTCTGGCAACTGAGTTAAGAAGGATGCCTGTATCTTTGTAGTGACTGGGTATATTGATACACCATCCGAAGTGTAATTAATAACTTTACCACGGTCAAAGGGATATTCAATATAATAATAATAATAATATATGCCATTTAGCTGACGCTTTTATCCAAAGCGACTTACAGTCATGTGTGCATACATTCTACGTATGGGTGGTCCCGGGAATCGAACCCACTACCCTGGCGTTACAAGCGCCATGCTCTACCAACTGAGCCACAGAAGATCTGCTTACATTTTTTTTTTACCCACCTACCAATGGGTGCCCTTCTTTGCGAGGCATTGGAAAACCTCACCGGTCTTTGTGGTTCAATTTGTGTTTGAAATTCACTTACAGATAATTGTATGTGTGGGATAGGGAAATGAGGTAGTCATTGAAAAAAACATGTTAATAATTTTTTATTGCACAAAGAGTGAGTCCCCCCCACCATTTGCTAACAAACTGTTGTTGATATTCCATTCAGGCACCAGGGCACCAAGCGTATCCAGGCCATGCTGCTGAGCTCGCTCATCATGGTGAGTACCTCTATAGCCATATCATTTATTCAATAGTCCTGTCTATCGATAGCCGCATCCGCATATCGTGATCACAGCAGACTGATCAAGAATAGTGTCAATCGAGAAGAATGGCAACAGATGAATCCATGAATTGAGTCTATTCTAATTCTGCCTAAAGGGACCTCAATGTTCTCTGTTGGTATATCGGAGTGGCGCCGAAGGAGATGACTGCCGTTTTACGATCCCGTAATCAATTGTGCATGTTGTTTCGCGTTATTTTGTATTTAATGTTTCTGCCACCATGTCTTATGACCGAAAATAGCTTCTAGATATCATGACAGTGATTATTCACCCCATACTGGATAATTACTTTTTCTTCAACAAGTCGTACGGGAAGTATTTACTTCAGACGCCCTACAAGGCCCTCATCCCCGTCATATGCAGGAGAAAAAGGGGTGATGGTCTATGTATATTTGTAAACAACCGCAGGTACACGAAATCTAAGGAAGTCTTGAGGTTTTGATCGTCTGAGGTAGAGTATCTCATGATAAGCTGTAGACCACACTATTTACCAAGAGAGTTTTCATCTGTATATTTCGTAGCTGTCTACACATACCACCACAAACCGATGCTGGCAATAAGACCGCACTCAATTAGCTGTATACGGTCATAAGTAAACAGGAAACACAAATCCATTTGACCTAATTTACCTAATTTCTACCAGCATGTTAAATGTGAAACCAGAGGGGGAAAAAACTCTAGAACACCTTTACTCCAGACGCGTGTAAATCTGACCATAATTCCATCCTCCTGATTCCTGCTTACAAACATAAACCAAAGCAGGAAGCACCTGTGACTCGGTCAAAAAGAAAGTGGTCAGATGAGGCAGATGCTAAGCTACAGGACTGTTTTGCTAGCACAGACTGGAATATGTTCTGGGATTCTTCCGATGGCGTTGAGGAGTACACCACATCAGTCACTGGCTTTATCAATAAGCGTGTTGATGATGTCATCCCCACAGTGACCGTACGTACATATCCCAACCAGAAGCCTTGTTTTACACGGCAACATCCACACTGAGCTAAAGGCTAGAGCTGCCACTTTCAAGGAGTGGGACTCTAACCCAGAAAGCTTATAAGAAATCCAGCTATGCCCTCCGACAAACCATCAAACAGGCACAGCGTCAATACAGGACTAAGATTTAATCATACTACACTGGCTCCGATGCTCGACGGATGTGGCAGGACTTGCAAACTATTCCAGACTACAAAGGGAAGCACAGCCGCGACCTGCCCTGTGACACAAGTTGACCTAAATTACTTCTATGTTCACTTCGAGGCAAGTAACACTGAAGCATGCATGAGAGCATCAGCTGTTCCGGACGACTGTGTGATCATGCTCGCCGTGGGTAAGGATCCGTCCCATTTTTTACATTTTTGCCCAAAACAACATACCCAAATCTAACTGCCTGGAGCTCAGGCCCTGAAGCAAGGGTATGCATACAGTGCCTTGCGAAAGTATTCGGCCCCCTTGAACTTTGCGACCTTTTGCCACATTTTAGGCTTCAAACATAAAGATATAAAACTGTATTTGATAGAGACATACCCCAAGCGACTTACAGCTGTAATCGCAGCAAAAGGTGGCGCTACAAAGTATTAACTTAAGGGGGCTGAATAATTTTGCACGCCCAATTTTTCAGTTTTTGATTTGTTAAAACAGTTTGAAATATCCAATAAATGTCGTTCCACTTCATGATTGCATCCCACTTGTTGTTGATTCTTCACAAAAAATACAGTTTTATAACTTTATGTTTGAAGCCTGAAATGTGGCAAAAGGTCGCAAAGTTCAAGGGGGCAGAATACTTTCGCAAGGCACTGTATTCTTGATACCATTTGAAATTAAACACGTTGAAGTTTGTGGAAATGTGAAAGGAATGTAGGAGAATATAACACAATAGATATGGTGAAAGGTAATATAAAGAAAAAAACAACCATTCTTTTGTATTTTTTGTAACGTCTTTGAAATGCAAGAAAGAGGCCATAATGTATTATTGCAGCTCAGGTGCAATTGAGATTTTGGCCACTAGATGGTATGCTTTCACTGTAATAGCTACTGTAAATTGGACAGCACAGTTAGATTAACATGAATTTAAGCTTTCTGCCAATATCAGACATGCCTATGTCCTGGGAAATGTTCTTGCTACTTACAACCTCAGGTTTATGCGATTAGCATATGTCAACTCAACCGTTCCGTGGACGGGACACCGATCCCGAAAAAGTTTTAAACAGGTCAACATTCACAAGGCCGCAGTGCCAGACAGATTACCAGGACGTGTACTGACCAACTGGCAAGTGTCTTCACTAACATTTTCGACCGGTCCCTGACTGAGTCTGTAATACCAACATGTTTCAAACATACCACCATAGTCCCTGTGCCCCAGAACACTAAGCTAACCTGCCTAAATGAATACCGACCAGTAGTACTCACGTATGTAGCCATGAAGTGCTTTGAAAGGCTGGTCATGGCTCACATCAACATCATTATCCCAGAAACCCTTGACCCACTCCAATTTGCATATCGCCCCAACAGATCCACAGTTGATGCAATCTCTGTTGCACTCTGCACTGCCCTTTCCCACCTGGACTAAAAGAACACCTATGTGAGAATGCTATTCATTGACTACAGCTCAGTGTTCAACACCATAGTGCTTTCAAAGATCAAATCAAATAATCAAATGTTCTTTGTCTCACACACACACTGTTAGCAGATGTTAATGCGAGTGTAGCGAAATGCTTGTGTTTCTAGTTCTGACAGTGCAGTAATATCTAACACGTAATCTAACAATTCCCCCACAACTACCTAATACACAAATCTAAAGGAGTGAATGAGAATATGTACATCTAAGTATATGGATGAGCAATGGCCGAGTGGCATAGGCAAGGTGCAATAGTTGGTATAAAATACTGTATATACATGTGATATGTAAACATTATTAATTTGGCATTATTTAAAGTACTAGTGATCCATTTATTAGAGTGGCCAGTGATTGGGTCTCAATGTTGGCAGCAGCCTCTCTGAGTTAGACTGCTAAACAGCAATCACTGATGGATGCAATCTGATGGCATTGGGATAGAAGCTGTTTTTCAGTCTCTCGGTCCCAGCTTTGATGCACCTGTACCCGGCAGTGGCTCGGGTGGTTGATGTCCTTGATAATCTTTTTTGCCTTTCTGTGACATTGGGTGCTGCAGGTGTCCTGGAGGGCAGGTAGTTTGCCCCCGGTGATGCGTTGTGCAGACCGCACCAGCCCGACAGGATGCTCTATATTGTGCATCTGTACAAGTTTGTCAGGGTTTTGGGTGACAAGCCAAATTTCTTCAGCCTCCTGAGGTTGAAGAGGTGCTGTTGTGCCTTCTTCACCACACTGTCGGTGTGGGTGGACCATTTCAGTTCGTCTGTGATGTGTATGCCGAGGAACTTAAAACTTTTCAGCTTCTCCACTGCTGTCCCTTCGGAGTTGATAGGGGGGGTGCTCCCTCTGTTGTTTCCTGAAGTCCACGATCATCTCCTTTGTTGAGTTAGAGGTTGGTTTCCTGACGCCACACTCCGAGTGCCCTCACCTCCTCCCTGTATGCTGTCTCGTCGTTGTTGGTAATCAAGGCCCCTAATGTTGTGTCATCTGCAAACTTGATGATTGAGTTGGATGCGTTCTTTGACACGCAGTTGTGGGTGAACAGAGAGTACAGGAGGGGGCTGAGCAATGCACCCCTTTGTGTGGCCCTAATGTTGAGGGCCAGCTAAGTGGAGATGATGTTTCCAGACCTCTTTCCATCGTTAAATATGGTGGATCGCGCTTTCAGTTTTGCATGAATGCCGCCATCCATCAACATGTTTCTGGTTAGGGTAGGTTTTAATAGTCACAGTGGGTACAACATCTCCAATGTACTTCTTTATAAACGCAATCACCGAGTCAGCGTATAGGTCGATGTTGTTCTCTGAGGCTGATCGGAACATTTTTCAGTCTACGTGATCAAAACAATCTTGAAGCGTGGCTTCCGATTGGTCGGACCAGCGTTGAATGGTTCTCGTCACTGGTACGTCCTGTTTGAGAAAGATGGTTTTGTGATCGGATTTGCCGAAGGGAGGGCGGAGGAGTGCTTCGTATGCATTGTGGAAGTTAGAGTAGCAGTGATCAAGGGTATTGCGCCTACGTGTATCGCAATCAATAGGCTGGAAGAATTTAGGTGGACTTGTTCTCAAATTTGCTTTGTTAAAATCCCCAGCTACAATTAATGCAGCCTCAAGATGTATGGTTTCCAGTTCGCATATGAAGTGAAGTTCCTTGATGGCCAACTTGGTGTCTGCTTGAGGGGGAATGTACACAGCTGTGACTATAACTGACGAGAATGAATTATCTTGGTAGGTAATATATAATAATAATAATAATAATATATGCCATTTAGCAGACGCTTTTATCCAAAGCGACTTACAGTCATGTGTGCATACATTCTACGTATGGGTGGTCCCGGGAATTGAACCCACTACCCTGGCGTTACAAGCGCCATGCTCTACCAACTGTGCTACAGAAGGACCAAAATGGCCGGCACATGATTGTAAGGAATTCTAGATCAGGTGAGCAAAAGGTCTTGAGTTCCTGTATGTTGTTATGATTACACCATGAGTCGTTAATCATAAAGCATACACCCCCACCCTTCCTTTTCCCAGAGGTGTTTATCTCTGTTGGCGCGATGCAAGGAGAAGCCCGGTGGCTGAACCGATTCCGACAATATATTCAGAGAAACAGAGAATGTTACAATCTCTGATGTCTCTCTGGAAAGCAACCATTGCTCAAATTTTGTCTACCTTGTTGTCAAGAGACTGGACATTGGCTCGGGAGCAGTGTAAAATGTGCACGTCTACAGAGCCTGGCCAGATGGCCACTTCATCTGCCCCTTCCTTCATCTGCCCCTTCATCTGCCCCTTCTGCGGCATCGTTGTTTTGGATCGCCTACTGGTATTAGTTCCATTGTCCTGGGTGGTGGTCCGAACAGAGGATCCGCTTCAGGAAAAGTCGTATTCCTGGTCGTAATGTTGGTAAGTTGACGTGCTCTTATATGCAATAGTTCTTCCTGGGCTGTATGTAATAAGACTTAAGATTTCCTGGGGTAACAATGTAAGAAATAATACATAAAAAAACAAAATGCTGCATAGTTTCCTAAGAACTCGAAGCGTGTCTGGGCCATGCTTAGCTCATCACTAAGCTAAGGACCCTGGGACTAAACACCTCCCTCTGCAACTGGATCCTGGACTTCCTGACAGGTCTCCCCCAGGTGGTAAGGGTAGGTAACAACACATCCGCCCACGCTGATCCTCAACACGGGGGACCCTCAGGGGTGCGTGCTCAGTCCCCTCGATTACTCCCGGTTAACTCTTGACTGCATGGCCAGGCATGACTCCAACACCATCATCAAGTTTGCCTATGACACAACAGTGGTAGGCCTGATCACCAACAACGAGATAGGGTGGAGGTCAGAGGCCGTGTGGTGCCAGCCAGGAAAACAACCTCTCCCTCAACGTGATCAAGACTAAGGACATGGTTGTGGACTACAGGAAAAGGAGGACCGAGCACGCCCCCATTCTCATCGACGAGCTGCAGTGGAGCAGGTTGAGAACTTCAAGTTCTTTGGTGTCCATATCACCAACAAACTATCATGGTTCAAACACACTAAGACAGTCGTGAAGAGGGCACAACAAAGCCTATTCCCTCTCAGGAGACTGAAAAGATTTGGCATGGGTCCTCAGATTCTCAAAAGGTTCACAGCTGCACCATTGAGAGCATCTTGACGGGTTGCATCACTGCCTTGTATGTCAACTGCACGGCCTCTGACGGCAATGCACTACAGAGGGTAGTGCGTACGACCCAGTACATCACTGGGGCCAAGCTTCCCGCCATCCAGGCCCTAAACATTGTCAGACTCCAGCCACAATAGTCATAGACTGTTCTTTCTGCTACAGCATGGCAAGTGGTATCGGAGCGCCAAGTATAGGTCCAAAAGGCTTCTTAACAGCTTCTACCCCCAAGCTATAAGCCTCCTGAACAGCTAATCAAAGGGCTACCCAGAACCCTCTTTTACGCCGCTGCTACTCTGTTTATTATCTAATTATCAAATTATTGTTGTAACTCTATATTTTAAATCTGACAGGTATAATACACTGTAATGCTTATGACAAATCATAAGATTGGTCATAAGCATGTATACACAGTGCTCTCGGAAAGTATTCAGACCCCTTAACTTTTTCCACATTTTGTTATGTTACAGCCTTGTTCTCGGGCTCCCGAGTGGCGCAGCGGTCTAATGCACTGCCTATCAGTGCGAGAGGTGTCACTACAGTCCCTGGTTTGATTCCAGTCTGGATCACATCCAGTCGTGATTGGCAAACAACAAACAGCTTCCTCCAGCTTCTTGGAAGGAAGACAAATGTTCAATATGTGCCTATCGTCGGAAAATTATATTTCAGGCACGTGCAATGTTCAACAGCATAAACGCGATGCATTAGCTAAATATGCTTAAAACTTCTTCGGGATAGGGGGCAGCATTTTCACAATTTTTTGATAAATAGCGTGCACAACTTCAACTTCCTGCTACTCATGCCCAGAATATAAGATATGCATATTATTAGTATATTTGGATAGACAACACTCTGAAGTTTCTAAAACTGTTTGAATCATGTCTGTGAGTGTAACAGAACTTTATGTAGCAGGAAAAACCCAGAGGACAAACCATTCCGATTTTTCTTTTTTATTGAGGTCACTGTCTATTCAATGTCTTTTCATTGGGAAACCAGATTTCTAAGGGACTTGTTTGCAGTTCCTACCGATTCCACTGGATGTCACCAGTCTTTAGAAATTGGTTGAGGTTATTCCTTTGTGTAATGAAGAAGTACGGCCATCTTGAACGAGGGTCACTTCATGTGTACTGTTTGATAGAGGCGCGTGACCAGAAAGCATGCTTGAGTTTGTTGTCTTCCTGTATTGAACACGGATCATCCCGTCTTCAATTGTATCGATTATTTACTTTAAAAAATACCTACAGTTGTATTACAAAAGTAGTTTGAAATGTTTTGGCAAAGTTTACAGGTAACTTTTGAGATATTTTGTAGTGGAACCAGTGTTTTTCTGGATCAAATGCGCCAAATAAATGGACATTTTGGATATATATATGGACGGAATTAATCGAACAAAAGGACCATTTGCGATGTTTATGGGACATATTGGAGTGCCAACAAAATAAGTTTGTCAAAGGTAAGGCATGATTTATATTGTATTTCTGCGCTTTGTGTCGCGCCTGCAGAGTTGAAATATGCTACTCTCTCATGTTGTGCTATTATCAGATAATAGCATCTTATGCTTCCACCAAAAAGCCTTTTTGAAATCTGACATGTTGGCTGGATTCACAACGAGTGTAGCTTTAATTTGGTGTCTTACTTGTGTGATTTAATGAAAGTTAGATTATTATAGTATTTTATTTGAATTTGGCGCTCTGCATTTTCCCTGGCTATTGGCCAGGTGGGACGCATTTGTCTACTTACATAGAGTAATTACAACAGCTAATGCATTCCAATGTAATTCTAAGACCATAGCTGTAAATCGTACCACTGCTGAAAAATGACCAAAAGAATATACTTGATGACTTTTTTTAAAGTTCACCTTTATTTAACCAGGTAGGCTAGTTGAGAACAAGTTCTCATTTGCAACTGCGAGCTGGCCAAGATAAAGCAAAGCAGTGTGAACAGACAACACAGAGTTACACACATGGAGTAAACAAGAGAGTCTATATACATTGTGTGCAAAATGCATGAGGAGGGAGGCGAATAATTACAATTTTGCAGATTAACACTGGAGTGATAAATGATCAGATGGTCATGTACAGGTAGAGATATTGGTGTGCAAAAGAGCAGAAAAGTAAATAAATATAAACAGTATGGGGATAAGGTAGGTAAAATTGGGTGGGCTATTTACCGATAGACTATGTACAGGCTGCAGCGATCGGTTAGCTGCTCAAATAGCAGATGTTTGAAGTTGGTGAGGGAGATAAAAGGCCCCTACTTCAGCGATTTTTTGCAATTCGTTCCAGTCACAGGCAGCAGAGAACTGGAATGAAAGGCGGCCAAATGAGGTATTGGCTTTAGGGATGATTAGTGAGATACACCTGCTGGAGCGCCTGCTACGGGTGGGTGTTGCCATCGTCACCAGTGAACTGAGATAAGGCGGAGCTTTATCTAGTATGGACTTGTAGATGACCTGGAGCCAGTGGGTCTGGCGACGAATATGTAGCGAGGGCCAGCCGACTAGAGCATACAGGTCGCAGTGGTGGGTGGTATAAGGTGCTTTAGTAACAAAACGGATGGCACTGGGATAAACTGCATCCAGTTTGCTGAGTAGAGTGTTGGAAGCTATTTTGTAGATGACATCGCCGAAGTCGAGGATCGGTAGGATAGTCAGTTTTACTAGGGTAAGTTTGGCGGCGGAGTGAAGGAGGCTTTGTTGCGGAATAGAGAGCCAACTCTAAATTTGATTTTAGATTGGAGATGTTTGATATGAGTCTGGAAGGAGAGTTTACAGTCTAGCCAGACACCTAGGTACTTATAGATGTCCACATATTCTAGGTCGGAACCATCATCCAGGGTGGTGATGCTAGTCGGGCGTGTGGGTGCAGGCAGCGAACGGTTGAAAAGCATGCATTTGGTTTTACTAGCGTTTAAGAGCAGTTGGAGGCCATGGAAGGAGTGTTGTATGGCATTGAAGCTCGTTTGGAGGTTAGATAGCACAGTGTCCAAGGACGGGCCGGAAGTATACAGAATGGTGTCGTCTGCGTAGAGGTGGATCAGGGAATCACCCGCTGCAAGAGCAACATCATTGATATATACAGAGAAAAGAGTCGGCCCGAGAATTGAACCCTGTGGCACCCCCATAGAGACTGCCAGAGGACCAGACAGCATGCCCTCCGATTTGACACACTGAACTCTGTCTGCAAAGTAGTTGGTGAAACCAGGCAAGGCAGTCATCAGAAAAACCGAGGCTACTGAGTCTGCCGATAAGAATATGGTGATTGACAGAGTCGAAAGCCTTGACAAGGTCGATGAAGACTGCTGCACAGTACTGTCTAATCGATGGCGGTTATGATATCGCTTAGTACCTTGAGCGTGGCTGAGGTGCACCTGTGACCGGCTCGGAAACCAGATTGCACAGCGGAGAAGGTACGGTGGGATTCGAGATGGTCAGTGACCTGTATGTTGACTTGGCTTTCGAAGACCTTAGATAGGCAGGGCAGGATGGATATAGGTCTGTAACAGTTTGGGTCCAGGGTGTCTCCCCCATTGAAGAGGGGGATGACTGCGGCAGCTTTCCAATCCTTGGGGATCTCAGAGGATATGAAAGAGAGGTTGAACAGGCTGGTAATGGGGGTTGCGACAATGGCGGCGGATAGGCACTGGGTGATGATAAGAGAGGTTGCATCTCTGGACATGCTGGTTGTAAATGGGTGAGGTCACCGCATGTGTGGGAGGTGGGACAAAGGAGGTATCAGGGGTATGAAGAGTGGAACTAGGGGCTCCATTGTAAACTAAAACAATGATAACTAACCTGAACAACAGTATACAAGGCATATTGACATTTGAGAGAGACACTCAGTGAGGCATACAGTAATCACAGGTGTAATCACAGGTGTTGATTGGGAAAGCTAGCTAAAACAGTAGGTGAGACAACAACAGATATTATCAGCTAGCACAACAACAGCAGGTAAAATGGCGTTGACTCGGCAGAGAGGGTCGGATTAACTACACACAGAGCCTGAGTGCGGCTGGGGCCGACAGATAAAACATAAACAAACAGAATGGAGTACCGTGATTAATGGACAGTCCAGCAGGCATCAGCTATGTAGCCAAGTGATCACAGTGTCCAGGGGGCAGCGGTGGATGGGACAGGGAAGCTAGACTGGCGAGTATTATCCAGGCTAAAAAAACTGGCTGGCTGTGCAGAAGGTAAAAGCCGCTAGCAGTGGCTAACAATGACTAAATAGCTTGTAGCTAGTTAGCTGGTTAGCTTCTGGAGGCTCTTGAATGTGTTCTAAAAATAAAAATAATAGCGATTCCGTATCACATTGGGTGAGGCAGATTACCGGAAGGTATAATCGAATTACAAATCGAAAAGAGATTGAAAATATATATGGGTCCAGTGAGTGGTTGGGCTGGCGGCGATTCAGACAGTTAGCAGGCCTGTGCTAACAAGCTAACAGTTAGTAGGCCGAGGCTAAACAAGCTAGCAGTTAGCAGACCGAATTAGCAAGCAGGCAGATAGCAAGGGCTAGAAAGTTAGCCTTTGGGGGACATCGCGATGGAGTGAAGTCTGAAGCTGTCTTAAAGTGATACACCCCCTGTTATTGTATTCTAATGATAAACTGAGTAAATCTGCATATGGTTTACAATATTATTTGAATAGTGAAATGATTTCAAATGCTCATCCCTATTATACTCCCTATTAAGGAATGCTAAAGGATGGAAAGCCATCATTCACTCTCATTCCCTGTAATGTAAATGAACTCCCTGTGTGTCTCCTGTGTGTGTGTGTGTGGCTCCCGCATGGTCAGGTTAGCTCAGTCTATATTCCCCGCTGTTCTGTTAAGCCTCTCTCTTGTTCAACTGACTGCTGTACGCAGGTGGAAAAAAGCCCCGAGGGCGGAGGAAACGTTCACACAGAGAAGACTTTACACACACACATACTGTATGTGCGCTCTTACATATGCACATTCTCCTATATTTTTCCCCATGACGAATATGTCACACACTCCTCCATTTCCCATAGGGCATCTGCATGATCGACCGGGAGCTAGGAGGGTGGCTTATTGCAAAGAGTCTAGGGAGATAGGGGAATGTTTTATTAACATATTTCTAACACCATGCAGCTGCAGATGGGTCCTTGGCAACTGGGATCAGCACATGTAATACAAATTCGACTGTCTGATTAAGAGTCTGGGGTGGGGGTCAGGGGTGTTAGGGTGGGTGACTCATTATGTTTTCTTTCTCACTTCAACATGTACTGTACACACAAGGAATACAGATGCTCCTACTGGAGTATGTGCACAGTGCGCACACACCTTTTCTCTGTACACATGATTCTGGGACACTAGTCACCACACACACACACACGCACAGGGAGGTAAAAAAAAAAACAGCCCTGGATTTTGATGCAGACAGGCCCACCAAAACCGGCACGCAGATACTCCACCGCCCCCACCCCGCCGACGCGCGCACCTTCACACCAGCACCTAGCTGCATCAAAGCTAATTGTACAAAAATCAGTACTATTTTCAGAGTGCTACAAAACATACACACAAACTCTTTACACTGTTATAAGAGTTCTACAGTTCTATCAGGATGGAACAACATTCCATCAGAAGCCTAAAACAAAACCGAGAAGGTTTAATAGCTAGAATGCTCACTGAGATGGAACACTGTCTGGCTGCTTCTCAGGGAGGGCTGGCTGGCTTTAAAGAGGCAGTGCGGTTTAAAACAAAACAGAGAAGGTTTAATAGCTAGAATGCTCACTGAGATGGAACACTGTCTGGCTGCTTCTCAGGGAGGGCTGGCTGGCTTTAAAGAGGCAGTGCGGTTTAAAACAAAACAGAGAAGGTTTAATAGCTAGAATGCTCACTGAGATGGAACACTGTCTGGCTGCTTCTCAGGGAGGGCTGGCTGGCTTTAAAGAGGCAGTGCGGTTTAAAACAAAACAGAGAAGGTTTAATAGCTAGAATGCTCACTGAGATGGAACACTGTCTGGCTGCTTCTCAGGGAGGGCTGGCTGGCTTTAAAGAGGCAGTGCGGTTTAAAACATGTTTTCCAGTTTTCCGGACGAGGTTTCCACACTATGAGGTCGAAATAACACTCTGAAATCGTGAAAATTATGACAAGTCATTTTTGTATAAAAACACGTGGAATTTCAGCCTGTTCGGGTGGGATGTAATTTTGGCCCACCCGCATAACGTCACCCGGCGATCTGATAATAATCCATTAAATAAAATGCATTGTTTATTTACATATTCCCTTCTAGTTTTAGTGCTGGTCCCACCCAAAAGCAAGAGAGATTGTGCAGCATGGCTGCCTTTGCGCTGTCTTCCCTCCAAACAATCACTTCTTCTGATTTGGCTTAGATTATGATACAATAAATCAAACTGTCAGAGAAGTCGAGTCAAACCTCCTTGCACAGCACACTTTGGCATCAGACTACATTGCATATCAGCCGAGGTACACGTGGATTTCCCAGCAGTTCCATCAAGCATCGCATTGATTTTCAAATCGGCAGCAGCGTCAACCATTCATGAAGTAAGTGTCTAGATATCTATTTTCTTATCTTGTAAGTAAGTGACATGCTATTCATGGGTGGCATCATTCATCACAATATTGTTTTGAATGTTGTCTTGAGGACTGATGCCCAAATTAACGTTCGAGTAGCTACTCAATGGCATTCCGTCACAGTGAGGTAGCTTGGAGTTGCTCTGGAGGTCCAACTATCAGTGGAGAAAGCTAGATAGGGTGTCTGTGTCAATTCCTTTTCATTTTCTACCCGTGATGTTTCAGAGTTTGGGAATTACTTTGACCATTGGGTTCTTGGTCACCTACCTGACTAATGCCCTTCTCCCCAGATTGCTCAGTTTGGCCGGGTGGACAGCTCTAGGAAGAGTCTTGGTGGTTCCAAACTTCTTCCATGTAAGAATGATGGAAGCCACTGTGTTCTTGGGGACCTTCAATGCAACAGACCTTTTTTGGTACCCTTCCGCAAATCTGTACCTCGACGCAATCCTGTCTCGGAGCTCTACGGATAATTCCTTTTTGCTCTGACATGTACTGTCAACTGTGGGATCTTATCTAGACAGGTGTGTGATTTTCCAAATCATGTACAATCAATTGAATTGGCCACAGGTGGATTCCAATCAAGTTGTAGAAACATCTCAAGGATGATCAATGGAAACAGGATGCACCTGAGCTCAATTTTGAGTCTCATAGCAAAGGGTCTGAATACTTATGTAAATAAGATATTTCTGTTTTTTATTTTTAATACATTTGCAAAAATGTCTTCAAACCTGTTGTTTCTTTGTCATTATGGGGTATTGTGTGTAGATTGCTGTAACAAAATGTGGAATAAGTCGAAGGGTCTGAATACTTTCCAAAGGAACTGTGGAGCACTTTGGTAGTTTACAATAAAGAATACTGAATATATCTGTTTATTATGTTATGTAAATAACAGTAGATAATTCATAAAGAAGGACAACAACCTGACATTGCAATCTGGTTTCTTTATTTACTTTAAACCAAATTCAAGTGTTTACTCATTAGAATATTTTTTTATAAATTATAATCTCCAGTATCATCACAGTCTATTTCACAAAATGGTGAAATAGACTTTTGGATTATACTGAAGAGTATACCATGGGCCATTTGTGTCTGAGGTCTTACACAGCAAGTAATACCATGTATACTTAGTATTGCTTACTGTGTTTGGCCTCAGACGCAGAGGCCAATAGTCTGCCCTGTATATAATCATGGTATTCTGCAATGAAGAGACAGCAGATAGGTTATAGGCCAGGATGGTCCACCATGCAAACGGGCTGTTCTGGTTGTGCATCTGCTGGTGACCTATTGAAAACAGTACAACAATGATATAACAAATTAAGATGCATTGTGTATGCCTTTTGTTTTGATGACAAGACAAAGTAGCCTACACCTACTTTGGCTCCCGAGTGGTGCAGTGGTCTAAGGCACTGTATATCAGTGCTAGAGATGTCATTACAGACCCCGATTCGATTCCAGGCTGTATCACAACCGGCCGTGATTGGCCCAGCGTCGTCCGGGTTGGGCCAAGGTAGGCCTTAATTGTAAATAAGAATTTGTTCTTAACTGAGTTGCCTGGTTAAATAAATAAATAAAACCTGTGGAAGTTCGTCACTTTAAGGTCCGACTCCAGCTTCAACTGACAGGTAGAATACCAGGTTCCTTTGTTGTTGTGTTTTGAAGGCGTAAGGGAGCGGCTGGAAAAACACCTCTGTGGCCTAGAATAATAAAATGAATTATAAAGGCCCAATATTGTTAAAATACAAACAACACAGAAGCAGCCCTGTCATTTGATCAAATGAATGAATAATATTAATAATCATAATAGGAGACGGTACAGGTGTATCGAACCTGGGAGAGACTGAAAAACAACTCCAGGCCATCAGACAGTTAAATAGTCACCACTTCCGCCCAATATCCTGCTCTTAACTTTAGACACTGTTACTAGCAGGCTACAACAAGGTACTCAAACCTGCACCTTAGAGACTGCTGCCCAATGTACATAGTCATTGAACACTGGTCAATTGAATAATGTTTACATAGTCTTTTACCCACTTCATAAACTCAGCAGAGATGTTACCCCACTGTTCCACCAAGGCACCTGCAAATTCCTAGACATTTCTGGGGGGAATGGCCCTCCCGATCCAACAGGTCCCAAACGTGCTCAATGGGATTGAGATCCGTGCTCTTCACTGGCCATGGCAGAACACTGACATTCCTGTCTTGCAGGAAATCACACAAAGAACGACCCGTATGGCTGGTGGCATTGTCATGCTGAAGGGTCATGTCAGGATGAGGCTGCAGGAAGGGTACCACATAAGGGAGGAGGATGTCTTCCTTATAGCGCACAGTGTTGAGATTGCCTGCAATGACAAGCTCAGTCCGATGATACTGTGATACACCGCCCCAGACCATGAAGGACCCTCCACCTCCAAATCGATCCCGCTCCAGAGTACAGGCCTCGGTGTAACGCTCATTCCTTCGACAATAAATGCGAATCCGACCATCACACCTGGTGGTGAGACACAACAGCGACTCGTCAATGAAGAGCACTTTTTGCCAGTCCTGTCTGGTCCAGCGACAGTGGGTTTGTGCCTATAGGCAATGTTGTTGCCGGTTGCCTACAAGCCCTCAGTCCAGCCTTTCTCAGCCTATTGCGGACAGTCTGAGCACTGATGGAGGGATGGTGTGTTCCTGGTGTAACTCAGGCAGTTGTTGTTGCCATCCTGTACCTGTGTTACACGCGGTTTGCCACTGTGACGACGATCAGCTGTCCATCCTGTCTCCGGAATCTCACAGGACGGACATTGCCATTTATTGCCCTGGCCACATCTGCAGTCATCATGCCTCCTTGCAGCATGCCTAAGGCACGTTCACGCAGATGAGCAGGGACCCTGGGCGTCTTTCTTTTGGTGTTTTTCAGTCAGTAGAAAGGCCTCTTTAGTGTCCTAAGTTTTCATAACTGTGACCTTAATTGCCTACCGTCTCTAAGCTGTTAGTGTCTTAACGACCGTTCCACAGGTGCATGTTCATTAATTGTTTATGGTTGATTGAACAAGCATGGGAAACGGTGTTTAAACCCTTTACAATGAAGATCTGGGAAGTTATTTGGATGTTTACGAATTATCTTTGAAAGACAGGGTTCTGAAAAAGGGCCGTTTCTTTTTTTGCTGAGTGTATCTATATACTTTTTTTCTAGTCAAGGCTCATCCTATATAATTACTGCTGAACACACCTATTCTATTCATATACTGTCCATAATGTCTATACACACCATATTCTGCCCTTGAGTTGCTTTCCCATGCAAAAATAGACAGATAGCTAACAACTAAGTCTTCAATAAAACTCCCAAGGCGTGACTTTTCTTGAATGAATATATTGAAAATGTTTATTGTGAAAGTGCAAAATACAGAGAAGAATATACTTTAATAATTAATTCACACCGACATTATACATTAGAAGTTGCATAAATACAAAGCACGTGCTAAGGTACCATGCATCTGGCATGATGCCAAACCATATTGCTAATTGTTATTCATATGGTAATTGGCTCCTTTCATTACTCTAATGTACAACCATCTATGTAGAATAATAACAAAGTATATTACACTAGAAACAGTAACAAAACTACAGTATTGTATATTTTACAAGTAATACAGCTAACGACATACATTAAAGGCATTGCAATTTGTGTGAGTAAATGCAACCAACCAACATTGATATGTAAGCAACTCTATCAATAACAAAATGATCATCATTAGCTAAATGCTTGAATCGAACTTACAATCAAATATTTTCCAAGGCTGAAGCGTGACAGGAAATAACTACACTGAAAGACCTGCACCGTAGTGTTGTTTGTAGCTGCTTCTATGCGTGCAGAACAAATTCTCTACTTCCTGTTTGCGTCATCTTTCTAAGTACCAGAAAGCACCACTAGGGGGCAAATAACACCACTGAACACAATGAAAATACATCTTAAGTGTACAAAACATTTGCCCTTTCCATGACATAGCTTTCACCTGGTCAGTCTATGACCCCTTATTGATGTCACCTGTTAAGTCCACTTCAATCTGTGTAGATGAAGGGGAAGAGAAGTTAAAGAAGGCGTTTAAGTCTTGAGACATGGATTGTGTGTGTGCCATTGAGGGTGAATGGGCAAGACTATAGATTTAAGTGCCCTTTAAACAGGGTATGGTAATATGTGTCAGGCGCACCGCTTTGAGTGTGTCAAGAACTAGAACGCTGCTGGGTTTTTCACGCTCAACAGTTTCCCCTGTATATCAAGAATGGTTCACCATTCCAAGGACATCCAGCCAACTTGACACAACTGTGGGAAGCATTGGAGTCAACATGGGCCAGCATTCCCTGTGGAACGCTTTCGACACCTTGTAGAGTCTATGCCCCGGCGAATTGAGGCTGTTCTGAGGGCAAAAGGGGGTGCAACTCAAGTTGTTTTTGAATGCATGTATTTATATTCCGTTCTCTGACATTGGTCATTCTAATATTTATTTTTATTTTGGGTATTTGCATGTATTCTGTATTGCTGTACTGTTGGAGCTAGGATGTGTATGTAATATAATTCGATTTTGAGGACATAAGCTCAAGCGCATAGTAAAAATCTGATGAAAATATTTATCATATGATGTCGATCCCATTGAACAAAAGTTGAGGAATAAAATGACTGATAAATGGCTGACAACGTCACGGGAACGATGTGTCAACGGGGCAAAAGGTCGTGGTTCTGGATGGCCAGGTGGCTGCTTCTTGTCGTAGTCGCTATGTGGTGGGAATCGTAGGTGGCTCATTTCAGCTAGTTTTATCTTGTTCTTGATGTCTTGTTTTCAAAACAAATTTTATTGGTCACATTCACATGCTTAGCAGATGTTAATTTAAATGTAGTGAAATGCTTGTGCTTCTAGTTCTGACTATGCAGTAATATCTAACAAGTAATCTAACAAATTCACAACTACCTTACACACACAAATGTAAAGGGATGAATAGAATATGTACGTATAAATATATAGATGAGCGATGGTGTAGGCATAGATGCAGTAGATGGTATAGAATACAGTATATACATATGAGATGAGTAATGTAGGGTATGTAAACATTAATAAAGTGGCATTATTTAAAGTGACTAGAGATACCTTTATTAAGTCCATTTATTTAAGGGACCAGAGATTTGAGTCTGTATGTTGGCAGCAGCCTCTGAATGTTAGTGATGGCTGCTGAACCGTCTGATGACCTTGAGATAGAAGCTGTTTTTCAGTCTCTCAGTCCCAGCTTTGTTTCACCTGTACTGACCTCGCCTTCTGGATGATAGCGGGGTGAACAGGCAGTGGCTCGGGTGGTTGTTGTCCTTGATGATCTTTATGGCCTTCCTGTGACATCGGGTGGTGTAGGTGTCCTGGAGGGCAGGTAGTTTGCCCCCGGTGATGCATTGTGCAGACCGCACTATCCTTTGGAGAGCCTTGCGGTTGTGGGCGATGCAATTTCCGTGCCAGGCGATTGTGCATCTGCACCCTCTGCTGTTTCCTGAAGTCCATGATCATCTCCTTTGTTTTGTTGATGCCATGTTTTGACTGATGGCACATTTATGCTAATATGGTTAGCTAGCTAATTACCAACAACTGTAACGATGGCTCCCCATTGCCTACCGCTTTGGCTGCACAGACTTTGCTTGTGCTCACAATTCCAGCTGTGTCATCCCCCTCTGCATGGGCTATCTGCACATTGACGTTAGCATTGGCACTGGCACTAGTAGCATCATTACATAATAAGTCAGTTAATTTCCTACATTTGGCTGCATCTGACCCAAGGGACTTTACTTTTTTGTCCCTTAACTTTTCAGCCCCACCTTTACGTGTTTTGCTGTGTTGCTTATCGATGTTGATTTGGGATTTTGCGTAAGTTGACTTCTATTGATAGCCACGAGACGTTGATGTAGCTATGTCACTGTCAGTGTGTATGTGAGGGAAGGGGGCTGGGCTAAGTACTGCAGCCGCTGCACAGAGGGAGGAATGGACCAATGGGCCAGGTCCGGTGGAAGAGATGGACAAGTGGGCCGGCCCATGTCGCTCAACTTCTCAGCCCCCACTATAATTAGACCATTGGGCCCGCCCAGATGCACATTTTCCTGGTGCTCCATATTGCCATTCCGCTACTGCATACACACACACACACACACACACACACACACACACACACACACACACACACACACACACACACACACACACACACACACACACCAGTGTCCTCCCTTTCGTCACCTCATCATGTAGACCAGACAGAAGGGTGCACAGTGCAGTGACATTTTGCTCAGTCTGAAATCCGCTCGGATTGAAAGAGAAAGGTGTTGGCAGAGCTCAAAGTTTAAAGTCGGTTTATTGTGAACGATGGCAAACTCGCCAGTCTGTCGGTGGTGTGACGATACAATAAACACCTGCCACCTGTCAATACATAGTGTGTTATTAACACATGATATATATATATATAGACTGTGATCAAGACTGACCTTTCCCCCTTGACACCTTTGATGTACCTCAGGTGACCTCTGGTTTCAAGTCCAAGACCATGGTGGCGGCGCTGCCCGCACCCTTCCTGGACCCACTTTTCTCCATTTCACTCATGGAGGACTGCGAGCTTCGCCAGTTGGTCCTTGAGATCCTGCTCAACATCATCGATCGCCACGACAACCGCGCCAAGCTGCGGGGCATCAGGTAACAGCTGTTGTCAAAATGCCCACTGCCGGTGTCAGGTGTTCCGCAGGGGTGCATACACCCCCCGATATCTTTTAGCTGTTGGGTTTGAGGTTGTACGTTATCTTAAGTTTTGTAAGCTATTTGATTGTAGGCTGCTCTGGGTAAGAGCATCTGCTAAATTACCGAAATGTAATGCACAGTGCCTGTTGAAATTCTACACAACCCTAAAATGTAATCTAAATATATAGTTTTTTTTCCTACAGATCTACACAACCTACTCTTTCAAAGTAAAAAAAAAATGTATACAATGAAGATGTATTGATTGCGTATGTCTTAAGACCCCAGAGTTAAACCTTTTTTCCTACAGATCTACACAACCTACTCTTTCAAAGTAAAAAAAAAAACAATGAAGATGTATTGATTGCGTATGTCTTAAGACCCCAGAGTTAAAACTTGGTCGAAACACCTTTGGCAGCCATTACAGCTGTGAATCATTTTGAATAAGATTCTACCAACCTTGCACAAATCATAAAGCAACATAGATCAATTGTTTTGGTCAAAATTGCTCAAGCTCAGTAAAAGTAGTGGGTGATGTTGGCTTTCGCAGCCTGGTCGAGCACTGGTACACAGTACCAAGTGCGCTATTTTTCAGATGTTGCCCAACCGGAGTTGAACAGTAATAGTGTCACTGCTATTAGCTTCAAGACATACATACTATGGAATGCCGTTTGGGTCTTTGCGTGTCAAAAAAGATACAGTAGCACTGTCAAAGCTGTACAAAAAAGTACAAATACGGGCCACAGACGATGTGTTTACAGTACCACTTTGGTAATAAAGCATAATTTGTTCGACCGCAACTTCTGAGGTACCTAGCTAGCACCAATATAATCAGCCTGAAAACAATGATCAGTACAAACTGTAGTCATTTTCATTATTATTAGCAATGACTTAGAAATCCTTGTGAGTCAATATTAGCTTGGTTGCCACTTGTTGTTTGCCTATTGGAATTGAATTTCAGTTCATGAAAATAAATAGCTAGCCAGCTACTTAACCCTGTTGCCCAAAACTAACGTTATAAGCAGCCAGTAGCGTCATCTGGCTAGTGAGGCTCGACCGGACCGGGTTATGTGTTGTGAAGCAAGCCACAATAAGGATTAGGCACAATAGTGGAATTTGTGGTTTGCCTTCAAAATAAAAGTATGTAATTGACAGTGATGCAAATGAATACAAATAGTAGAATTATGCAATACTTTTATTTTGAAGGCTAAATGCAAAGTCCACTATTGTGGCTGATCCTTATTGTGGCGAGCTTCACATAGATGGGTCCGTCCCAATTAATCAAAGAAAAACTGTCTTATAAATCAGTGTTATTTTAGATGATGACACCTAGCTATATAGTTAGCTAGCTAACTATAGCTGCTGAATCAGACTGTCGTCTTGATATGTTTTGGGGGAATAAAACACATCCATTTGCATCCATGAGCTAGCTAGCATTTATGACCAGCACTGTAGGTGCGCGAGACAACTTTACCAGCATCGTACGTAGCATATGTATCGATGAATCGTTGTGACATGAAATACACGTGATAGTGTAATCCATGTGTAATAACTACGTAAAAAAAAATATATATGAACGCATTAAATTATTATGTGACGTGCAGTCATATTCAGGTCCTGATTGGTCAACAAGCGTTCCATAGCAAAAGACCCAGGCGGCGTTCCATAGAAATCCTGGTTGAGAATGAAACGACATGAACAACTAAACAGCACAGCAAGTAAGTGACGGAAATAGGTTTTGATTATGTTTTACTGGTAATGAGGACATACCTAAATGCTAACAAAATAACTTTTTGGTGTGTGTGTGTGTGTGTGTGTGTGTGTGTGTGTGTGTGTGTGTGTGTGTGTGTGTGTGTGTGTGTGTGTGTGTGTGCGTGTGCATTTATTTAACAAAGTCCTAGTCCTTCTGTGGCTCAGTTGGTAGAGCATGGCGCTTGTAACGCCAGGGTAGTGGGTTCGATTCCCGGGACCACCCATACGTAGAATGTATGCACATATGACTGTAAGTCGCTTTGGATAAAAGCGTCAGCTAAATGGCATATATTATATTATTATATTATATATTAAGTCAGTTAAGAACAAATAATTTTTTACAATGACGGCCTACCCTGGCCAAACCCGAACGATGCTGGGCCAATTGTGCTATGGGACTCCCAATCACAGCCGGATGTGATAGAGCCTAGATTCGAACCAGTAGTGATGCCCTCTTGCACTGAGATGCCGAGCCTTACAACGCTGCGTCCATGTGCGTGTGTTTAGCTGTACTAGAATGCTTAAAAGGCTGCTAAAATCGGTATCGTGTTTTTTTTTTTGGCAAGAAAAATATCGGATATCGGTATTGGCCAAAAATATCATATCACTGATTATTTTATTTCACCTTGAAAATGTGGATTTGGTTGTGAAAATCGGTAGGGGAAAAATCCAGTCCTTTTTAATACTGTGCAAGGGGTGTGACTTTCACGACTATATACATCTTTCATGTTTTGAATCTTTCTCTAATTTGTTAGGATCATTCCTAATGTGGCGGCCTTGAAGATAAAGAGGGAGAAGATATCGAAACAAGACGTTGGGTTCATGAAAAAGGTGAATTAAAAAGTTGTACTTAAAAAATTATACACTTCCAGTATTGCACATTATACTAGCTGTTTGTGATGCATTATGATTGCGTAATGAGGTTCTGCATTTATAATGCTTAGTAGAATGAGTCGTTAGTTTGGGTGATAAAAATCCCTGTCTTTTCATTCATAGACAGTGTTAAAAGGTAAAGCGGCACATAAGTAGCTCTGGTGCAATAATTGATTTTCACAGACAGTGTTACCATCCGTTTTGTCTTCGAATAAATAACAAGCTGGGGCCAGTTGCAACGCACCATTACAGCTCCCCATAGAAAACCACTATGGATCACAAATGTTTCTGCCACAGCTCTTTACTGCAACAAGCTCTCAGTCTCACTGCAGCACAATTCGACTTTATTCTACATTTCTCCAAACTTAAAATGTCAGTGTTTTTGTTGTTGCTGGTGCTGTATCGTTCCATTTCTCCAAAAGTCCATTTTAGAAGTTAAGAGTTCAGTTTAGACACTCATTCCAAATGGTTATGGTAAGGGTTAAGTTTAGACACTCATTCCAAATGGTTAAGTTTAGACACTCATTCCAAATGGTTAAGGTAAGTATTAAGGTTTGTGATAGGGTTAGAACATTATTAAGTTTAGACACTCATTCCAAATGGTTAAGGTAAGGGTTAAGTTTAGGCACTCATTCCAAATGGTTAAGTTTAGACACTCATTCCAAATGGTTATGGTAAGGGTTAAGTTTAGGCACTCATTCCAAATGGTTATGTTTAGACACTCATTCCAAATGGTTAAGGTAAGGGTTAAGTTTATGCACTCATTCCAAATGGTTAAGGTAAGGGTTAAGTTTAGACACTCATTCCAAATGGTTACGGTAAGTGTTAAGTTTAGACACTCATTCCAAATGGTTAAGGTAAGGGTTAAGGTTTGTGATAGGGTTAGAACATTAAGTTTAGACACTCATTCCAAATGGTTAAGGGTAAGGGTTAAGGTCTGTGATAGGGTTAAAATAAAAAAAACAAATGTCCATGACTGGAATCGAACACGCAACCAGGAATCGAACACGATTACAAAACCTAAGCCTACTTGATGGTAATAACGTTGCCCCTAGTGGCTGTTTTTATATGTTTTTTTTAATGTTTTTATAAGGCATTTCCAGACGTCCTCAGGACAATTTTGACATCAGTCGTGAACGACCTGGCTGCTCTGTCCTCTGTTGGTGGTAGTTGTGCCTTATTGCAGTGTAATAAACAGACACTATTCTACTTTACTTTGTTAGGTTTATTTGATGGGGACGTTGCACATCAATCAACATTTCTGTCAATGTGCCAGATTTTGCAAACGGGCTAATTTTCAATACTCCACACCTCCCTGCCAATACCACATAAGCAATCAGATAAGCAGATAAACAATCCGAACATCATAGAGCGATGCAGGCTTTTGTTCCAGCCCAGCACTTACATGCCTGATTCAGTTTATTGAGGTCCCAATGTCTAGCTGATTTTAAACCAGATATTTTGTCACGAAAAGATGCTCGACTATGTTGACAGCTTTGGAAAGAAAAAAGTCTGACGTTTCCAAAACTGCAAAGATACTATCTGTGAGTGCCCCAGAACTAATGCTACAGGTGAAACCAAGATGAAATTTCATACAGGAAATGGTCCAGATTTTGAATGCCCTGTGTTCCAATGTCTCCTTATATGGCTGTGAATGCGCCAGGAATGAGCCTGCACTTTCTGTCGTTTCCCCAAGGTGTCTGCAGCATTGTGATGTATTTATAGGCATATCATTGGAAGATTGACCATAAGAGACTACATTTACCAGGTGTCCGCCCGGTGTCCTCCGTCTAAATTATTGCGTAATCTCCAGGTCCATGCGCGTTCCATTTTCTTCAGAAGAGAAAGCAAACTGCCACGAATGATTTATCGTCGATAGATAGGTGAAAAACACCTTGAGGATTGATTCTAAACAATGTTTGCGATGTTTCTGTCGATATTATGGAGTTAATTTGGAAAAAAGTTTGCGTTGTAATGACTTAATTTTCAGGGTTTTTCTTACCCAAACGTGATGAACAAAACGGAGCGATTTGTCCTACACAAATAATATTTTTGGAAAAACTGAACATTCATGAATAGTTAACGTTTCGTTATGCTAATGAGCTTGCAGCGATAATTACACTCCTGGATACAGGTTTTTTTCGTAGCCAAACGTGATGAACAAAACGGAGCAATTTGTCCTACACAAATAATATTTTTGGAAAAACTGAACATTTGCTATCTAACTGAGTCTCCTCATTGAAAACATCTGAAGTTCTTCAAAGGTAAAGGATTTTATTTGAATGCTTTTCTTGTTTTTGTGAAAATGTTGCCTGCTGAATGCTAGGCTTAATGCTATGCTAGGCTATCAATACTCTTACACAAATGCTTGTTTAGCTATGCTTCAAAAGCATGTTTTGAAAATCTGAGATGTTAACAAAAGGCTACGCTTGAGAGCAAATATATTTATTTCATTTCATTTGAGATTTTCATGAATATTTAACGTTGCGTTATGGTAATGAGCTTGAGGCTATAAATAGAATCCCGGATACGGGATTACTCGTCGCAACAGGTTAATAAACCCTTAAAACATTGTAAATAACTTCAAAACAACTGTTATTTTACATTGGTTGTATTATCAAAATAAATATTTTTTTTATAGTGTTTTTTTTACTAATCTCTAACAATGAATCCAATAATTTTAGACCCCACTTGTATATGAGGAAGGTAAGCTGAACATAGTCTAGAGACAATGTCATCCACACAGAGCCCATAGCTCAGGCTCCCCTAGCTGCGACAACATTTATCATTTACCATCGACTCTTCCAAGTCCCCCCATAAAGAAACTATTGCCACCGAATACATTGCCAGCATTTAGCATTCATGCCACTGTCAAGGCTAATTAATGGAGCTCAATCCGCCTTTGTCAGAGGAATATGATAAGTAGCTAGATGGAGAGCTATGTCTCCAGCTGGGTCGTGTTGATTAGGGTGCTAGGTAACAACATGCAGCTAAATGTTTTTAAACAGAAAGTGAGTGTTTCTTATTGGATATGTTCAAATGTATAGTTCTGTCCTTAAGCTGTTCTTGTCTATTAATGTTCTGTATTATGTCATGTTTTGTGTGGACCCCAGGAAGTGTAACTGCAGCTTTCGCAACAGCTAATGGGGATCCTAATAATATACCAAATAGTACCTCACTTCTTCACCCAGTTTCGGACCGTTTTCTAACATTTCTTGCCTACTGAACACGACCCTGCTTGAGGCTATTAAGTGTCGGAGGCAGTCTTGTAGGTTGGTTATTTTTAGGTCACGGCCTCAAGTTATTTTCATGAGCCATCGAGTGTGTATTTGAATATCTGACTAAATTAATAAGGAACTACCCCACCACCTCCTCTTTCATTAAAGATGGTGACACGGCTCGCTGACTCAGAAACATGGCTATTTTAGGTATTTGCTCCAGTGATGTTGTCCACTTTTTTACTAAAGCTTGTGATGTGTTGAGTGATTGTGCAAATGTGAGTTCTTCGTTCACAGTGCTGCATCTCCCTCATTGCTCACCAGTCACATTTACCTGTCTCTGGCCTTATTGAAAGTCTGCCGCTATATTTAGCTCTGTCTGTTCTAGGAATGTACAGGTAAAGTGGGCCCACGGTTCTGTATGTATCACAGTTTGTGGGCCACTATAATGTTACGGTTTCGGTATCTTTATATTTAAGAAAATAATTAAAACATCACCCTTTAATAAACAATTAACTCTTTATTTTGCCTATAGACAAATCAAACGTTCCTTTCAGAAACATGGCAGCCTGACTGACTAGGCCTGGTTTCTGTCTCTACTGTATGAAATTGAAGGGAGAAAACATTACAATTAAAAGTGCTTCTTAGTTTTGACAACCTGTAGCTCTTCATCTCCCAATCCAGTACATAGTGAACCGTCACAGTGAGGTAGCTTGGAGTTGCTCTGGAGGTCCAACTATCAGTGGAGAAAGCTAGATAGGGTGTCTGCAGATCTTTGGCTATGAATACTCCCACTGCTTTCATTATTTCTTTGTTTCTGAATTTATCGCAAATTGTGTTTGGAAGGTGCCTCTTCGCTGGCGCCCGCCATTGTTGCTCAGAATATTTGTTTTAGTTTCAACCCTCTCTTCATGAGGCCCCTCTTAGGGAGGTTTCCTACTGAGATGTCATTGCAAAATCGTCCATTAGTTGTTGAAAGGGGATGGGGTTGCGGTCACTACATTGAGACATTGCTGTGGAGTAAAGTTTGTCAGCCCTCAGGAGCCCCGTAACGGCCACAAATTGCGCGTCCGGTTCTGTGGATCTGAATGTACAACGTGCTTGTAGTCTTCAGCGCAATCAACACGTTTTGAAAATGACAGGCATACCGTAATTCCGCGGTTCACGTGTGCGTATTGAACCGGATCGATAACATACTGTGTACCTTTGCATCCTTAGTCTGTTACATGGACATAGATTTTTCTTTCTTTCCCTCAGTCTCTCGTTCACTCTCTCTCTCTCGCTCTATCAGTTATCTAAAAAACGTATCTCTTTCTTTGGTTTGACAGATTTTTTTTCATCTTTCTCTCTTGCCGTCTCCTCAATGGTTCGAAATACTCAATTCGTAGCCATTGTAATGACTTTTTCTTTCTTTCAGTAACTTAATTTCAATGAATACCTTGAACCCACCTGTCCCTGACTTTTCCTAAATACTGTCTGTGTATGTTCCACTCCAGCAGTAATTTGGAGATATCATAAATTACTAAAACTTTCAGAGCATTTCAAAATGACCATGTGCCTATTTAAAGGATTGTTCACTATTTTACAACTAAATCTAAATGTATGTAAATTACCTGTTATAGAAGGGTCCAGACACTTTTTTTTTGGGGGGGGGGATTTCACTTGGAAACCTACCACATCCGCAATAGACTACATCATTGCTTGTTCTACAGTAGGGGGGCTACAGAAAAACATGAACAATGGCTCCAAAAACACCCAAATACATCCTTTTAAAGACGGAAAATGATTTAGATTTTGTATACATGAAACTCTGCATTTCTGAACTTTATACACAACGTTATATTCCATTTTATGCGACTCGAGCGGTTTCCTCTACCAGTTGTGCTGTGCGGTCTGCACGGAGAAGCAGCACAGCTGGTAGGGGAAAATGCTCTTTTTGGTAAGCTCCATTCCCTTTGTCAATGCACGCTGTGCTGGTCATTTCATTCTCAATTTGACAATTGATCATTTTGTCACCCGTCAGACTATATCTACAGTGCCTTGCGAAAGTATTCGGCCCCCTTGAACTTTGCGACCTTTTGCCACATTTCAGGCTTCAAACAAGTTTGAAATATCCAATAAATGTCATTCCACTTCATGATTGTGTCCCATTTGTTGTTGATTCTTCACAAAAAAATACAGTTTTATATCTTTATGTTTGAAGCCTGAAATGTGGCAAAAGGTTGCAAAGTTCAAGGGGGCCGAATACTTTCGCAAGGCACTGTATTATTTATTATATTTGTGAAATTAATTTCAATGTAGTTTAGGGTTGGGCGGGCCATTAGCTGGCCAGGCAACTGTTGTCTTACACATAGAAATGTTATCAAATGCACATATTAGAATGACCGTCATGACCATTCTAGTTATGAAATTCCGGCTCTTCGATTGTTCAATTCTGTGAAATGCATTTGTGTACCGTATGTTGCCAAAAAAAAAAAGACTAAATCTGAAGATATTGATGGACTGGTAAATTACATGCCCAAATGACAAGAATATGAATGTATTATTTGTTTATTTAAAATAATTAGTCTCTCTCTCCATCCATCTACCCAATCATTGTTCTTTCCTTCTATCCATCCACACATTCATCCATCCATCCCTTCCTCTCCTCTCCATCTACTACTTCCTCTCCTCTCCATCTACTACTTCCTCTCCTCTCCATCTACTACTTCCTCTCCTCTCCATCTACTACTTCCTCTCCTCTCCATCTACTACTTCCTCTCCTCTCCATCTACTACTTCCTCTCCTCTCCATCTACTACTTCCTCTCCTCTCAGCATGGGCAGCAGTTGTACCGTCACATCTACCTGGGCTGTAAGGAGGAGGACAACGGTCACAAGAACTTTGAGCTGCTCTTCACTACCCTGGCCGTGCTCACCATCGAGCTGGCCAATGAGGAGGTGGTGGTGGACCTCATCAGGCTGGCTCTTGCCCTGCAGGTAGGACAGAAGACACTGATAGCGTGGTGTAACTTCAGAGGTTTTTGGTGATTTGGGGCTGAGTCCTAACTTGAGATGTGTACGTGTGCAATTTCATTGCAATTGTTGCCATGCAATGTGTATGTAGGTAATAGGTGTCCTGTGGCATCAGTCATTGTGTCACAGGACACATTTTAGTAAAGTCAATGTAATTTATTCATAATGATGGGAGGGAAAAAAAACTGTCAACAAAACATTGCCTTAGCAACGATACCAGCTTTTAGTTGTTTTTGTAGGAATTCATATTTACAACAAGAAAGATAACGCTATAACGAGAAGATGTTGATATTAAGATAAATAGCCTTTAGTATGTTGAAATGTTAGCACAGACTACTTGGCAGAATTGGCTTCCTCTCATGCACTGGTTGACATTATGGCTTTATGGATCAACTTTAATTTTCTCCTCAGTTTGAAGTATTGGGAGATAGTAGTGTCATTGAGCCATATACAGTTGAAGTCGGAAGTTTACATACACTTAGGTTGGAGTCATTAAAACTCATTTTCAACCACTCTACAAATTTCTTGTTAACATACTATAGTTTTGGCAAGTTGGTTTGGACATCTGCTTTGTGCATGACACAAGTCATTTTTCCAACAATTGTTTACAGGCAGATTATTTCACTTATAATTCACTGTATCACAATTCCAGTATTTCAGAAGTTTACATACACGAAATTGACTGTACCTTTAAACAGCTTGGACAATTCCAGAAAATGAAGTCATGGCTTTATAAGCTTCTGATGGGCTAATTGACATCATTTGAGTCAATTGGAGGTGTATCTGTTGATGTATTTCAAGGCCTACCTTCAAACTTAGTGCCTCTTTGCTTGACATCATGGGAAAATCAAAAGAAATCAGAAGAAAAATGTAGACCTCCACAGTTCTTTGTTTCTGGGCATTCAAACCCACAAATGCTGATGCTCCAGATACTCAACTAGTCTAAAGAAGACCAGTTGTATTGCTACTTTAATCAGCACAACAGTTTTCAGCTGTGCTAACTATTACAAAAGGGTTTTCTAATGATTAATTAGCCTTTTAAACTGATAAACTTGGATTAGCTAACACAATGTGCCATTGGAACACAGGAGTGATGGTTGCTGTAGATATGTAGATGTATGTAGATATTCCATTTTAAAAAATCTGCCATTTCCAGCTACAATAGTCATTTACAACATTAACAATGTGTACACTGTATTTCTGATACATATTGTTATTTATTAATAGACAAATTTGCTTTTCTTTTAAAAACAAGGACTTTTCTAAGTGACCCCAAACTTTTAAACGGTAGTGTATATATGCATAATTTGGCATAAGTCCACTTTTATAACGAACAGCTCACACATTTTGGTGACAAAGATGCTAAGAGTGCATGATGCAATAAGAGAAGATTTTACATAAATAGCAACCCCTCCGCCTTTCTCTTGTCCGCAATAGCAACGTCCTTATCCATAATCAAATTATTCAGCAAAGTCTCTGAGATAACCAGAACGTCTGGGCTTGTCATACTCTCAGACGTCCAGAAAGTCCAGTTTACACATTTATATGTATCACTCCAAGCCCTCTGCGAGATTTGAAAACAGCAGGAGTATCCATGGTGACACTGGTCAACAGAACTGTATGAGTTCGCCACAATAGGCTTCCTGGTTGGATTCAAAATGTACAGAGCTAATAGTAGAATTCAGGATAGTGTGCACAAGATTACTATTGACAATACTCCTATGCTTATGATCACATGTAGCAAAATGATGAACAAAGCTATTAATAGCATAGGTTGAGCTAACGACAGTGGGTTTCTTAAGGTAGCTATCAATTGAAATGAAATTAACAGGCACAGAATTACTACTTACAATAGCCCTATCAACATGGGAAGCTGTGGCGAAATGATGTCAGCTGTTTTTTTTTTTTTTGTTTTACCTTTATTTAAAAAAAAGGCAAGTCAGTTAAGAACATATTCTTATTTTCAATGACGGCCTGGGAACAGGCCGTCATTGAAACTGCCTGTTCAGGGGCGGAACGACAGATTTGTACCTTGTCAGCTCGGGGGTTTGAACTCGCAACCTTCCGGTTACTAGTCCAACGCTCTAACCACTAGGCTACGCTGCCGCCCCTGTGATTGAATGGGAGTAAATATTTTTGAGGAGCTTGATTTCATCAGTCAATGCCTCAGATAGACACAAATGCCTTCAGTAGACACAAAATTGAAGAAAATACTCAAACAGACTGAACAGACTGAACGAGGAAGATACTATCTGGGTTGGGGAGTAACTGAATACATGTATGTAATCTGATTAGAAAAACAGTAACTGTAATTGGTGACACAAACCAGCAAAAATGTTCCAATCAGATTAGAGATACTTTGTAAAAACTAGATTACATTTTAGATTACTTTTAAATTCAGAAAGGATGTTTATTAGCATTGACAAAATGTGTACGTTTGTTTGTTCCACCTGAGTCTGACCACAAGTCAAGGACCACTATGATGACACGCTAACTGTGTTTGATGGATTATTTTTGTCTTCTTCTAATGCCTCTTAAGGGGAAAGTACTCCTAAAGTAACAGAAAGTAATCAGATTGTTACTGAGTTTAGGTAATCCAAAAGTTAAGTCTTAACCTCTTGCTCCTACCTGACACGCAGGCGTCCCATCGAGACATCTGGAAATGCAAATGCGCTACGCTAAATGCTAATAGTACTAGTTAAAACTCAAACGTTCATTAAAATACACATGCAGGGTATTGAATTAAAGCTACACTCGTTGTGAATCCAGGCAACAAGTCAGATTTTTAAAATGCTTTTCGGCGAAAGCATGAGAAGCTATTATCTGATAGCATGTAACACCCCAAAAGACCTGCAGGGGACGTAAACAAAATAATTAGCATAGTCGTCGCTACACAAACCGCACAAATAAAATATAAAACATTCATTACCTTTGACCATCTTCTTTGTTGGCACTCCTAGATGTCCCATAATCACTATTGGGTCTTTTTTTCAATTAAATTGGTCCATATATAGCCTAGATATCGATCTATGAAGACTGTGTGATAAACGGAAAAAAATAGCGTCTTATAACGTAACGTCATTTTTTTTAATTAAAAAAGTTGACGATTAACTTTCACAAAACACTTCAAAATACTTTTGTAATGCAACTTTAGGTATTAGTACACGTTAATAAGTGATCAAATTGATCACGAGGCGATGTATATTCTATATGGGGTACGTCTGGAAATAATGTCCGGGTAAATCTCAACCAAAATATCCGGTCGGAGACCTGAACAAATGGCTTGTCTCTTCTTCGTTTGACCAAGAAACGAAGCCTAGGCAAATGACAAGACTGTTGACATCGTGTGGAAGCTATAGGTATTGCAACCTCGGCCCCATTTAATGTGGTTCACCTTTATCAATGGGTTGAAGTGGCGGATGGATATATTTTTCCATTTTCAGTGATCAGATTTTCCTGCGCTTTTCGATGAAACGCACGTTCTGTTATAGTCACAGCCGTGATTTAACCAGTTTTATAAACGTCTGAGTGTTTTCTATCCACACATACTAATCATATGCATATACTATATTCCTGGCATGAGCAGCAGGGCGCTGAAATGTTGCGCGATTTTTAACAGAATGTTCGAAAAAGTAGGGGGTAGGAGTAACAGGTTAAGGGGAAAGTACATTTAAAATGTAACCTGTCCAATTCTGCTGATACTATCCAATAAGAAACGCTCATTTTCATTTTCACTGATGTGCTGTAATGAACATGACCCTGAGTCAGGTGGTTGCAAACTCCCTTCATTGTGGATTGAATGTAAATGTTAGTTGAATGCCTGACTGAATTAATTCCAACTAGCATAGAATTCTATAAGATAGCTAGCAAGCCATAGAGCTGTTGTAATGTCCTCTATGCTACACTAAAGCCAAAGGCACATTTTCTCTTCTCTGGACAATCCATTTTTCCCCTTTCTATCTGTTGCAAAACAATCCCTTGTGTAGCATATTTCTAAAGCTTTTCATTGGTTGCAGGATATGTCCTTGGCTAATGAGGAGAACATGCCCATGGTCATGCGCTGTGGCATCATGGCACTGGTGGCGGCCTACCTGAACTTCCTTAGTCAGATGATCGCCAACCCAGCCTTCTGTCAACACGTCAGCAAGGTAAATTACCTTGGAATTAAAGAGAGAGTTCAGGAAAAAATGACGAGTTGAGTTGTCTGTAGGCCAGTAGTAACAGCATCCACAATAATCTGTTTACATTTAGTTCTCTCTCTCTCTCCCTCCCCCTCCCTCAATCTCTTACTGTCTCTCCATCCCACTCTACTCTTCTAGGTGATTGAGATGAGGAACCTGGAGGCCCCTTACCTCCTCCCTGAGCACATCTTCAGAGAGAAGTGTCCGTAAGTGTCGTCTGGTCGCCTACTGACTCCAGATCTTTTGGCAGCTACCCTTCATGCACTGACCTCCTCTTCACCTTGCATTCAAATATTCATATTTGTTGAAATATTCTCTCATGCGATGGATGAGAAGCACTAATTTAAAGAATTTAAAATGCCCCATCCCTCGTCAGTAGTAGTCAGTAGTACTGTGTGGTTGTGGTCAGTAGTTGTGATGTTGTGGTCAGTAGTTGTGTGTTTGTGGCCAATATGTTAGGTCAGTAGTAGTGGTAGGTTTTTGTGGTTATGTTCAGTGGTTATGATTCAGTAGTTGTGTGTTTGGTCAGTAGATGTGTGGTTGGTCATTTAGTTGTGGTTCAGTAGTTGTTTTCAGTAGTTGTGTGATTTTACTCAGTGATTTTGGTCAGTACTTTTGGCTGGTAGTGGTGGTCAGTAGTTGTGTGATTATGGTCAGTAATTGTTGTCACGAGTTGTGGTCAGTAGTTGTGTGGGTTTGCTCAGTGATTGTGGTCAGTAGTTTTGGTCTATACTTTTGGACGGTAGTTTTGGTCAATAGGTGTGTGGTTGTGGTCAGTAGTTGTGTGGTTGTGGTCAGTAGTTGTGTGGTTGTGGTCAGTAGGTGTGTGGTTGTGGTCAGTAGTTGTGAGTTCAGGAGTTGTTTGGTCAGTTGTTGTGGTCAGGAGTTGTGTGGTTGTGGCGGTCACAACATTTTGTCAGACAGTGATTGTCAAGCAAATAACTGTCTGTTTCACGGTAATTGATCGTTAATTAACAAAAAACACATTAATCATCTCCTGGCTTCCATACACAGCCTACAAGCCACTGATGCAGACTTTTGTAAGATGTAAAAAGTCTAATAAATCCATGTAATATAGCCTACATTTTATTATATAGCCTACATTTTATTATTTTAGACAGATCTAAATAAGCATGATATGAAGAAACTTTAGTCTATTTCAGAGGAACAGAATAGCATACTCAGAGTTATCCCTATTGTCATGTATACCCCTCTCTGGCACTCTTTGTCGCCAGTTTACTTATTATGCACACCTACCACCATCGTTACGTGCATCTGCGCCTCATGAGACTCCCTTATATCCCTGTCACTCCCTTTGGTTCTTTCCCCAGGCAGTATTAGTTATGGTTTTCATGTCCAGACGCTACTCTTGTTTTGTATTAAATTCACCCCCTGTACTTGCTTCCAGACCCCCAGCGTCTGCGTTACACATATGTTACGTCCTGATCTGGCTATGCCAAATGGCTTTGTGCTACAACCCCAGGATGGAACACGAGAGTCTCACAGCGGTGGCGGTCTGCCTGCTTCTTCTGACAGTGGACGGCACACAGAGTCTAACGTGAGCCTCACTCCACATGTCTTCTGTGCTCCTGATCCACTGCAGGAGCTTCAGTCTGTCCCGGGCTCCACTGAGCCAGGGCTGGCTAAAAATCGAGAACACACTAGAAGGGAGTCAGCCCGGTGGAGGAGTAACGTAACTAATTTTGCGCGTACTCCACCCATGGTAGCGTACTCCGCCCATGGAAGGAATGAGGCTTATACCCGGAAGTCCAACGCTGTAGAAACATAAGAGACAGACAGTCGACTACGTGCAATTGACAAAAAAAAAGGGGTTGGCAGAAAATGATGAAGAGGGGATAGATACTCACACCTGCCCCAGGAAGTGGAAAATCACGTGACCATCCCTCGGCTCTTGTGGATCCCGAGCTGGGACGTACCGGACACTGCTGTAGCTGGAGCCCTCCTTGACCACAATAGAGAGAGAGAGCCTCAGCTGTCTCCGACTGCGTCGCTTTGCCGCAGGGAAGCATGTGACCCCTACCTCCATGGGTTCAGGCTCTGATCCAGAGTGGTCACTGAGGGATGGAGAGAAGCGATGAGAGTGCCGACGCTCCTGAAGTAGGTTATCCAGACAGATGGCCAACACGATGAGTGTGTCCAAGGAGAGGTTGTCGTCTCGACAGGCCAGTTCCGTCTGGACCTCCTCGCGCAGTCCTCTACTGAACAGCGTACGAAGCGCCGGCTTATTCCATCCGCTGGATGCTTCTACTGTCTGGAAGGGGCGTGCTCTGCAGCAGTCTTGTCCTCCTGCCCTCCAGTGGATGATCGAAGATACCTCTGAACAGAGCCATGTACTTGTACGAATCCAGCTTCTCCTCTCCTCTCTCCCAGACAGCCGTGGCCCATTCCAACTCTCGCCCACTCAGCAGAGAAATAACCGTGGCAACCTTGGTCCTCTCGTGGTGGGGGCTCCGGGAGGGACAAGCGGGCATCGCTGACTGGTGGTAGAGTATCCTCCGCTAGTTGAATGCAACGCCTCTCGGCTATGTTCAAGATGTTGAACAATGCGAAAGAACCTCTTCCATAGCCGTCCCCAGTTGCGCCAGCTGGTCGTGGTGTTGACGAAGTAGGTATCCCTGTTCATCAACGGTCTGGGAGAGGTTCTGATTTGTTGTTGCTTCCATTTTGTGAGGTTCTGTATTGTAGACGCTGGGAGTCGAGAAGCAGGTGGTAAGTTTAATATAACAAAGGACATGGAAATATACAACATAGGAGTAGTGTCTTGACATAGAAACAATACTGCCTGGGGAAAGAACCTAAAGGAGTGCAAGATAAAGGGGAGGTAATGAGTGAGGTAATGGAGTCCAGGTGTGCCTCATGATGAAGTGCGGGTACACGTAATGATTGATGCCAGGTGCGCGTAATGATAGTTGCCAGGATGATAATGATAGTTGCGCAGGCTGTACACACTCGGTCTCTCATTCACAATTTGACAAGCACTTGATAATGGCTTGAATTTTATGGTGGCATCCCCTTTGTGTGGTCGTAATGCAGCCTAAAAAAAAATCCATTCCTTTTGCGGTCCGTAGCTGTTGTGCACATTATACAGTTTGATTGGCGTTTCTAGCTGAAACTGTAAGAGGAGTAGCGTGAAGAAGAAGAAGAAAGATTTAAAGTCGGGACTTTTGCTTCACAATAATGTGAGTGAGTATGTAAGAAATCTGGAGTTGTGCATTGCTTTGCATGCACACCTACACTGAACAAAAATATAAACGCAACATGCAACAATTTCAAAGATGCTACTGAGTTACGGTTCATATAAGGACATCAATTTAAATAAATTAATCTACTGTACTCTAGTATACTTTACTATGTACTGTACTCTGCTCTGCTGTACTGCATTGTGCTGTCCAAACTATGATTGGTTCAGATTTGGACCGGACCAAATCTGACCGTCTATGTTTGGGCCAAATATAGGCATAAGTGCCCATCTTTGGTCCTGGCTCGTGCACGCTAGCCAAGAAAAATGATGTGAACCCTTTTGAATTACCTGGATTTCTGCATGAATTGGTCATCAAATTTGACAAACATAGTGTGCTTAAACTAATAACAGACAAATTATTGTATTTTTCTTGTCTATATTGAATACATAATTTAAACATTCACAGTGTAGGTTGGAAGAAGTATGTGAACCCCTAGGTTAATGACCTCTCCAAAAGCTCATTGGAGTCAGGAATCAACTAACCTGGAGGACAATCAATGAGACGAGATTGGAGATGTTGGTTAGAGCTGCCTTGCCCTATAAAAAACACTCACAAAATTTGAGTTTGCTATTCACAAGAAGCATTGCCTGATGTAAACCATGCCTCGAACAAAGAGATCTCACAAGACCTAAGATTAAGAAATTTTGACTTGTATAAAGCTGGAAAGGGTTACAAAAGTATTTCTAAAAGCCTTGATGTTCATGAGTCCATGGTAAGACAAATTGTCTATAAATGAAGAAAGTTCAGCACTGTTGCTACTCTACCTAGGAGTGGCCGTCCTGCAAAGATGACTACAAGAACACAGCACAGAATGCTCAATGAGGTTAAGAAGAATCCAAGAGTGACAGCTAAAGACTTACAGAAATCGCTGGAACATGCTAATATCTCTATTGACGAGTCTACAATACATAAAACACGAAACAAGAGTGGGGTTGATGCTTTCCCGAGTCGTAGTGGGAGGACGACACAACAGGGTGAATGAACGGGCTGCTTGCTGCACAGTCATTATGGGAGCTCTTTCTAGTGCGCCCGGTTAAATTGTGCTTAAGAGCTCTTTTTAACTTTAGAAATTGTTAAACTAGTGAGAAATGGGTTCACTATCAGCCTAAATTGAAATATACATGTGTACACTATCAGCATAAATTGAAATGTATAATATTATGAATATTAAATATTGCGCTAATTTCCTGTACGTGGACAGTATGCATTACTACATTACACAAGCTCACGGTTTGACCATATCCAATTAGCTAGCTAGTCAGTTGACAGGCAATATGTGGCTAACAGTAGTTTCTTAGTTAGCATAAAATGAGTGCATAAAATGTTGTACAATGACAAATATGACTAAAACATTGACCACTTCGTCAGGAAACATAAGGAAACAAATACTGTACTCACAGTTGTTGCATTCATGCACAGTGAAGGATAAAACAGTTAGAAAAACCGGAGATTCTCTGCACAGCGAGTTTGCACTAGCTCGCAGCGTTACTTAGCCTATCAGTGAAGTCATCAGTCACTTTTGAAGACAAAGGTTTTCTTACAGGTGACTGAAACAGAAATTAATATAGAACTGTTGTTTTCCGATCAACGAAAATGTTGTATTATATTGGAACTAATGACAACAAACTATAATTGAATGGGTTCAATTAAGAAGAAAAAAAGTTCTAATGATATTCTGATTGGGGAGACAAAATCCTACCAGTCTTATCAAGATCCAACAGGATAACTTTTGATTTCATTAGGAAAAAAAGATTCTGATAGAGTGGATACAAAATCCTATATGATTCTATATGATAAAAAAATATATATATAATTTAAAAAATAAATTACTAGGGTATCCCGTCTCTGTACCCCACACATACATACAGTACAATTATCTGTAAGGTCCCTCAATCAAGTAGTGAATTTCAAGCACCGATCCAACCACAAAGACCAGAGAAGTTTTTCAATGCATTGCAAAGAAGGGTAAAAAATCAAATTAAAAAGCAGTCGCTGAAAATCAGTTTGAGCAAGGTGAAGTTATTAATTAGGCTTTGGATGGTGTATCAATACTCCCAGTTACGACAAAGATACAGGTGTCCTTCCTAACTCAGTTGCCAGAGAGTAAGGAAACTGCTCAGGGATTTTACCATGAGGCCAATTGTGATTTTTAAACAGTTACAGAGTATCATGATTGTGATAGGAGAAAACTGAGAATGGATCAACAACATTGTAGTTACTCCACAATACTAACCTAAATGACAGATTGAAAAGAAGGAAGCCTGTGCAGAATAAAAAAAAACATGCATCCTGTTTGCAACAATGCACTAAAGTAATTCTGCCAGAGATGTGGCAAAGAAATTAACTATAGGGTTTTGGCAAATCCCACACGACACATCACTTCATATTTTCAAGCATGGTGGTGGCTGCATCATGTTATGGGTATGCTTGTCATTGGCAAGGACTATGGAGGTTGTTTTTTTAATAAAAATTAACTGAAGAGAGCTAAGCACAGGACAATTCCGAGAGGAAAACACGGTTGTCTGCTTTCCAACATACACTGGGAGACTATTCACCTTTCAGCAGGACAATAACCTAAAACACAAGGCCAAATCTACCCCGGAGTTGCTTACCAAGAAGACATTGACTGTTCCTAAATGGCCCAGTTATAGTGTTGACTTATATCGGCTTGATAATCTATGGCAAGACATGAAAATGGCTGTCTAACAATGATCAACAATCAACTTGACAGAGCTTGAAGAATTTTTTAAAGAATAATGGGCAAATATTGTATAATCCAGGTGTGCAAAGCTCCTAGAAATGTACCCCAAAAGATTCACAGCTGTAATCGCCACCAAAGGTGCTTCTACAAAGTATTGACTCAGGGGTGTGAATACTTACACTACCTTTCAAAAGTTTGGGGTCACTTAGAAATGTCCTTGTTTTGAAAGAAAAGCACATTTTTTTGTCAATTTTTAAAACAACATCAGAAATACAGTGTAAATGTTGTAAATGACTATTGTAGCTGGAAAATGCAGATTTTTAAAAATGGAATATCTAGATGGGTGTACAGAGTCCCATTATCATCAACCATCACTCCTGTGTTCCAATGGCACGTTGTGTTAGCTAATCCAAGTTTATGATTTTTCACGGCTAATTGATCATTAGAAAACCCTTTTGCAATTATGTTAGCACAGCTGAAAACTGTTGTGCTGATTAAAGAAGGAATAAAACTGGCCTTCTTTAGACTAGTTAAGTATCTGGAGCATCAGCATTTGTGGGTTCCATTACAGGCTCAAAATGTCTAGAAACAAATAACTTTCTTCTGAAACTCGTCAGTCAAATCAAATCAAATCCAATGTTATTTGTCACATACACATGGTTAGCAGATGTTAATGCGAGTGTAGCGAAATGCTTGTGCTTCTAGTTCCGACAATGCAGTAATAACCAACAAGAAATCTAACTAACAATTCCAAAACTACTGTCTTATACACAGTGTAAGGGGATAAAGAATATGTACATAAGGATACATGAATGAGTGATGGTACAGAGCAGCATAGGCAAGATACAGTAGATGGTATCGAGTACAGTATATACATATTAGATGAGTATGTAAACAAAGTGGCATAGTTAAAGTGGCTAGTGATACATGTATTACATGAGGATGCAGTCGACAATATAGAGTACAGTATTACATTTACATTTAAGTCATTTAGCAGACGCTCTTATCCAGAGCGACTTACAAATTGGTGCATACACCTTATGACATCCAGTGGAACAGCCACTTACAATAGTACATCTAAATCTTTTTAGGGGGGTGAGAAGGATTACTTACCCTATCCTAGGTATTCCTTGAAGAGGTGGGGTTTCAGGTGTCTCCGGAAGGTGGTGATTGACTCCGCTGTCCTGGCGTCGTGAGGGAGTTTGTTCCACCATTGGGGGCCAGAGCAGCGAACAGTTTTGACTGGGCTGAGCGGGAACTGTACTTCCTCAGTGGTAGGGAGGCGAGCAGGCCAGAGGTGGATGAACGCAGTGCCCTTGTTTGGGTGTAGGGCCTGATCAGAGCCTGGAGGTACTGAGGTGCCGTTCCCCTCACAGCTCCGTAGGCAAGCACCATGGTCTTGTAGCGGATGCGAGCTTCAACTGGAAGCCAGTGGAGAGAGCGGAGGAGCGGGGTGACGTGAGAGAACTTGGGAAGGTTGAACACCAGACGGGCTGCGGCGTTCTGGATGAGTTGTAGGGGTTTAATGGCACAGGCAGGGAGCCCAGCCAACAGCGAGTTGCAGTAATCAAGACGGGAGATGACAAGTGCCTGGATTAGGACCTGCGCCGCTTCCTGTGTGAGGCAGGGTCGTACTCTGCGGATGTTGTAGAGCATGAACCTACAGGAACGGGACACCACCTTGATGTTAGTTGAGAACGACAGGGTGTTGTCCAGGATCACGCCAAGGTTCTTAGCGCTCTGGGAGGAGGACACAATGGAGTTGTCAACCGTGATGGCGAGATCATGGAACGGGCAGTCCTTCCCGGGAGGAAGAGGAGCTCCGTCTTGCTGAGGTTCAGCTTGAGGTGGTGATCCGTCATCCACACTGATATGTCTGCCAGACATGCAGAGATGCGATTCGCCACCTGGTCATCAGAAGGGGGAAAGGAGAAGATTAATTGTGTGTCGTCTGCATAGCAATGATAGGAGAGACCATGTGAGGTTATGACAGAGCCAAGTGACTTGGTGTATAGCGAGAATAAGAGAGGGCCTAGAACAGAGCCCTGGGGACACCAGTGGTGAGAGCGCGTGGTGAGGAGACAGATTCTCGCCACGCCACCTGGTAGGAGCGACCTGTCAGGTAGGATGCAATCCAAGCGTGGGCCGCGCCGGAGATGCCCAACTCGGAGAGGGTGGAGAGGAGGATCTGATGGTTCACAGTATCGAAGGCAGCCGATAGGTCTAGAAGGATGAGAGCAGAGGAGAGAGTTAGCTTTAGCAGTGCGGAGCGCCTCCGTGATACAGAGAAGAGCAGTCTCAGTTGAATGACTAGTCTTGAAACCTGACTGATTTGGATCAAGAAGGTCATTCTGAGAGAGATAGCGGTAGAGCTGGCCAAGGACGGCACGCTCAAGAGTTTTGGAGAGAAAAGAGAGAAGGGATACTGGTCTGTAGTTGTTGACATCGGAGGGATCGAGTGTAGGTTTTTTCAGAAGGGGTGCAACTCTCGCTCTCTTGAAGACGGGAGGGACGTAGCCAGCGGTCAGGGATGAGTTGATGAGCGAGGTGAGGTAAGGGAGAAGGTCTCCGGAAATGGTCTGGAGAAGAGAGGAGGGGATAGGGTCAAGCGGGCAGGTTGTTGGGCGGCCGGCCGTCACAAGACGCGAGATTTCATCTGGAGAGAGAGGGGAGAAAGAGGTCAGAGCACAGGGTAGGGCAGTGTGAGCAGAACCAGCGGTGTCGTTTGACTTAGCAAACGAGGATCGGATGTCGTCGACCTTCTTTTCAAAATGGTTGACGAAGTCATCTGCAGAGAGGGAGGAGGGGGGAGGGGGAGGAGGATTCAGGAGGGAGGAGAAGGTGGCAAAGAGCTTCCTAGGGTTAGAGGCAGATGCTTGGAATTTAGAATGGTAGAAAGTGGCTTTAGCAGCAGAGACAGAGGAGGAAAATGTAGAGAGGAGGGAGTGAAAGGATGCCAGGTCCGCAGGGAGGCGAGTTTTCCTCCATTTCCGCTCGGCTGCCCGGAGCCCTGTTCTGTGAGCTCGCAATGAGTCGTCGAGCCACGGAGCGGGAGGGGAGGACCGAGCCGGCCTGGAGGATAGGGGACATAGAGAGTCAAAGGATGCAGAAAGGGAGGAGAGGAGGGTTGAGGAGGCAGAATCAGGAGATAGGTTGGAGAAAGTTTGAGCAGAGGGAAGAGATGATAGGAAATCAAATCAAATCAAATGTTATTTGTCACATACACATGGTTAGCAGATGTTAAATGCGAGTGTAGCGAAATGCTTGTAGTGTAGCGAAATGCTAGGATGGAAGAGGAGAGAGTAGCGGGGAGAGAGAGCGAAGGTTGGGACGGCGCGATACCATCCGAGTAGGGGCAGTGTGGGAAGTGTTGGATGAGAGCGAGAGGGAAAAGGATACAAGGTAGTGGTCGGAGACTTGGAGGGGAGTTGCAATGAGGTTAGTGGAAGAACAGCATCTAGTAAAGATGAGGTCAAGCGTATTGCCTGCCTTGTGAGTAGGGGGGAAGGTGAGAGGGTGAGGTCAAAAGAGGAGAGGAGTGGAAAGAAGGAGGCAGAGAGGAATGAGTCAAAGGTAGACGTGGGGAGGTTAAAGTCGCCCAGAACTGTGAGAGGTGAGCCGTCCTCAGGAAAGGAGCTTATCAAGGCATCAAGCTCATTGATGAACTCTCCGAGGGAACCTGGAGGGCGATAAATGATAAGGATGTTAAGCTTGAAAGGGCTGGTAACTGTGACAGCATGGAATTCAAAGGAGGCGATAGACAGATGGGTAAGGGAGAAAGAGAGAAAGACCACTTGGGAGAGATGAGGATCCCGGTGCCACCACCCCGCTGACCAGAAGCTCTCGGGTGTGCGAGAACACGTGGGCGGACGAGGAGAGAGCAGTAGGAGTAGCAGTGTTATCTGTGGTGATCCATGTTTCCGTCAGTGCCAAGAAGTCAAGGGACTGGAGGGAGGCATAGGCTGAGATGAACTCTGCCTTGTTGGCCGCAGATCGGCAGTTCCAGAGGCTACCGGAGACCTGGAACTCCACGTGGGTCGTACGCGCTGGGACCACCAGATTAGGGTGGCCGCGGCCACGCGGTGTGGAGCGTTTGTATGGTCTGTGCAGAGAGGAGAGAACAGGGATAGACAGACACATAGTTGACAGGCTACAGAAAAGGCTACGCTAATGCAAGGAGATTGGAATGACAAGTGGACTACACGTCTCGAATGTTCAGAAAGTTAAGCTTACGTAGCAAGAATCTTATTGACTAAAATGATTAAAATGATACAGTATTGCTGAAGTAGGCTAGCAGTATATACGTATGCATATGAGATGAATAATGTAGGGTAAGTAACATTATATAAGGTAGCATTATTTAAAGTGGCTAGTGATATATTTACATAATTTCCCATCAATTCCCATTATTAAAGTGGCTGGAGTTGTGTCAGTGTGTTGGCAGCAGCCACTCAATGTTAGTGGTGGCTGTTTAACAGTCTGATGGCCTTGAGATAGAAGCTGTTTTCCAGTCTCTCGGTCTCAGCTTTGATGCACCTGTACTGACCTCGCCTTCTGGATGATAGCGGGGTGAACAGGCAGTGGCTCGGGTGGTTGATGTAATTGATGATCTTTATGGCCTTCCTGTAACATCGGGTGGTGTAGGTGTCCTGGAGGGCAGGTAGTTTGCCCCGGTGATGCGTTGTGCAGACCTCACTACCCTCTGGAGAGCCTTACGGTTGAGGGAGGAGCAGTTGCCATACCAGGCGGTGATATAGCCCGCCAGGATGCTCTCGATTGTGCATCTGTAGGAGTTTGTGAGTGCTTTTGGTGACAAGCCGAATTTCTTCAGCCTCCTGAGGTTGAAGAGGCGCTGCTGCGCCTTCTTCACGATGCTGTCTGTGTGAGTGGACCAATTCAGTTTGTCTGTGATGTGTATGCCGAGGAACTTAAACTTACTACCCTCTCCACTGCTGTTCCATCGATGTGGATAGGGGGTGTTCCCTCTGCTGTTTCCTGAAGTCCGCAATCATCTCCTTAGTTTTGTTGACGTTGAGTGTGAGGTTATTTTCCTGACACCACACTCCGAGGGCCCTCACCTCCTCCCCGTAGGCCGTCTCGTCGTTGTTGGTAATCAAGCTTACCACTGTTGTGTCGTCCGCAAACTTGATGATTGAGTTGGGTGAACAGGGAGTACAGGAGAGGGCTCAGAACGCACCCTTGTGGGGCCCCAGTGTTGAGGATCAGCGGGGAGGAGATGTTGTTGCCTACCCTCACTACCTGGGTGGTTTATTCTTGTTCTGAGAAATTAAGGCTATTCCATGCGAGAAATTGCCAAGAAACTGAAGATCTCGTACAACGCTCTGTACTACTCCCTTCACAGAACAGCGCATACTGGCTCTAACCAGAATAGAAAGAGGAGTGGGAGGCCCCGGTGCACAACTGAGCAAGTACATTTAGAGTGTCTAGTCCTCAACTGGCAGCTTCATTAAATAGTACCCGCAAAACACCAGTCAACGTCAACAGTGAAGAGGCGACTCTGGGATGCTGGCCTTCTAGGCAGAGTTGCAAAGAAAATGCCATATCTCAGACTGGCCAATAAAAACAAAAGATTAAGATGGGCAAAAAGAACACAGACACTGGACAGCGGAGCTCTGCCTAGAAGGCCAGCATCCCGGAGTCGCCTCTTCAATGTTGACGTTGAGACTGGTGTGTTGCAGGTACTAGGGTTTTCTAATGAGCAATTAGCCTTTTAAAATGATTAACTTGGATTAGCTAACACAATTGGAACACAGGAGTGATGGTTGCTGATAATTGGACTCCTCAGTACGCCTATGTAGCTATTCCATAAAAAATCAGCCATTTCCAGCTACAATAGTAAAACATTACTGATGTCTACACTGTATTTCTGATCAATTTGAGTTTATTGTAATGAACAAAAAATGTGCTTTTCTTTCTAAAACAAGGACATTTCTAAATGACCCCAAACTTTTGAACGGTAGTCGATGTAAATTTGATTGTTCTGTATTTCATTTTCAATTAATTTGCAAAAAAATTCTAAAAACATGTTTTCACATGTCATTATGGGATATTGTGTGTAGATGGGTGACAAAAACGATTTAGAATTCAGGCTGTAACACAACAAAGTGTGGATTAAGTCGAGGGGTATGAATACTTTCTGAAGGCACTGTTTGCAAAGAGTGTGTGGTTGTCTTTAATATAGCCTACCATTCATTGTGTCACTCATTAACCATTCTCTATGCCTCAAGTTACCACACTCACAGAACAGCTCCCCTCCTTTGTAAAGGACACCAGCAGTATGATCTCTATCATTGAATCTCTTGATCCTCTCCCTGAGAATACCTTGTTAGTTACTTTTGATGTTGAGTCATTATACACTAATATTCCACACGAGGGCGGTATTGAAACTATGGAACATTTTCTTCTGCAACGTGACCCTAATGAACTCCCTTCCAGTGCATGCATTGTAACATTGGCTGAAATAGTACTCACACACAACTACTTCATGTTTCTAAATGATTTCTTTATTCAGACAAAAGGTACTGCTATGGGATCCCCATGGCTCCTAACTATGCTAATTTGTATGTGGGTTACATAGAGAAACTATTTTCTCTATTTTCAATCCTCTCCAAAATGTTTTCTTGCCTCACATCATTATGTGGAAACGGTATATTGATGATATTGTTGTTCTATAGAGGGGTGATGCAAAACAGCTCCAGGCGTTTTATGCTTTTATTAACTCCTGTTCTGAGCATCTGAGAGTTACTATGCAATCTTCTGATCTTGTGTGAAGATAATGTTCTATACACTGATCTTTACAGGAAGCCTACTGATCGTAAGTTTGTTGAGGGCTGATAGTTGTCACCCACTTCCCTTGAAAAATTGTTTGCCCCTACAGCCAATTCTGTAGAATCAAAAGAATTTGCAAAAAAACAGTCCGATTTCGACAGAAATATGGCTGAGACGCAAAGAAAGTTCGAGGAGAGGGGCTACAAGAATGATCAGATTAATATTGCCATTGAGAAAATTCTAAACAAAACGAGACATGACCTTTTTCAAGGTCAGTCTCGCAAAAAGACGCATTCTTGCGTTCTAACTACCCGCTGTTCAAAGTGCTCTGAACAAATTAAGGGAATTTTTCACAAACATTGGCACATCCTAAAATCCGATGATAGTCTCGGTAATGTGTTTTCGGACCTTCCCTTGGTCGTATTCTCGCGGGGCAGAAATCTCAGAGACCAATTGGTAAACTCTGATTTACCACCCCAAGATATACCTGAACAACATCTATTTGCTCCCCTACTGGATGGAAATTACAAATGTAATGGCTGTGCTCAATGCAATGGCACTTATAAATGTAGATCCTTCAAACACCCACAAACGGGGAAATAGATCCCAATCAAAGGTGTTATTACGTGTTCCACTAAAAGCGCGTATCTCAGAGCATTGTAGCACCATTAGGTGTAAAAACTTTACTTATCCAGTTGCGGCCCGCTTCTTGGAGGCAGGCCACTCAATTTCGTCTCTGCGTTATATTGGCATCGAACATGTCACCCTCCCTAGGAGAGGGGGTGACCTTGATAATTTTTGTTAAAACGAGAGGCTGCCTGGATCTTTAATTTGCGCCCTTCGGTCTCAACGTAGACTGATCTGAAGCCATTCTTGTGATTATTGTGACTTTGCCATTGTAATTGTTTGTAAGCTTGTGTAGTCAAATGAATCTATGATCGTATGCTATCCATTTGTTTGTATGCTGTTCTTTGTATGACATTTTAATATTTGATTATTAACCAATGATATTAGGCCACTCTTGGTCATGATTACAGACACACGTGTCTTTTGACACTATATAAACAAGTCATCCCGCAGTGTTTGTGATTATACCCTGATGAAGACAGCTTGGCTGTCGAAACGTTGGTATTACATTTTTGCATCTGAGCTCCTAGAGTGTGCGGCTCTCTCTTTTATTTTATTCTCAAGTTACCACACGACCACATAAAAGTATGGCTCTGTTTTTGTCATAGCAAATAAGAGAGCTTTACCTGGAATTAGCATTAGCATTAGCTCTCTCACTATGGTTTTCCTTCCTTTTCAGGCTTCCAAATTGTCTTGACAAGGAAGACCGGAACCTATATTTCCAGACGGTTGACCTGGCGGAGTGCCTGGTCGCGCCAGGATACAACGCTGAGCGTCTCTCAATCCCCTACGTCCCCCAAGTGACAGGTAAGTTTTGTAGATAGGAGAAAACACAGATGGGGTGGTTTAGGTTCAGTTTTGCCTTTTATATCACAATGAATAAGATTTACATGGACAGGAGGGACCTCATCCCAGATCACCATTCCTATTCACCATTCCTATTCCGAGAAGCTTGATCCATCCAGCAGCTTGCTGCCAAAACATTGGATATCAGATCAATCGGTTGCATTGGAACTATAAAGTGTAAGGTGTAAGCACATTTATCACAATATAGTTTTCACATTTGTTCATGTAGGACAGGGCTCTCCAACCCCAGTTATAACTAACCTGATTCAGGTTATCAATAAGCTAATTATTAGAATCAGGTACGCTAGATTAGGGTTGGAGCGAAAACCTACACGACAGTAGCTCTCCAGGAACGAGGTTGGAGACCCCTGATGTACAGAAATATGTTTTCATTTATTGCAGTTGTTCATGTTGGTAGGGTGTCGTTATTTCTATACTCTTGATAAACATTGACTATAAATCATTTAATTTCTTACTTGTACAGTAAGTCTTAAATTGACACAGAAAGCAACATGGTAATTAGCTGTTTGTTTTGTTTCCTTCCCACTCCTATTGTTTGACTCAGTCCTATACACGGTAGGGAAGATCCTCCACAGGTGCAGGCAGACGTCGCAAGGTAACCCGACCAAGTAGAGGAGCTTAGTTTGACGCCCAATCCTCTGTAGTCATAGTACCTGTGTCACTGCTCTCCCAACATGGTGCAACAGTCTCTGTTGGTGTCCATGTTGGCACAACCCTAATTGAATGCAGTGAATATTTGGGTTTCTCTTTAGTGTATTGTCAAGTGAGCCAGATTCTGACCTTTTCAACACAAGTATGTTTATAAGTGAAGCTAAATGAGTGTATTATTTAAAGCGAACTGACCCATTGCACATCGATAGCACCAAGGTTGGAGGTCGTTGACCTATAGATTACCCTTTCACCTCAACTCCGGACCAGAGCCCCAATTCTCACATGTTCATCTTTGACCTCTAAAAAAGGGCGTTCCCTACTGCCCATTCCCCAAATACACTGCTGCTTTGAAACCAAGCAGAAGCCTTGTAGATTCTAGAGCATCGTTGAATGATTTGTCAATTAGATATGTCTTTCAATTCATACTTCAACTGTATGATATTCATGTTTGTAACTATGGCACTTGCATTTGGATTTATGTTATGGTGAGTACAATTTATAGGTGTATAGCAGTAAAGGGTTTTGTGAGTAATGTTGATACTCGTCATCTCTGCAGAATTTGCTGTGTAGCATAGATATGTCAAAATGTGTTAGATATTTTAGAAAGCTGCTTGTCTTTGTCAGTACTTAGTACAGTAGTTGCATTGAACTTGTTTATCATTTTTTTATTGTATGTTGTCACATGTACAGTGCTTTCAGAAGTTATTCACACCCCTTCACTTTTTCCACGTTTGTGACCGACCAGCTCAAATCGGCCTTTTGTAACAACTTGAAATTGTGTTTTTTTTTAATTGGATAGTAGAGTATAGACTCCAAACTACAAAATAGTATATCATACACTGCATTTTTGAGGAACAATGGGAAAGTAATTCTGCTTTGAAAGTTTACAAATTTGTAAACTCACTTTTGAGAAAATGGCCTTTGAATGTTTTGGTACCTAGTGGAAAGGTCTCATTTGTCTACACCCATTCAGCATTGTTCACGCCCTCTTAAGCCTTAGCCCCACCCATCTCTTTAAGGATTCACATGTGAGGTCATGTACGAAACAGTGAGTAGTGTGGGTCTCTACAGAAGGTGTAAACGGTACAGCCAAATGGTTACTGGCATAGTAGCAATATCAGAAATAGATACTGTCAATATGAAATAATATACAGTATGTACAAGAACAATATCAGTGATAGATGAGGTAGTTAGTTATATGCTTACAATCAGGGGTAAAGTGGCTGAGCAGCAGGATAACATGTTTTTATTGTAGCAGCAACGTATGGTGTGTGTGTTAGGAGAGAGTCATTTGAATAGAGGCACTGCAGATAGTGCTGATGACTGGTCTGTCCGAACCACACACGAACAAGGGAATCTGTATTCGGAGAGCCTGTTTCTGTCCTGCCCTTGACTTTGGGGCAGGGCATGTGATGTCCTGATCTTCTCAAAAAACATACGTTTGTCTAGCTGTGTCCAGTCCAGGTGGTGCTTGTACAGGCAGACCATCTATGGGAGGAAGGATGTCAGCGTTGCGCAGCAGCTTGGTTTGGTGATCAGGAAGTGAAGTTCCAGACTGTGGTGGAGCTTGTGCATGGTCAGCCAGGCACAATACCAGAGCACAAATTTGTTCTTGTTTGAGCCACTGCAGTTATCACAATTCAGGTCCACACGTGTTTCCCCAACTCTGTAGTTGGCGAAGAAATGGTGCATTTAGTTGATTACTGCGCTGCTGCCTTTGCTGGATGACATGTCTTCATCAATCAAGTAGTTGACTTGTTGTGGTATTCCTTCACAGCAGACACCAAACAAGGCACACTTGCGAGGAGTTAAAAAGTAGATGGGGCCTGGCTGCATAGGGTCAGAAGGATAGTACACCTGCAAACCACAAAATAATATTAAGATAAGTTAATGAAAAGAAAATGTAACATGAAACGTAATATCATTTTGTGATGCGTCATTATCAGGTAGGTTTCACTTACCTACAATGTGCAGAGCAGCAGCACTGCATACAGAAACATCATCTTGTAAACTAGAAGAACACAGTCCGTCAACACGCACCTCTGGAAAATACAGAAATAATGTGAGATCAATAAAAGTGGTGCCAATCATGTTAGAGGTCCATTAAATAATCAAAACGTGTTGTTTGTGCTTTACATACCAAGTGTTGTTATCGATTCCTTGTAGAGACGCCATACTGCTGCTTTTGTCATATGGGATGGCAGCAGCTTTCCACCAAAGTGTTTGTGTCCTGGGTGGTGTCCTGGTAATACTATTGCATTATCCTCTGCATAGTTGTTGATGAAGTTCACCACTCACTGCAAGTCCTCATGCTTCAGGTGTAACCTGTGCTTTGGCCAGCTCTCTTTTTGATGGGAGGCATTAGACCATTCTCCTTGTACTACTGGTGTAGGAGAGTCAGGCTTGTTCTACTGATGCTGAAAGACAACTTCCAGATACAAGTATGTTGTCATTATTATACAATGATAACCGTAATCACCGTCAGACACACCTGGCTAACTCGATGGGTCACGTACTCATCTGGCGAAGTGGAGTCTTTTGTTTAGACATGCTAGCTAAACAATGAACCAACATAATCCCAATCCATAGAGTACTAGCAATATAAACTGATTGTCATAGCTAGCTAAAGAACCAAATAAAGTCAGCAAAAAAAGAAACGTCCTCTCATTGTCAACTGCGTTTATTTTCAGCAAATTTAACATGTGTATATATATATATTTGTATGGTCATAACACCAGTCACGCCCTGACCATAGAGAGCTCTTGTTTCTCTATGGTGTAGTAGGTCAGGGTGTGACGAGGGGGTGTTCTAGTTTAAACTCTCTATGTTGGTGTTTTGGTTTGGTTCCCAATTAGAGGAAGCTGGTAATTGTTGACTCTAATTGGGGATCATATTTAAGTAGCTGTTTTTCCCACCTGTGTTTGTGGGATATTATTTTGTGTTTGTGCATGTGCACCACGCAGTCCTTTATTTGTTTTTGTTCGAAGTTTCACTTGATACTAAAGATGTGGAACTCTACGTACGCTGCGCCTTCGTGCGTCTCTACACACAATCGTGACAATAACTGACAAAAACCTGAACAAAAGGTGGGTCAAAATCAAAAGTAACAGTCAGTATAAAGTGTGGCCACCAGCTGCATTAAGTACTGCATTGCATCTCCTCCTCATGGACTGCACCAGATTTGCCAGTACTTGCTGTGAGATGTTACCCCACTCTTCCACCAAAGCACCTGCAAGTTCCCAGACATTTCTGTGGGGAATGGCCCTTGCTCTCACCCTCCGATCCAACAGGTCCCAGATGTGCTAAATGGGATTGAGATCCGGGCTCTTCGCTGGCCATGGCAGAACACTGACATTCCTGTCTAGCAGGAAATCACGCACAGAACGAGCAGTATGGATAGTGGCATTGTCATGCTGGAGGGTCCTGTCTGGTCCAGCGACGGTGGGTTTGTGCCCATAGGCGACGTTGTTGCCCAGTGATGTCTGGTGAGGACCTGCCTTACAACAGGCCTACAAGCCTTCAGTCCAGCCTCTCTCAGCCTATTGCGGACAGTCTGAGCACTGATGGAGGGATTGTGCAATCCTGGTGTAACTCAGGCAATTTTTGTTGCCATCCTGTATCTGTCCCGCAGGTTTGATGTTCAGATGTACCGATCATGTGCAGGTGTTGTTGCACGTGGTCTGCCACTGCGAGGATGATCAGCTGTCTGTCCTGTCCCCCTGTAGCGCTGTCTTAGGCATCTCACAACACTGACATTGCAATTTTTTGTCCTGGCCACATCTGCAGTCCTCATGCATTCCTTGCAGCGTGCCTTAGGCACGTTCACGCAGTGTGTTTTGGTGTTTTTCAGAGTCAGTAGAAAGGCCTCTTTATAGTGTCTGACGTTTTCATAACTGTGACCTTAAATACCTACTGTCTGTAAGCTGTTAGTGTCTTAACGACCGTTCCACAGGTGCATGTTCATGGTTCATTGAACAAGCATGGGAAACAGTGTTTAAACCCTTTACAATGAAGATCTGTGAAGTTATTTGGATTTTTATGAATTATCTTTGAAAGACAGGGTCCTGAAAAAGGTCAGTTTATTCTTTTGCTGAGTTTATTTTTTCAGCACTTTTGAAATGTACAGCGACAGAATTCAGAACTTGGGCCGTTCTTACAGTATTCTCCCTGTACACCAAGTCAGAACCGTAGGATAAATAAAGGGGTCATATAAGCAGACAATGAAAGCTCTTACAATATTCTATGATGACATTTCTCTAAAACAAGGTATAGGCTACATATGCACCAACAAGTCAGATTAGTAAGCTAAGTTATGAGAGGGAAAGGGACCACATTTTTAGGTGATTTATATGGGCTACTAACAGCTTACTACACCTCATAGCTACAGTATACATATTTCCCTGGCGTATTATGCAATTTATGCAGCAGCATCCAAGACATTGTTGGACTCACCGTTGTGCTGTGCTCACTTGAACAGGAAGGTAGCGCAGCGGTCCTTCTTGTGGGCAAATTTTGTCATGAATTTATGGTGCTAGAAAAAAAAACAAGGTCGAATCATTACGTCAGTGATCTTCAGGTCGGCGCATCTAGAAAGTGGTTAGAGCGTTGGACTAGTAACCGAACGGTTGCAAGATCGAATCCCCGAGCTGACAAGGTAAAAATCTGTCGTTCTGCCCCTGAACAGGCAGTTAACCCACTGTTCCTAGGCCGTCATTGAAAATAAGACTTTGTTCTTAACTGACTTGCCTAGTTAAATAAAGGTAAAACGATGTATTTTCCCAGTCGGCGCTATTTTTTTCCCCCTGAGTTCCCAGTTGTCTTGAGCTCACTGAAATCTGAGATTTCACAGTTACGAGTTTCCAGTTGTTTTGACCGCAGCAGAAGTCATGCTGGATTGACACCATGGCCCATCTATTCAACCTTTTCTGGCCCATGGTGTTGCGTGTGAATGTTTATCCTTTTAAGCTTGGAAAGAAGACCCTTAAACCCAGAACACACCCTCTCCACCAAATAGCAGTGAGGGGAAGCAAAATAGTGATTGCTTTGCAACGCTTGCCTAGACTGCTTGATACGATTTTGAAAGTAGGATGTTGACATGATCAGTCCAATCGAAGCTATGGTAACGTGATTTGAGGTCATTTTATCAGTGGGCAATGATCTTGAGCCTTCATGGATGGGCACTTCTAATGTAAATCTATGGCAGCACCCAAGGGGCTTGAACTTTCTAGCTCTCTGTGTAGATTTTGCGGTGAGGTAGTGTCCCCATGAGTAACAGAACACCGAGCCAATCCCGGCGCAACTAGAGAAGATTACCAACCCCTATGCCCTGTATTTTCCACTGGCTGCCCCACCACCACAGAAAGGACTGAGATAGGCTGAAACACCTGCCTGTCTTACTTAAGAAAGCTTGCCCTGAATGACGGGTCGCCACTGGCTATTCGACACCATCATGTAGATCCATGGTAGTCGCCATGTTAGTGTTTAGGTACCAAACTGCTTTAGTCGAGGGTATTCAGTGTGAACATGGTAATGCCAATATCCACAACACACACACACACACTGGACACACACACTGAGCTCTCATTAGCACCTTTCCACAAGTGGCTAGCTCATTAGTCATACCTGTTTAGTGTGTTTCAAGCTGTATGGGTCACATTGGTTTACACAGGTTTTTACCTACAAAAATGAACACTTTTTTTTTTCTTTTTTTTCTCTTTTCTTTTTAAGACTGTATTTTATTTCACCTTTATTTAACCAGGTAGGCCAGTTGAGAACAAGTTCTCATTTACAACTGCGACCTGGCCAAGATTAAGTAAAGCAGTGCGACAAAATCAACAACACAGAGTTACACATAGACAAACGGTCTGGCTCGGACAGTGCTTACTTACTTACTTACTTACTTACTTACTTACTTACTTACTTACTTACTTACTTACTTACTTACTTACTTACTTACTTACTACCTCGGACGGGCACCACAACAAGTATATGATTCAGTTTAATTGAAGAATTTGACAGACCGTCTCCCAATACTATACTTAATGGTATATAACAAAGATATAACAAAGATGTACTTCATTCAATCTTGATTTAGAAACCCATTCATCTGACATATTTGTTTCCTTTATTTTCTTCCTTTTGTATTATTCTGATTGAGACATGCAGGTGGGGGGGAAACAGATTAGGGTTGGGGGTTGAAACCCCTGTCTCTGGTGGTGAGAGGAGTGCATATGTGTGAAGCCGGGAGTTGCTCCACTACGGGCTCTGCACATCAGAGATATTTACATTTACATTTACATTTACATTTAAGTCATTTAGCAGACGCTCTTATCCAGAGCGACTTACAAATTGGTGCATACACCTTATGACATCCAGTGGAACAGCCACTTACAATAGTGCATCTAAATCTTTTTAGGGGGGTGAGAAGGATTACTTACCCTATCCTAGGTATTCCTTGAAGAGGTGGGGTTTCAGGTGTCTCCGGAAGGTGGTGATTGACTCCGCTGTCCTGGCGTCGTGAGGGAGTTTGTTCCACCATTGGGGGGCCAGAGCAGCGAACAGTTTTGACTGGGCTGAGCGGGAACTGTACTTCCTCAGTGGTAGGGAGGCGAGCAGGCCAGAGGTGGATGAACGCAGTGCCCTTGTTTGGGTGTAGGCGTTAATGACGTTGAAATGCATTTTGTATCGTGTGTGTGACGCAGTTACAGAAAAAGACAGTCAGCCAGATGGCACGTGTGTTACAGTACTATTCTTGGCCAACACTACACTGTGTACTTCAAACTGCAGTATGCCAACGTCCACTGAAGTAGTTGTTTTATGATGCAGATGAAGACCGCCTCACCAGAAGAAAGAGTTTGGTTGACACCATTTCTCTTCAAGTGGATTTCCCTTCCGATAGTCTACCAGACAAGGTACGTCTGGACATGTGCATGCTCTCCTGATGCAGTGAAAATCATTTAACAAGTCAAATAAAGGAAAAGGAGACGAGCTCTGAGTGCGCCTCTATTATGTTTCTGCATGTCTGAACATAAACAAATGTAACTTTCAACACTCCAACAACATTGAACACCCGAGCAGTGCTCCTACCTTCGCTATCTATCGCACCGAAATGTACATGTCATGTCTTTTGATTGTGATTTCTGAGATCATTGTGGGGATAATGGGGGTATCCGGTTTCACTTGGTATCAGGAGAAGTTGGTTTCTCTAATATATGGGATAAAGCCATATATATTGTAGGTATTCGAATGATTATAAAACCATATGCACCTGATATAGTGTAAGTAAGTACAAGGAAGATTTCTCAATGCCCAGGGTTCTGTTGAGTAAAGTACTCCACTTTCTTTCTTTGCAGTCTCTGCTGGCTGAGGAGATCACCTTCGAGACTCTGAAAAAGGCCATTGGTAGTTATGAGCAGAACCCCTTCAACCGTATTAGTCTTTGTAAAGTCTATCATAGCACACAGCATTTTAGCAAGCATAGTTAATAATCGACCAGGCGGGCCAAAATGTCAAAACATGTCATCTAACAATTCCACAACAACTAACCCTTTTCTTGATAAAGTGATGATCGTATAACACAAAACTGATGATTTCGCATTCATGTTTACATATCTTGCATTACTCATCTCATCTCGTATGTATATACTTGTATTTTATACCATCTATTTCATCTTGCCTTTGCCGCTCTGTCATTGCGCATTCATATAGTTATATGTATATATACTCATATTCTTATTTGGGGTGGCAGGGTAGCCTAGTGGTTAAGAGCGTTGGACTAGTAACCGGAAGGTTGCAAGTTCAAACCCCCGAGCTGACAAGGTACAAATCTGTCGTTCTGCCCCTGAACAGGCAGTTAACCCACTGTTCCTAGGCCGTCATTGAAAATAAGAGTTTGTTCTTAACTGACTTGCCTGGTTAAATAAAGGTCAAATAAATAAAATTCCATACTTTTACTTCGATGTGTGTGTATTAGTTAGTTGTTGTGGAATTGTTAGATTACATGTTAGATATTGTTGCGCTGTCGGAACTCAAAGCACAAGCATTTCGCTACACTCGCAATAACATCTGCTCACCATGTGTCATTTGATTGCATTGACACATTAACCACTATGTTCCATTTTGAGCAACTGAGCTTAAAGGCCCAGTGCAGTCAAAAACTTCATTTTGAAAAGGCCGCCTGAAATTTCAGCCCGGTTTTTGTCATTTTGGCCTGCCTGGTGACATCACCAGATTTGTAGTATTTTTGTTGAAAATAAATCACAGTAAAAGGTACTTTAATTATTGAATTATCATTATTATTATTATTATTATTACCAGAAAATATTTGATATTGAAATAAAAACATCTGCATTGGACCTTTAATGCGTCAAACTACAAAGACGTTACCAGATCATTTTATTTTTTGTAAATACCAGGTTAAAACCAGCTGAGATAGGAGACAAAATGGCATTTGTAAGCGGCCCTCTTCTCTCCAGACACCACAGGGTTGGAGGAGCAGGAGAAGGAGAAGAGGCGCCAGGTCATGGAGAAGTTCCAGAAGGCTCCGTTTGAGGAGATTGCCGCCCACTGCGAGTCCAAGGTAAAACCAAAGATTACGTTGACCACAGTGCTGCCACACACACACACACACACACACACACACACACACACACACACACACACACACACACACACACACACACACACACACACACACACACACTGCTTACTCTTTGTTTCACATACACACACCCGTAGATCTTTACATTACTCCCTTTTTGTTTACAAGGCCTTACTTCATAAGCTTCCATCTTATCTAACTTTGTTGTTGAAGTATAGACACCTGAGTTGCCTAACCTGTTCATTCTTGAGGTTCGTAAGGTCTCCACCGGTAAATCTGCTTTTCGTTTTAATGCACCGTATTGCTGGAAAAAAATTAAATACATTTCATCTTGATGTTCTGGTGCCGTTCGGGCAATTTTAAAGTTTTGATTGGGGACTTATTTGTGGAGGAATGTAACTATTTGTCTTGGTGATTCGTGATGTTTTATTTGTGCTTCCCATGACTGTATTTTGTATTTTAATGTGTATATGTTTGGGTGGCCAGAAGGAAGGCACATGACAGCCTGCTTGGAGTTTGCTAAAAGGTCACTAAAGGACTCTGACCATGAGAAACATGATTGAACTATTTTGCCTGAATGCCAAGCATCACATCTGGAGGAAACCTGGCACCATCCCTACGGTGAAGCATGGTGATAGCATCATGCTGAGGGGATGTTTTTTTAGCAGCAGGGACTGGGAGACTAGTCAGGATCGAGGGAAAGATGAATGGAGCAAGGTACAGAGAGATTCTGCTCTAGAGTGCTCAGGACCTCAGACTGGGGTGAAGGTTCACCTTCCAACCGGACAACGACCCTAAGCAACGACCCTAAGCCAAGACAATGCAGGAATAGCTTCAGGACAAGTTTCTGTATGTCCTTGAGTGGCCCAGCCAGATCTTGGACTTGAACCGGATCGAACATCTCTGTAGAGATCTGAAAATAGCTGTCCATCCAACCTGACAGAGCTTGAGAGTATCTGCAGAGAAGAATGGGAGAAACCCAAAGCTTGTGGTGACATACCCAAGAAGACTCAAGGCTGTAGTCGCTGCCAAAGGTGCTTCAATAAAGTACTAAATGGTCTGAATACCTTCAATGAAAAATTATAATAAAAAGTGCAAACTTTTTTTATTTTTTATTTTTTTTTTAAAGCTAATTTCCTGCAATTCTATCATGGAGCTGAGAGAATCGTTTGCAGTTTTAATACATATTGCCTGAGATTCTATGCGTTTTGTCATGGTTAATGCTGTGTTATTTTACTCAACTATAATAACATTACTGCCCAATACCTCTAAATTAATTGCTTTTTGGATTTTAAATTCTCACTGACTGTCTAGCTTTTAGTATTGGGACAATTAAGAATGTTTTTCTTCTTTTGGCTCTATAATCAAAAGGATAAAGTGTAGACTGTCAGCTTTAATTTGAGGGTATTTTCATCCATATCGGGTGAACTGTTTAGAAATTAGAGCAATTTTGGTACATAGTCCCCCCATTTTAGGGGAGCTAAAGTATTGGGACAAATTCACTTACAGTTGAAGTCGGAAGTTTACATACACCTTGGCCAAACACACCTAAGAAATACAATTAAACTCAGTTTCACAATTCCTGACATTTAATCCTAGTAAACATTCCCTGTCTTAGGTTAGTTAGGATCACCACTTTATTTTAAGAATGTGAAATGTCAGAATAATAGTAGAGAGAGTGATTTATTTCAGCTTTTACTTATTTCATCACATTCCCAATGGGTCAGAAGTTTACATACACTCAATTAGTATTTGGTAGCATTGCCTGTAAATTATTTAACTTGGGTCAAACGTTTTGGATAACCTTCCACAAGCTTCCCACAATAAGTTGGGTGAATTCTGGCTCCTGACAGAGCTGGTGTAACTGAGTCAGGTTTGTAGGCCTCCTTGCTCGCACATGCTTTTTCAGTTCTGCCCACACATTTTCTATAGGATTGAGGTCAGGGAGTTGTGATTGCCACTCCAGTACCTTGACTTTGTTGTCTTTTAGCCATTTTGCCACAACTTTGGAAGTATGCTTGGGGACATTGTTCATTTGGAAGACCCATTTGCGACCAATCTTTAACTGATGTCTTGAGATGCTTCAATATATCCATATAATTTTCTTTCCTCATGATGCCATCTGTTTTGTGAAGTGCAGCAGTCCCTCCTGCAGCAAAGCACCCCCACAACATGATGCTGCCACACCCGTGCTTCACGGTTGGGATGGTGTTCTTCGGCTTGCAAGCCTCCCCCTTTTTCCTCCAAACGTAACGATGGTCGTTCTATTTTTGTTTCATCAGACCAGAGGACATTTCTCCAAAAAGTACTATCTTTGTCCCCATGTGCTGTTGCAAACCGTAGTCTGTCTTTTTTATGGCGGTTTTGGAGCAGTGGCTTCTTCCTTGCTGAGCAGCCTTTCAGGTTATGTCGATATAGGACTCATTTTTACTGTGGATATAGATACTTTTGTACCTGTTTCTTCCAACATCTTCACAAAGTCCTTTGTTGTTGTTCTGGGATTGATTTGCACTTTTCACACCAAAGTACGTTAATCTCGAGGGGACAGGATGCATCTCCTTCCTGAGCGGTGTGACGGCTGCGTGGTCCCATGGTGTTTATACTTGCGTACTCTTGTTAGTACAGATGAACGTGTTACCTTCAGGCATTTGGAAATTGCTCCCAAGGAACAACCAGATTTGTGGAAGTCTACAATTTCTTTCTGAGGTCTTGGCCGATTTCTTCAGATTTTCCCATGATGTCAAGCAAAGAGGCACTGAGTTTGAAGGTAGGCTTTGAAATATATCCACAGGTACACCTCCAATTGACTCAAATCTTGTTATCTTGTTAGTACAGATGAACGTGTTACCTTCAGGCATTTGGGAATTGCTCCCATGGATGAAGCTGACTTGTGGAGGTCTACAATTGTTTTTCTGAGGTCTTGGCTCATTTCTTTTGATTTTCCCATGGTGTCAAGCAAAGAGGCACTGCGTTTGAAGGTAGGCCTTGAAATATATCCACAGGTACACCTCCAATTGACTCAAATGATGTCAATTAGCCTGTCAGAAGCTTCTGAAGCCATGACATCATTTTCTGGAATTTTCCAAGCTGTTTAAAGGCACAGTCAACTTACTGTATGTAAACTTCTGATCCACTGGAATTGTGATACAGTGAATTATAAGTGAAATAATCTGTCTGTAAACAATTGTTGGAAAAATGACTTGTGTCATGCACAAAAGTAGATGTCCTAACTGACTTGCCAAAACTATAGTTTGTGAGCCGAAATTTGTGGAGTGGTTGAAAAACGAGTTTTAATGACAACAACCTAAGTGTTTGTAAACTTCTGACTTCAACTGTATGTGTATTAAAGTTGTATGAAGTTCAGAATTTGTTCCCATATTCATTGCACGAAATGACTACATCAAGCCTGTTTACTCTACAAATTTGTTGGATGCATTTGCAGTTTGTTTTGGTTGTGTTTCAGATTATTTTGTGCCCGATAGAAATGAATGATAAATAATGTAGTGTCATTTTGGAGTCACTTTTGCTGTAAATAAGAATATAATATGTTTCTAAATACTTGTACATTAATATACCATGATTACGGATAATCTCGAATGAATCGTGAATAATGACGAGTGTGAAAGTTACAGACGCAAAAATATCATACATGCTAACCTCTCACCATTACAATAACGGGAGGTTAGCATTTTTGGGGAGGTATGATAATGTATTTTGTGCGTCGAACTTTCTCTCATCATTATTCACAATTCATTCAGGATTATCCGTTAACGATAGTACCAAAGAAAAGGAATATAAACTATCCAATTTGCAGGAAACTCACTCTACATGCTTAAATTAAGTTTAAGCGTGGGAAAAGGAATGGGGGTGATGAAATAATTTCCTTAATGCGTTTGAGCCAATCAGTTGTGTTGTGACAAGGTAGGGGTGGTATACAGAAGATACGTCCTGCTGTAGCTCCGTGTCCACAGCCTGTGTTTCTGGTCTCCTCTTCGACCGCTTGCCTCTCCTACATCGTTTATTTTCTTTCATGGAGACTTGTTGTGCTGCTTTTGTGCACACAAAAAAAAACAGTATGTGTGCGATGGTAGCTGGAGTCGCTGTCTGTCTGGGTATTCGCTCAGTGGATGCCTCTGTCTGCGTTTCCCCTCGACTCCAACCCCATTTGATGCATGGAACAGATGTGGATGGGGCCACGTAAGGGTGCTAATTAAAAACGCTCTGATGAAGGCCTTGAGGTCGATTACATGAAGCTTATTAAAGAACAGTGATACTATCAAGCGCAGTGTGCGGGTTTCTTAGTTTTTTTTCTGATGTTTTAATATTCTCATGAGGACGAAGTCGTCTCTCGTTGAATGACGACAGGCACTTAATTGAATAATCTCTACTGTTGACCAGTCGCCGATGAGGGGACGTAGACTTTGGCTTCGAGAAACTATTTTGTTCGAACAGCTGACACAAACCTAAACAAAAACTTAAATGTCGTCATAATGTATGCAGATGCCTTTAGGCAGCCCAAAAAACCCGGATTTATATGGCAGAAAAATCCATGAAACACGTACACAAGCGCGCGAGCACACACACACACACGCACACGCACACGCACGGGCGGCAGGGTAGCCTAGTGGTTAGAGCGTTGGACTAGTAACTGAAAGGTTGCAAGTTCAAATCCCAGAGCTGACAAGGTACAAATCTGTCGTTCTGCCCCTGAACAGGCAGTTAACCCACTGTTCCTAGGCCGTCATTGAAAATAAGAATTTGTTCTTAACTGACTTGCCTAGTTAAATAAAGGTAAAATAAAAACACACACACACACACACACACACACACACACACACACACACACACACACACACACCTACAGTGTATCGTGACTTTGTGAGCTACACAGGTCCAGTCAAGTTTATCACAGACTGAAAGCGTTGCTAATTGAAACACTGAAATCACACCTGATCGAATTGTATAGAGACTCCTTTTTTGATGAATATACGTTAATAATATTGAACTCCATCTTCACTCTTTATCAACAGGCCAATATGTTACATGACAGACTGGCACAAATCTTCGAGCTCACTATCCGGTAAGTGACCATTGAGGTCAAGAGAAGTCCCTTCTATAACGTCAGAGTAATCTTTTAAAAGGGAGACCTTGTATTGAATTATTAAATGTGTTGTCCAATCACTTTTGAGACTGCCCTGAAGGTTTACCTAACTGATTTCTGTCCATCTGGTCTGTTCTTCTCGGACTATAGAAACTGTGGTGTTGAATTGTGTTTGTAAGAACTATAACCTTCCCTCCTTTCTGCTCCCTTTTCTTCTTATTCCTCCATTTTGTCCCTCTCCATTCGCTCTTTCTCTTTTCTCTTCCCTCCTATTTCTGTCCCTTCCCTCTTTTTCCCTTTGCTATTCCATCCTGTATTTTCTCCCGTTTCGCTCTCCCTTCCCTCTCTCTCTTTTCTACCCCCTGGTTTTCTCTCACTCTTTCCCCAGGCCCCCTCCCAGCCCATCTGGGGTGGTGTCTATCTCTGCGGGCCACGCTCAACACCAGTCTGTCCCTGTCTACGAGATGAAGTTCCCCGACCTGTGTGTCTACTAGATCAAAGACCAGCCACCAACGCCTTGTATCCTCAACCCTGACCACTAACCATACCCAGACCTGTGTGTCTACTGGAGCAAAGACGACCACATAACCCTTACCCTAACCACTAACACATTGTAGCCTCAACCCTAACCCATTTCCTAACCCCTTCAGATCTGCATGTCTATTAAAACAAAAACAGTGTCAGGATAGAACCACTAAAACCCTATACCCTCAACCCTACCCCCTAAGTCTGCTCCTTAGCCCTATACCAGATATGTCAGCTACAGCAGAGACTAGCTGTGGTACTGTACCACTAAGCCCTATTCCTTAACACTGCACATTGTTCCTGCCCCTCCTCAGACTAATGTGTCTATTACCAGATGAGATGTCTGTATGACTGTAGTTTCCAGTCACACGCACACAGTCTACACACACGTGAACGTGCGCGCACACGCACATTCGTATTTATAGTCTAATCAGTTAGCTGTGGTGTGTTGGCTTAGACACTTGGAAAGTGGAGATGTCGTAGAACATCGAAAAGTGAACATTACTGGAGGCACATTGTCGTTTCAAAGATACCACCGCGCTTGCTAGCGAAGAGATTTGTAGTGGCTAATTAACAGTAAATAAGTGAATTGTTTTGCCTCACAGTTAGCCAAGAGGCTTACCTAGCCAGCTAAAATTGTTTACAGCTAGTTAGCAATCGTTTAAAAAAAACTATTTTGCTAGCAACATAGTGCTGCCGTCTTAATTCTAACCGGTCTCACAAAATGTGTCTCCAGTTGTGTACCTTTTACCATTGTGTATGTCCATGCATTTCTGTGCATATTAGAGAAAAGTAATTTTAGCGGCCAGCCAGAAAAATTGCTTATTTTATTGGCTTTTTCAGACAGATAAGCCACAGTGCTGCAGAAAGCTAATACTTTCTTTTTTTGTTTATGTCCCAATTTAATGAAAACCAATTCATATATGTTAATCTGTGTGGACAAGGTGAATTTCAGGTAGAACATTGAGAGTCTTGGAAATGTGGAAATTCTATTCTGGAATAGACATCTTGGTGGATTGAGCAGGGGTTTCTTTATTGCAGGTCCATTATGGCAGTGTTTCAAAAATGTTGGCTATGAGACCAGGCTAGTAACCCCCCCCCTCCGTGTTATGTTATGGTCTTGGCTTTTGGTTCCTTCCATAGGAATCAAGTCACCCACTGTTCAAAACCTACTGGAGTCATGCCCTTCAAGACCTGTGCTGAGAAATGGTATTGTGGACCAGCTAAACGCTAATAGAAAAAGCAATCGGTTGATTGCTAAAGGGCACCATGTCATTTAGTTGATATATTGATAGTTTAAGATGATATGGCAGCCAAGTCACCTATCTTGGTATTGATTGAAGTGTACACTCACTGCCTTCACCATCTTCTTCCGAGCACTTTCACAATATGGTACGAAAAACCATGTAGTTATTTTTATGACACCCTCTTGACAAGATTCATGTGAAGGCTAGTAAAGTCGTCTTTTTCTTCTCAATCCTCTCACCGACGCTGAGCACAATACAAAACGTTCTAACGCAATGGACTTTGGATGGTTGCATCTATTTTCTTGTAAAAGGCATTTTTACATGAACATTTAGAGAGATTTTTCATGATTGATTATCACATTTCAAATCTCCGTCATTTCTCTTTCCAGTAAATTTGAGGAACCTGCCATTTGACGTGACGTATTGGTTTGACATCACAATGCATCAAATAAATATAGATACAGTATATACAATGTTATGCTTATTGCTATAGGCCAGATGTTTGTGTGCAGTATAATTGGTATTGTTCACATGGGTTTCATAGCTTGCAGCTTCCTGTGGATATGTGTCATGATGATTTGTCTAGATTTAGTATTGATTGTTATTTAGAGTATGTGGGAAAATATAATTGAGAGGGTTCACCGATATCATTTTCCAACTTACCTGGCAGGACAAGATCTGTCATAACTCTGTTGGCCATCTAGAATACCAAAACGCTTTCATCTTTACCAAAGAATCCATTTCCCACGGCCCCCATCCGTCCCCTCCCTCCCTCTAACGTCTTTATAACGATGTCACTCAACATTTTGTTTCTGAGGGAACCAAATATCTGTCTGTGTGCTGTTTGGGGCTCACCACTGGGCTGTTTAATAACCCATTGTTATATACTGACTTGGTGTCTCTCCTGTTTCTAGTGGTATGATGCAGACATGCTGTGTAAAACGCTGCATTAGTCAAGGAAAAAAGGTCCTCGATTTGCAGTTGTCGTATTATAACAGGTTATTTCGGAAGGACCTAAGCAAAGGACCATTCGGAGAAGGGGTGGGCGTAGTTCAGTCCTACAGAGGTTAATGTCAGGGAGGGTCCTCCCAAACAAGACACTCTAATAATGATTATGAGGCCATTTGAGAAGAGGCTTCAGCGATATGGGTGATGTTGAGATGGTTAATAGCGTGGGCTCAAATGGAAGAATAGAGAGGCTAAAGTGATGTTGGTTATCAAAAGGTTCTCTGTGATGGCATCCTGTTGTGCCTTCTGTAACAGGATACCGCGGAATGTTGCTGTGGGTGGTTTTGTATGTTCAAGGTGGTTTCATGTTAAGGGTTAAGTCTCGCTCAGCCAGGCTTTCAGTCTCGGGTAACCTGAGCCACTGAGAGACTTGAGTCCAGCTTGCGAGACTAGTGGATCAAAATGGGTTAGTATAGTGAGGAAAGACGGCGGGCGGTACGGTGTATGATTGTAAATGGGAATCACTAAGGTGATTAGTGGACACTAGCTTCATCCATTTTAATTGGCTGGTGGCGGGAAAATGACCTTTTGGGAAGTAGCCTCTTGGATTATATATATATATAATATATAGCTAATGTGGTACTTTATGACTCAGACCTAAGCCACTTGTGAAACAGATAAATAACACATTTGGCACAGATGATTGGCCCTCAAACAGATTTTTCCAATTGTTTTTCAATCGTGACTGGGACGTCGAGATTGCTGCCTTAGCTAAGAAACTTTCGGGAACCTCACCCAAGAGCAGCATAAGACAACAATGTTCATCCATATCCATTGTCGAATGGAACATTTTTATTTTTGTCTGAGACCTTTTGCTCATTTTGACCTAATATGTAGAAATGCCCCTATTGATGCATATAATCTGAAGTCGTGTCAGAAATGTGTCGTCTCATTCATGGCGAAGTGCAATATGTTCTCTGTATGGTTATAGGATTGTTTTTCTTTTGCAACACGTAATGTCTTATCTTGAACTGTGGTGTCACTTCAGATAGCATATATTACTACGAGTTTATCGAGAGATTCATTATGAAATATCTAGTGTGCATGTATAACCTATGGGATTTATGACATGAGGAATGTAGACCATACAGCATCATTGACTGAGATCGAGTGCCAGTCTGTTTTTTTGCGATCATTCCAAATTCCCTGTCACTCATTGGATTGACAATGACCGCAATGGAGTAGACAAGAGCACAAACAGGTCTGGGACTAGGCTATCATTTACTTTCTTTATGCTGAATTTGTCAATAGTCTAATATGGTATGTGTTTTTTTTAATAGATATTCATCATATGAGTGGCATGTTGCCTGATAGAAAATGGGTTGGGAGTTATTCTGTCTATTGTTCAAAATCAGCACTCCACTTAACTTGAAACGGTGCATTTATGCTGAATTTGTCAATAGTCTAATATGGTATGTTGTTTTTTTTATAGATATTCATCATATGAGTGGCATGTTGCCTGATAGAAAATGGGTTGGGAGTCCTTCTGTTTATTGTTCAAAATCAGCACTCCACTTAACTTGAAACGGTGAAATGGGAGAACACTGTTTTGGCTAAACCAGCATTTTTGAAGTGTGATGTATTCTTGGTGTTTTGAGACGCCCCCATGTGTGTGCTGGTTTTCCTTCCAACATATCTACGAAATCTTTCCTGAAGGACAAAATCCTGACAAAAGTTGGGTTTAATGCCAGATACAATTCAATATTCAATAAGCAGCTCGATTTAAGCCTTGTGTGGATAAGGAGATGAGTTTGCATGAAAACCAGCAACCACAGGGGGGGTCTGAAGACCTGGTTTGACAAAAGGCTGCAGGGATATTGAGTCCATTTTCTCTAGTTATTACAATGACGAGATAGAGAATAGTGATTATAGACTGAAATTAACAGTATAACAATTACATCACTGTGTGTAATAAATAAGTGTTTCTGTTGTTGTTGTTGTTGTTGTATATATATTGTTTATTTCTCTGAGACTCCTTGGGCCACTGAAATGCTCAGTCAGATTGTGTGGGCGTTCGGACACAAAATGATTACAACCTATGTTGTGATAATTGCGTTGTTTGCTCTGTAACCCATTTGTTCATATGCCACATGATATACAATAAGGCCGACACAACAGATACATTCAACCACACATACGTTTGTTTAATCACAAAACCGGAGGCAAACATCTGTCTGGTGAAGTCCACAAAGCAAATAGTACATGTTAAAAACGCTTACATGACCTACAGCATGGTCCAGCAAGTTAATGTTTCTCACAGTTTTACTAAACAATTACTGATTTAGAACCACAGAGAGTTACCGTGTGTGTGTGTGTGTGTGTGTGCGCGATCACAAGTTTTAAAAAACATGTTGACTAACCCTAGTTGTAGACTAGATGAACGCCAATTCCATCCTGCTCTTTCATGTTAGAAAAACGGTCTATGTCTACTGTCATACAGTAGTGCACAATGTTAGTTTTTGTTGTCGTAGGCTACCTAGCTAAAGTGCTTGCTTGCCTAACTTCCTGGCATGGGCAACAATGAACCAGCTAAGTTAGCTAGCTAGTTAACGTGAGCCTACTAGACTACATCTAGCCTACATATTAAACTTCAATCGTCTCAGGCAAGTAGCACAGTATATTAATTTATGGTTAGATCAGAATCGCCGGTATAATCAATGGCCAGTACGGAGAATTAAGTCAGAACCACAAGTCCAAATCCCCATCTCCATCACTGCTTAGGAAAGGGCCAATTTAGCTAACTAGCCTACCGCAAGACAACAACACAAGCAGACCAGAAACAGACACTTTTTTCTGACAATTATGTTTTGCTTTTGATGTGATTTGATTGGTGTGAAACCAAATCCAAACTGGCCTCCCTTGGGTTGATGTGCAGGACTACCCACAGTTGAGCTCAACTCGACACTAATTGGCAATTAAAAAAATTACAAATAAATGTTTTTTGTCAAGGGAGACCAAATGCTTGCTGGCACAACTTCCTAATATTGAGTTGCACCCCCTTTTGCCCTCAGAACAGCCTCAATTCATTGGGGCATGGACTCTACAATGTGTCGAAAGCGTTCCACAGGGATACTGGCCCATGTTGACTCCCAATGCTTCCCACAGTTGTGTCAAGTTGGATGACATTTAGGTGCTAGACCATTCTTGATACACACGGTAAAACTGTTGAGCGTGAAAAACCCAGCAGCGGTGCAGTTCTTGACACGCAAACCGGTGCGCCTGACACCTACTACCATACCCCATTCAAAGGCACTTAAATATTTTGTCTTGCCCATTTGTGTGTGTGTGTCGTCCTGGTCTTCACCAATTAGCTCCTCATCAAAAGCATCTTCCTCCAAAAAGTACATGATCTCATGGTCCTCCTCATCCTGCAGGCCTTCCTCAGCGATGACTCTTTAGCACATAAGAACAGGGATCATGAATGGAAGGGAATTGTGTAGCTACCGGTTTTTCAACCTGTTGGCAAGGTGACAAGGTTCCGTTTTATAATCCTAAAGTTTTCACTCGCATAACAGATATAATATGATCATATACAGTACCAGTCAAAACTTTGGACTCCTACTCATTACAGGGTAACATAACAGATATAATATGATCATATACAGTACCAGTCAAAACTTTGGACTCCTACTCATTACAGGGTAACATAACAGATATAATATGATCATATACAGTACCAGTCAAAACGTTTGGAACTCAGATATAATATGATCTATATACTACATTACAGGGTAACATAACAGATATAATATGATCATATACAGTACCAGTCAAAACTTTGGACTCCTACTCATTACAGGGTAACATAACAGATATAATATGATCATATACAGTACCAGTCAAAACTTTGGACTCCTACTCATTACAGGGTAACATAACAGATATAATATGATCATATACAGTACCAGTCAAAACTTTGGACTCCTACTCATTACAGGGTAACATAACAGATATAATATGATCATATACAGTACCAGTCAAAACTTTGGACTCCTACTCATTACAGGGTAACATAACAGATATAATATGATCATATACAGTACCAGTCAAAACTTTGGACTCCTACTCATTACAGGGTAACATAACAGATATAATATGATCATATATACAGTACCAGTCAAAACTTTGGACTCCTACTCATTACAGGGTAACATAACAGATATAATATGATCATATACAGTACCAGTCAAAACTTTGGACTCCTCATTACAGGGTTTTTCATTATTTCTACTATGTTCTTCATTGTCGAATAATAGTGAAGACATCAACACTATGAAATAACACATATGGAATCAACCAGTTTCACCAGGAATGCCTTTCCAACAGTCTTGAAGGAGTTCCCACATATGCTGAGCACTTGTTGGCTGCTTTTCCTTCACTCTGCACTCCAACTCATCCCAAATCACCTCTGTGAATGTTTGCTGCTGTTGCCGATGCCAAGATCCACGTGATGCTCAATGGAGCTGCTGCGAAATCCTAGCCTGGTTTGCAATGCTGTCTGATGCAAAGTGTACTGTGCAGGAGGTTCAACTGAACTTCTCTGACAGTTGACATGATTGTTCGGATGGAATACAGCCATACTGCTGTACTCTCTTGCTTCTGGGTGGGGCCAGCACCAAAACTAGTAGGGAATATGTCAATATTTGCAAATGTATCAGATCGCCAGATGGCGGTATGTGGAGGGCCAAAATGACATCTCACCTGAGCAGGCTGAAATTACAGGCTTTTTATTTCAAACCGTTCTTACACAAAAAGGGCCATTATCGTCATTTTCACTCACAATTCTGTGTTATTTCGACCTCGTGGAAATATCATCAGAAACATTTTAACTGCGCTGCTTCTTTAACATATGAATATTGACATTGTTTGCACTTTTATAATTATATACCTGGTACTATGGTTGGTATAGTTATTGTTGGATTTATGCTATTTGTTGTCATTATTGCAACAATGCATGATGGGTAATTTTCTTGGCTACTTGTGGCAGGTTCTATTTTCTTGCAGATCAGAACAACTCAATGCATCGTTTTAAATTGATTTGTGAATCAGATAGTGACCACATTGATACGGAATTAAGGCCATAGATTCTCTTATGGTTGTGATGCAAAAAAAGTATTTTGTGCCTGTTAGAGATACAATGGCCTCATGTCAATGCTAAAGGGGCACTGTAGTCAAAAATGAGATTTCCCTGTTTTCTTACTTGATATTTCTACACTATGAGGTCAAAATAACAAATTGTGAAAATGATGATTAATGCCCTTTTAGTGTAAGCGCTTTTTGGAGAGAGAGAGAAACACCTGGATTTTCAGCCTGTTCTGGTGGGATGGAGTTTTCGGCAGACAGCATGACATCACAATCTGATCTGATTATTCTGACCAATGACCAGTCATCTTTTATTTGCATATGTATCCTCCTACTTTGAAGGGGTAAGCGGCGTAGGCTCTAGACTAGAGTCTGGACGATCCTATCTGGCAGTCAGGGCTAACTAAATATATAAACATGCTCAGCCTGATCGTGTGGGCATTTCAATGGCAAAAGGAGGCTCAGTGAAATAAATGATAAATTATTGTGTTTGTTTTTTTCAAAAATAAACACAGTGATTTATTAGACATACAGTGATGATTTAAACAAATAAATCAAAGATAAAAAAATACTTTGATAAAATTATTAAGACTTGCATGGAGGCTGTAAGCTATCACATTTAAAGCATGTTAATTTCAATTCATGACCGTTGCAATGTAATTAAAAACCACTGAACTGCAAATAATAAAGCTTGGCTCATTTCAAACTACACCTTGTTAATTTAACCACTATGACGACAGCTTCTATTCAATAGTGAATTATTGTGCATAGAGATTATTAGAAGATAAATATACAAGATAAAAAATAAAATGTTTATATAAATCTATGAATATGGTGTGTTTTGTTTCTGTCTGTCAACACTTTAAAGACATAGTCCATAACTTTGGCTACTACTAAGTACTCTTTAACCTACTGCTTTGGGGGGTATGTGTCGATGTGTAAATGCACTTAAGGGTTTATATGTGTGTTACCAAATATTTGTTTCAATACTATGCCTTATGGAAGGAATGGGATTTACTCTTGCTCACAATTAAAACGGTAAAGTGTTATCTAAAGTTAAAAACATGCAAATTATGCCCCCCCCATTCCCCATTTAGTGCACTACTTTAGACCCCATTCCCCATTTAGTGCACTACTTTAGACCCCATTCCCCATTTAGTGCACTACTTTAGACCACAGTCCATATGTGGGCATATTATGCCACCCCATTCCCCATTTAGTGCACTACTTTAGACCACAGTCCATATGTGGGCAAATTATGCCCCCCCATTCCCCATTTAGTGCACTACTTTAGACCCCATTCCCCATTTAGTGCACTACTTTAGACCCCATTCCCCATTTAGTGCACTACTTTAGACCCCATTCCCCATTTAGTGCACTACTTTATTCCCCATTTAGTGCACTACTTTAGACCCCATTCCCCATTTAGTGCACTACTTTAGACCACAGTCCATATGTGGGCAAATTATGCCACCCCATTCCCCATTTAGTGCACTACTTTAGACCACAGTCCATATGTGGGCAAATTATGCCCCCATTTCCCATTTAGTGCACTACTTTAGACCACAGTCCATATGTGGGCATATTATGCCCCCCATTCCCCATTTAGTGCACTACTTTAGACCACAGTCCATATGTGGGCATATTATGCCCCCATTCCCCATTTAGTGCACTACTTTAGACCACAGTCCATATGTGGGCAAATTATGCCCCCCATCCCCCATTTAGTGCACTACTTTAGACCACAGTCCATATGTGGGCATATTATGCCACCCCATTCCCCATTTAGTGCACTACTTTAGACCACAGTCCATATGTGGGCAAATTATGCCCCCCCATTCCCCATTTAGTGCACTACTTTAGACCACAGTCCATATGTGGGCAAATTATGCCACCCCATTCCCCATTTAGTGCACTACTTTAGACCACAGTCCATATGTGGGCATATTATGCCCCCCATTCCCCATTTAGTGCACTACTTTAGACCACAGTCCATATGTGGGCATATTATGCCACCCCATCCCCCATTTAGTGCACTACTTTAGACCACAGTCCATATGTGGGCATATTATGCCCCCCCCATTCCCCATTTAGTGCACTACTTTAGACCACAGTCCATATGTGGGCATATTATGCCACCCCATTCCCCATTTAGTGCACTACTTTAGACCACAGTCCATATGTGGGCATATTATGCCACCCCATCCCCCATTTAGTGCACTACTTTAGACCACAGTCCATATGTGGGCATATTATGCCCCCCCCATTCCCCATTTAGTGCACTACTTTAGACCACAGTCCATATGTGGGCATATTATGCCACCCCATTCCCCATTTAGTGCACTACTTTAGACCACAGTCCATATGTGGGCATATTATGCCCCCCCCATTCCCCATTTAGTGCACTACTTTAGACCACAGTCCATATGTGGGCAATCACACCCAAAACATTGTGTGTGTGTGTGTGTGTGTATTATGGTACAGGTTCATTGGGACCTTCATATACCATATATGAGGCTTGCTCTCGTAAGACAAAACGGATTAATGTCAATAGGGGACAAAAAGTTCAAGGTAAAGGTCTATCTATGTATGTTGTCATGTTTCTCAGGTCAGGAATTTGCCCTTTGCACAAACATGCAGAATCATTTTTTTTATTATACAGGTAGGTAAAAAAAAGCAATTTTTATACACTAAGGCCTCATTTCAATTCACTAACCTCAACATGACCTCGTGAGTAATTAAAGAATGAACAGAAATAAAACAGATCACTTTGTTGAATTACCAGTCTTGCCAATGGTCTAACTTTTAACTACCACGCTTTTCTCAAATTGCCAAATCCTAACATGTCAGTTTATTTTTATTTAGTCATTTATTGAAATACCGGAGAGACAATAGTCTTACTTTTAACTTCTTCACGTGAATTGCTTCATCGTTAGTTCTCACTTTTACTACAATCTCACTTGTATTATACCATCTTTTCCTCACACAAATGACCTTTCCATTTGGAGAACATGCTCAGTTACAGTAGAGCTAAAATACTATAATATATTCTATACTAACTTCCACCCATTGACTCTTGGGGATGCCAGAGGTGGAAAAGTAAATGAATAAAAATACATTGTTCTTTGTATTTTAATGGGAGGGTCCTGATTTGTTATGTGGGTGCCTTAGTCCCCCCCGTTATTCAAACCATGCCTACATTAATATCTCAATTTCATGTGATGTGGGCATTAAGCTTTCTCTCTCGCCTGCAACCCATTGTTAGGTTCTGAACTAAACGAGTATGAACTCAAACGGACGACTAGAAAAGGCTCAGAAGAATTTTATTCAACCTACTGGATGCTTCAGCTGCAAACACAACATTCAAGTCACACAAACATGTATTTATACCTTCTGACTAGGCAGAGTCCCCTCCTTGTATGTCTAAGATAAACAATCTGTCTCTGTTGCTAGGCACAAACTGAGTCTGTTCCTCTTACTGGTATTGTCATGGCCCAGCTTAAGTCTAGAACCTTCATGGGAGTGACTGTCGTTAAAGGGTCGTCAGGGTGGACCCCTGAGGTTTCTTCTCTCTTCAACTGTTGGCTTTATCTCGAGTTGAGTTCCACGTACCTCCGGGTCCTAGTGTCACAGCCACTGGCCTGTCTTATCAGGGACTGAGACTAGACTGTTGCTCTTTACCTCCTTGCTTAGAAATATTCATATTCAAAATGAACATGTTTGAACAGACAAACTTTTTGTACTTCCAAATTCAAAGTTCCTATTGATGTGTTCGGACTCCTAAACTTGAAATAGTGTTAATCATCAGGTATCCTATGGAAATGAGGAGTGACATAGTATGGTTGAGGCAATTAAGTTTGGAATGTGCTGAGTAAAGGTAAGCAATCACATGTTTGCAGTCACTTATAAGGGCGGAGAGCTGTGGATTAGTGAGTAATGGGGCCCAGGTCACATTAAGGGAGAAGGAACAGTTTATTACCCGGTTTATTAACTTCCTGCCTAGCAACAGAGATGGAATGTTTAGAGGGAAGGAGGAGACTTCACCCAAATTGGAGTATAAATACTGGTGCTGGTGAAAACATGATTTTGTCTGTTCAGCTGTCAGACCCTTTGGGGGTCTGAACTTGGTTTGAGCTTTACTAGTCGTCCGTGAGTTTCGACTTGATTCCTTTAGATCCTAACACTATTCACCCTTCACTGACCCCTACCATATACATGTATTATACATGTAACATAATCAGTAGGTTCTAATATAGGAAGAGGTATATTTCAGGTTAGCACCCAACATCGTGGTCCTGATCTGTTCCACAGTACCGGTGAAAGAAACAACACCTGAGAGAAAAAGAGAGACACATAGAGACAGATGAAAAGAGAGGGAGGGGGAGTGAGAGAGAAATAGAGAGGACGAAAGGGGGGGAGAAAGAAGGGAGTGTGAGGGAGGGTCAAAGAAAGTGATGGAAGAGATGGGAGGAATACCTAATATTTTCCATTTTATGGACGTGTCAATCTGATTGTAACTTCCGCTTTCAGTTACAAAACCAGTTTTGATTTGTCCTGACTGAATGGTTGCTATTTGACTTATGACCTCATGTCTCATGACTGACCTGTCGAGCTGGTTCAGTGGTTGCCTTTTGCCTTCCTGGCCTCAGTAGCAGCCATACATCTCAAACTCATGTGGACAGCAGTCAGTCAGACAGTGCAGCATCTGGCCCAGAGCAGGCACCTCCCGGCTGGCTCACCTGTCACTGCCTTACTGAAGGAGTGACTGAATTCTACAGAGAGGGAGACAGAGACCAAGAGAGAGAGAGCAAAAGACGAGGAGAGAGACGGAGACAGAGCGGAGGATGGGGAGAGACTGGGTGACAGACGGGGAGAGAATGGAGAAAACCCATTAAAATCACTGAACATTCTTTTGTTGCCATCCTACATTGATGCACTACCCATAAAACATATTTAGAACTTACACTACATGACCAAAAGTATGTGGACACCTGCTCATCTCACATCTCATTCCAAAATCATGGGCATTCATATTGAGTTGGTCCCCCCTTTGCTGCTGTAACAGCCTACACTCTTCTGGCTTGTTGGAACATTGCTGTGGGAACTTCCAATTCATCCCGAAGCTGTTCGATGGGGTTGAGGTCAGGGCTCTGTGCAGGCCAGTCAAGTTCTTCCATTTCTGTATGGACCTTGCTTCGTGCACAGGGGCATTGTCATGCTGAAACAGGAAAGGGCCTTCACCAAATAATGTTGGAAGCACGGAATCGTCTCGAATGTCATTGTGTTCTGTAGCATTAAGATTTCCCTTCACTGGAATTAAGGGGCCTACTGGTAACCATGAAAAACAGCCCCAGCCCATTATTCCTCCTCCACCAAACTTTACATAGTTGGCACTATGCATTTGGGCAGGTAGCATTCTCCTGGCATCCACCAAACCCAGATTTGTCCGTCGGTCTGCCAGATTGTGAAGAGGGATTCATCACTCCAGAGAACGCGTTTCCACTGCTCCAGAGTCCAATGGCGGCAAGCTTTACAACACTCCATCCAACTCTTTTCATTTCGCATGGTGATCTTAGGCTTGTGTGCGGCTGCTCGGCCATGGAAACCATTTTATGAAGCTCCTGACGAACAGTTCTTGTGCTGACAGAGGCAGTTTGGAACTCGGTAGTGAGTGTTACAACCAAGGACAAACAAGTTGTACACGCTACGTGTTTCAGCACTCTGCGGTCGCATTCTTTGAGTTTGTGTGGTCTACCATTTCCCGGCTGAGCCATTGTTGCTCCTAAATGTTTCCACTTCACAATAACAACACTTACAATTCACCGGGGCAGCTCTAGCAGGGCAGAAATTTGACAAACTGACTTGTGGTATCCTATGACAGTGCCACATTGAAAGTCACTGAGCTCTTTAGTAAGGCCACTCTACTGACAATGTTTATCTATGGAGATTGCATGACTGTGTTCTCAATATATACATACACCTGTCAGCAACGGGTGTGGCTGAAATAGCAGAATCCACTAATTTGAAGGGGTGTCCACATACTTTTGTGTATATATAGAGTATATTATTCAGAGACATAAAATATAGTAAAATACTGCTAAACCATTTTTAAAAATGAAAATGTTGTGATATGATATTCATGCAGCCTAAGGGGAGACTGATAAGCAAAATACAAGCTATGGTAATTCCATATTATTCAAGTAAAACTTGAAGGAAAGGCCTTCTGATAAGAGCAGCATCTGGTTTGAAAATAAATATGGACCTCCCACTTTGACTGTCAGGCTACAGCTGGAGAACCATGAGCCCACAGACTCCAGGAGACCAGGCAAAGAACGACACCACCCTGCGCTGCCCCACACCACGGGATAGGACATAACAGGGAAACAATGCAAAGGAAGGCTGGGGATTCTATCATTACAGATAGTGTTTTCCCCTCAGTGCACTTTCAAACGTGAATCAGACTACCTGTTTTGCCATTTCTAAATCGAGTGTAGTCACAAATCCAACGCACTCCTGAAAGCGCAGTGCGGGGAAAAAATATTTGCGTTCTCACCTGTTAATAATGCAGCGCATGGTAATACTAGCGCAGACCTGGGTTGAAATACTGAAATACACGTCAAATACTTAACCTGTGCTTGAATGAGCTGTTGCAATGGAACAAATTGACAAGTCCCAAAAGTGAAAACTTTGCCCACCTTGCTCTCTTGTCATACTAAATCAAATGCTATCAGAAAGTATTTAAAATATTTTAAATAGTATTTGAACCCAGGTCTTATTTAGTGTTGGTTAATAAATCAGCAGTGCAGCAATACTAACAGCTATGTCGTCAGATGTAAACCACTAAAAATGAGCCCATTAACTAGGCTGGACGTTGACATCTGCACGTACAGTACCAGTCAAAAGTTTGGACACATACTCAGTAAAGGGTTTTCCTTTATTTTTACTGTTTTCCACATTGTAGAATAATATTGAAGACATCAAAAATATAAAATAACACATATGGAATCATGTAGTAACCAAAAAAGTGTTAAACAAATCCTAAAATATATTTTAGATTCTTCAAAGTAGACACCCTTTGTCTTGATGATAGCTTTGCACACTCTTGGCATTCTCTCAACCAGCTTCATCTTGGAATGCTTTTCCAACAGTCTTGAAGTTCCCACATATGCTGAGCACTTATTGGCTGCTTTTCCTCCACTCTGCAGTCCAACTCATCCCAAACCATCTGATGCAGCACTCAATCACTCTCCTTGCTCAAATAGCTCTTACAATAAAACATGTAAAATAGCTCTACACAGCCTGGAGGTGTCATTGTCCTGTTGAAAAACAAATGTTAGTGCCACTAAGCGCAAATCAAATCAAAATGTATCTCACATGTGCCAAAAATAACAGCTGTAGACCTTACAGTGAAATGATGCTTACTTACAAGCCCTTAACCAACAATGCCGTTTTAAGAAAAGCCCCCCAAAAAGTAAGAGATAACAATAATAAATAATTAAAGAGCAGAAGTAAAATAACAATAGCGGGGATATATACAGGGGGTACTGGTAGAGTCAATGTGCAGGGGCACCGGTGTCGAGGTAATTGAGGTAATATGTACATGTAGGTAGAGTTATTAAAGTGACTTATGTATAGATAATATCAGAGAATTGCGGCAGAGTAGAAGGGGGGGCAATGCAAATAGTCTGGGAAGCCATTTGATTAGATGTTCAGGAGTCTTATGGCTTTGGGGTAGAAGCTGTTTCGAAACATCTTGGGCCTAGACTTGGCACTCCGGGAACCGCTTGCAGTGCGGTAGCAGAGAGAATAGTCTATGAGTAGGGTGGCTGGAGTCTTTGACAATTTTTAGGGCCTTCCTCTGACACCGCCTGGTGTAGAGGTCCTGGATGGCAGGAAGCTTGGCCCCAGTGATGTACTGGGCCATACTCACTACCCTCTGTAGTGCCTTGCGGTTGGAGGCTGAGCATTTGCCATACCGGGCAGTGATGTAACCCGTCAGAATGCTCTCGGTGGTGCAGTTTTAACCAGATGGTATGGCGTAAATGCGGTGGTAGCCATGCTGGTAAAGTGTGTCTTGAATTCTAAATACATCACTGACAGTGTCACCAGCAAAGCACCATCACACCACCACCTCCATGCTTCACGGTGGGAACCACACATGCAGAGATCATCCGTTCACCTACTCAGCATCTCACAAAGACACAGCGGTTGGATCCGAAAATCTCAAATTTGGACTCATCAGACCAAAAGACAGATTTCCACCGGTCTAATGTCCATTAATCATATTTATTGGCCCAAGCAAGTCTCTTCTTCATATTGGTATTCTTTAGTAGTGTTTTTGTATTGCAGCAATTTGACCAAGAATACTGATTCACGTACTCCTGAACAGTTGATGTTGAGATGTGTCTGTTACTTGAACTCTGTGAAGCATTTATTTGGGCTGAAATTTCTGAGACTGGTAACTCTAATGAACGTATCCTCTGCAGCAGGGGTAACGCTGGGTCTTCCTTTCCTGTGGCGGTCCTCATGAGACCCAGTTGCATCAGAGCACTTGGTTTTTGGAACTGCACTTAATTAAAGAAACTTTCAGTTCTTGAAATTTTCCAGATTGACTGACCTTCATGTCTTGATGGACTTTCGTTTCTCTTTGCTTATTTGAGCTGTTCTTGTCATAAATTGGACTTCATCTTTTACCAAATAGGGCTATCTTCTGTATACCACCCCTCACAACACAAGTGATTGCCTCACATTAACACATTAAGAAAGAAAAAAATTCAACAAATGTACTTTTAACAAGGCACACCTGTTAATTGAGATGAATTCCAGGTGACTACCTCATGAAGCTGGTTGAGAGAATGTCAAGAGTGTGCAAAGCTGTCATCAAGGCAAAGGGTGGCTACATTGAAGAATCTCAATTAAAAAAAATATTTAACACTTTTTTTAGTTACTATATCATTCCATATATGCTATTTCATAGTTTTAATGTCTTCAATATTATTCTACAATGTAAGAAAGTAGTAAAAATAAACTTGTTTAGCCGACTCTGAGAAACATGGGATATTACAGTTGTTTCAGCTCCCAATGCGATTGTCTCGAACAGAGCTCATCCAGTTTGTTCTCCAGTGATCGCATGCTTCTCTTTCGTCACTGCTTCCTCTTTCGAGTCCCGGGGATTAAGGCCTGGTCCAGAGTAAGCAAAACATCCAGAGCTGCAGACTCATTGAAGTAGAAATGTTTGTTCAAATTGAAGTTAGTCATTGTTGTTCGGATGTCCGGAAGCTGTTAGGAAAAGCTGCTTGGTCATAGGAAGCTGCTTGGTCAAATGATTGCGGAGACATTATGTACTAAAAAAATTTACATCAGCATAAAAATTGCACACAAAATAGATCAGGAGCCCTTTAGATTACTGCTATCCACTGCAGGGCTATCTTCGTCATCTTATTCTCAGTTTCTCATATTCTTATGTCCTTGATAAGTCTACCAATGACTCCATGTTTGTGTCTCCTGCCCAACCAGTATGTCCACTCTATGAAGCAGTTCCCTCTTTGACCTCTATGGGATCAAGATGGTTGAGCGAATGTGCGCGAATGTGATTATCATGAGGTTGTAAGTAACAAGAAATTTTCCTAAGACATGGACATATCTGATATTGGAAGAAAGCTTAAATTCTTGTTAATCGAACTGCACTGTCCAATTTACAGTAGCTATTACAGTGAAATAATACCATGCTATTCTTTGAGGAGAGTGTACAGTTATGAACTTTAAAATGTATTAATAAACCAATTAGGCACATTTGGGCAGTCTTGATACAACATTTTGAAAAGAAGTGCAATGGTTCATTGGATCAGTCTAAAACTTTGCACATATACTACTGCCATCTAGGGGCCAAAATATAAATTGCGCCAATATTCCAAAGTCATATATTTGCCTTTCTCTTGCATTTCAAAGATGGATAAAAAACGTGTTTTCTTTGTATTATCTTTTACCAGATCTAATGTGTTATATTCTCCTACATTAATATCACATTTCCACAAACTTCAAAGTGTTTTCTTTCAAATGGTATCGAGAATATGCATATCCTTGCTTCAGGTCCTGAGCTACAGGCAGTTAGTTAGATTTGGGTATGTCATTAAGTACTTTACACCACTGGACGCTTCACATGCTTCTTGATGATAGTGCTCAAATATTAGCTGGCATTTCTGGGGGTTTTCGGTTATTAAACTTATAATTGACTGATTTCGGTTCAAAAACTTGAATTCCATTTAGCTCTGTTTTTTTGTGAGCCCAATGCTCTGTTTCTCTAGAGAGAAATCAAGTCATCCATGAGAAAAATTGAGTCTATGTGGAACGCTGGGCTGGGCTTGAAGGGAGTTCAGCCCAGCTGGTTGAGAGAATGCCAGTAGTTTTTACTATGCAAAGTTGGTAATTAACTTCAATGACCATAATCCACTGCAGCAGTTTTTTTCAGAGAGGAAGAGGCGAAGCTAGAGGTTTCACTCTTGCCAAAATCTGTCCTAGTGCAATGTGTTTCTTTGAACTTATTTTGCAACTAAGCGTTTCGCCTGCCTTCCCTCCTTTGGGACAATGACTCCCATAGACATGATCATCTTGTCATTATATACAGATCTCTGGATGGATATACTTTTATGCCTGCTACGTTAGATTAGATACACACAGGCGTTTATAAAATCAAAAACAATTTTATTGGTCACATACGTGGTTAGCAGATGTTATTGCAGGTGTAGGAGAATGTTTGTGCTTCTGGTTCCGACAGTGCAGAAATATCTAACAAGTAATATCTAACAATTTCACAAGAAATACCTAATACACACCAATCTAAGTAAAGGAATTGAATTAAGAATATATTAATATATATCCAGCAATGTCAAAGCGTCATATACTAAGATACAGTAGATAGTATAGAATACAGTTGAAGTCGGAAGTTCATTAAAACTTGTTTTCATCCACTACACAAATTTCTTGTTAACATACTATAGTTTTGGTAAGTTGGTTTAGACATCTACTTTGGAATCTACTTTGTGCATCTACTTTCACATATAATTCAGTGGGTCAGAAGTTTACATACACTAAGTTGACTGTGCCATTAAACAGCTTGGACAATTCCAGAAAATTATATCATGGCTTTAGAAGGTAATTGACATCATTTGAGTCAATTGGAGGTGTACCTGTGGATGTATTTCAAGGCCAACCTTCAAACTCAGTGCCTCTTTGCTTGACATCATGGGAAAATCAAAAGAAATCAACCAAGACCTCAGAAAAAACATGTGTAGACCTCCACAAGTCTGGTTCATCCTTGGGAGCAATTTCAAAACACCTGAAGGTACCACGTTAATCTGTACTAACAATACCACGCAATTATAAACACCATGGGCGCACGCAGCCGTGTTACCTCTCAGGAAGGAGACGCGTTATGTCTCCTAGAGATGAACGTACTTAGGTGTGAAAATCCCAGGAAAAACAGCAAAGGACCTTGTGAAGATGCTGGAGGAAACGGGTACAAAAGTATCTATATCCACAGTAAAATCAGTAATCGACATAACCTGAAAGTCCGCTTAACAAGGAAGAGGCCACTGCTGCGAAACCGCCATTAAAAAGTCCGACAACGGTTTGTAACTGCACATGGGGACAAAGATAGTACTTTTTTGGAGAAATGTCCTCTGGTCTGATTGAAACCAAAATAGAACTGTTTGGCCATAATGAGGAACAAAGGGGAGGCTTGCAAGCTGAAGAACACCATTCCAACAGTGGGGGTGGCAGCATCATGTTGTGGGGGTGGCAGCATCATGTTGTGGGGGTGGCAGCATCATGTTGTGGGGGTGCTTTGGTGCAGGATGGACTGGTGCACTTCACAAAATAGATGGCATCATGAGTCTCATCTCAAGACATCAGACAGGAAGTTAAAGATTGGTCGCAAATGGGTCTTCCAAATGGACAATGACCCCAAGCAAATTTCCAAAGTTGTGGCAAAATAGCTTAAGGACAACAAAGTCAAGGTACTGGACTGGCCATCACAAAGCCCTGACCTCAATCCTATAGAAAATTTGTGGGCAGAACTGAAAAAGTGTGCACGAGCAAGGAGGCCTACAAACCTGACTCAGTTACACCAGCTTTGTCAGAAGGAATGGGCCAAAATTCACCCAACTTATTGTGGAAAGCTTGTGGAAGGTTATCTGAAACGTTTGACCCAAGTTAAACAGTTTAAAGGCAATGCTACCAAATACTAATTGAGTGTATGTACATTTCTGACACACTGGGAATGTGATGAAATAAATAAAAGCTGAAATAAATCATTCTCTCTGCTATTATTCTGACTTTTCACATTCTTAAAATAATGTGGTGATCCTAACTGACCTAAAACAGGGAACATTTGCTAGGATTAAATGTCAGGAATTGTGAAAAACAGAGTTTAAATGTATTTGGCTGAGGTGTATGTAAACCTCCGACTTCAACTGTATATCCAGAGAGAGCCATGCTTCCGTGAAACAGAGTATGTTACCTGATGTCTCTCTGAAAATAAATGAGATCCTCGCCCTGATCTCGTCAACTTTGTTATCCAGGGACTGAACGTTAGCGAGTAATATACTCGGAAGCGGTGGTTGGTGTGCGCGCCTCCTATGTCTGACTAGAAGACCGTTCCGAATTCCTCTTCTTCGCAGGTGTTGTTTTGTGTCGGCTTCTGGAATCAGTTTAATTTCCCTGGATGGTGCAAACAAAGCTTCCGCTTCGGGACAGTTGTATTGCTGGTCGTAGTGCCGGTAGCGCCGGTGAGTTACCGCCGCTCTGTCATCCAATAGTTCTTCACGGCTGTATGTAATAGCACATAACATTTTCTGGGCTTACAATGAAAGAAATAATACAGAAAAATTTAGATATTGCAAAGTTTCATAAAAACTAGAAGCGAGGCAGCCCTCTCTGTCGGCGCCATCTTCTTATAGAAGCATGAGAAAGGAATGTACACAACACAATGACTAGTGGGACAGAGACAGTTAATGGTTTGACGAACAATTAAAATGATTTCGTCAGATAGCTCTGCAGCATACTTCGGCAGGCTAGCTAAATAGGATGATTAAAGACTATTTAATATGGGGAGCACATAGCGTTAGATGGCCTGGCTGGTTGACTGCTGCTGCCTAAGCAGAGATGAGGTGATTTCCTTAAGGAATTAAAAATTATTAAGTAATCAAATAAAAACAAATATACACAACTGAAATATTACATTTTGTCATAGTAATAACACCACAGACAAACTGAAATGGTCCAACAACACAGGCAATGTGGTAAAGAAGGCACAACAACGTTTCTTCTTAGAAACAGCATTGGGTGAGGATATGGTGGGAACATGTGGATCATTGCATTACAACCTGTAATTTAAATTGATTTTAATTTAGATTTCATGTAATGGACTTACACAAAAATAGTCCAAATTGGTGAAGTGAAATGAAAAAAAATAACTTGTTTCAAAAACTACAAATACAAATAGAAAAGTGGTGCGTGCATATGTATTCACCCACTTTGATTACCTTCAGAAGTCACGTAAAGCTTAAAGAAAAAAATAATCTAACAATTTTGGTGTTCGCCAAAAGGCATGTGGGAGACTCCCCTAACATACAGCAGAAGGTACTCTGGTCAGATGAGACTAAAATGTTTTTTTTTGGCCATCAAGGAAAACACTATCTCTGGCGCAAACCCAACACCTCTCATCACCCCGAGAACACCATCCCCACAGTGAAGCATGGTGGTGGCAGCATCATTCTGTGGGGATGTTTGTCATTGGCAGGGACTGGGAAACTAGTCAGATTTGAAAGAATGATCGATGGTGCTAAATGCAGGGAAATTATTGAGGGAAACCTGTTTGAGACTGGGACAGAGGTTCACCTTCCAGCAGGACAATGGCCCTAAGCATACTGCTAAAGCAACACTTGAGTGGTTTATGGGGAAACATGTACATGTCTTGGAATGGCCTAGTCAAAGCCCAGACCTCAATCCAATTGAGACTATGTGGTATGACTTAAAATTGCTGTACATCAGTGAAACCCATCCAACTTGAAGGAGCTGGAGCAGTTTTGACTTGAAGAATGGGCAAACATCCCAGTGGCTAGATGTGCCAAGCTTATAGAGACATACCCCAAGAGCCTTAGAGCTGTAAGTGCTGCAAAAGGTGGCTCTACAAAGTATTGACTTTTCAGATTTTTGTTGTCTTGCTTGTTTCACAGTAAGAAATATTTTGCATCTTCAAAGTGGTAGGCATGTTGTGTAAATCAAATGATACAAACCGCCCCCAAAAAAATATATATTTTAATTCCAGGTTGTAAGGCAAAAAAAAGAAGAAAAATGCCAAGGGGGGTGGATACCTTCGCAAGTAAGTAGCAAGTAGATGTGACTAAACTGCTTGGAGTAACCCTGGATAAGCTGTCATGGTCAAAAAATGTTGATACAACAGTTGCTAGGATGTGGAGAACTCTGTCCATAAGACACACACGTGCACATGTATGTTGTATTCTGAATACAGTGCATTCTGAATACAGTGCATTCCATATTTTGTTACGTTACAGCCATATTCTATGTATTAATCTATGTATCAATTAATCTAATGTATTAAATAAAAAAATATATACGCACAATATCCCATAATAACAAAGCGAAAACAACATTTTTAGGACTTTTTGGAAATGTAATAAAATCCCCTTTCTTTGAGACTCGAAATTGAGATCAGGTGCATCCTGTTTCCATTCATCATCCTTGAGATGTTTCTACAACTTGATTGGAGTCCACCTGTGGTAAATTCAATTGATTGGACATGATTTAGAGAGAAACATACCTGTCGAAGGAATTGTCCGTAGAGCTCCGAGACAGGATTGTGTTGAGTGACATATCTGGGGGAAAGTTACTAAAAATGTCTGCAGAATTGAATGTCCCCAAGAACACAGTGGCCTCCATCATTCTTAAATGGAAGAATTTTGGAACCACCAAGACTCTTCCTAGAGCTGGCAGACTGGCCAAACTGAGCAATCGGGGGAGAAGGGCCTTGGTCAGGGAGGTGACCAATAACCCGATGGTCACTCTGACAGAGCTCCGGAGTTCCTCTGTGGAGATGGGAGAAACTTCCAGAAGGACAACCATCTCTGCAGCACTCCACCAATCAGGCCTTTATGGTAGAGTGGCCAGAAGGAAGCCCCTCTTCAGTAAAAGGCACACGATAGCTTGCTTGGAGTTTGTCAAAAGGCACCTAAAGTACTCTCAGACCATGAGAAACAAGATTCTCTGGTCTGATGAACTCTTTGGCCTGAATGCCAAGCATCACGTCTGGAGGAAACCATCCCTACAGTGAAGCACGGTGGTGGCAGCATCATGCTGTGGGGATATTTATCAGCGGCAGGGACTGGGAGACTAGTCAGGACCGAGGGAAAGATTAACAGAACAAAGTACAGAGAGATCCTTGATGAAAATCTGCTCCAGAGAACTCAGGACTCAGGCAATAGTTCACCTTCCAACAGGACAATTACCCTAAGCACACAGCCAAGAGAACGCAGAAGTGGCTTCGGGACAAGTCTCTGAATGTCATTGAGTGGCCCAGCCAGAGCCTGTACTTGAACCCGATCGAACATCTCTGGAGAGACCTGAAAATATCTGACAGAGCTTGAGAGGATCTGCAGAGAAGAATGGGAGAAACTCCCCAAATACAGATGTGCCAAACTTGTAGCGTCATACCCAAGAAGACCCAAGAAGACTCGAGGCTGTAATCGCTGCCAAAGTTGCTTCAACAAAGTAAGGTGTCTGAATACTTAAGTAAATATACAGTATATTTTTTCTATTTAATAACATTTCTAAAAAACAGTGTTTGCTTTGTCATTATAGTGTATTTTGTGTTATTTTAGAATAAGGTTGTAACATAACAATCTGATGTTTGGACTGTTTGGTTCATGAAATAATATAAATAAATTCTAAAAATAAATCCCATTTTATGAAACCTTATCTTGTGAATACTACATATTTAGACAATATGGGATTTGTTTCAATGTGCTATTTAAAAAATAATATAATTATTGTACATTCTCTGACGTGATTTATGTTTTGAAATGCAGGCAATATAAATGAGTTATAGGGAAATTCAACACTGTGTCTTGATTGTGTGTTTATGAAAGGGGTTGGGATGGTAGAGAAGGCAAAAATATGCAAGCAAAATTGAAATTAGGATGATACTGAAAATAACCCAAGGATTACCTTTAAAATTACCCAGGTGCTGTGTCAATACCCCTACCCAATGTGCTGGGTTTATGTCACAACCCAACAAACTGGGCACAATACCAAACTTCTTTCTTTTTTAAAGTAGATGGGACCTTGCTGCATTACAGAAATAAAAATGAATGGTCACATCCCTATTAGTCTTGTTTTACACAGGTCAGTGAAAGACGCATGCCTGCTTCCCATTTATAAAAACATATATATCATAACCTTAACCTCTGGACCTAGGGGGCACCACTATTTTTATTTTTGTAAAAATAATGTTCCCAAAGTAAACGGCCTATTTCTCAGGACCAGATGCTAGAATATGTATATAATTGACAGCTTAGGATAGAAAACACTCTAAAGTTTCCAAAACTGTAAAAAAAATTGTCTGTGAGTATAACAGAACTGATATTGCAGGCGAGAGCCTGAGAAAAGCCAATCAGGAAGTGACTCTTATTTTGAAACCATTGTGTTCCTATGCATCCCTATTGATCATTGAAAGGGATATCAACCAGATTCCTTTTTCTATGGCTTCCCTAAGGTGTCTACAGCCTTTATAGACATAGGTTCAGGCCTTTGTTTTGAAGAATGAGCGTGAACGACCACATTGCGTAAGTGGTCAGGTGGGGGCTCTCAGAGTGATTCTTGTGCAAAAGAGAGAGGCAGCCATTGTTCCTCCCGGTTCTAGTGAAAAGCCAACTGTCCCGGTTGATACATTATCAAATAGATATTTGAAAAACACCTTGAGGATTGATTATAAAAAACGTTTGCCATGTTTCTTGACTGTTGCGCTATGCTATTCAGCATTGCTGATGACAAATATACCGGATCCGGGATGGGTAGTTCTAAGAGGTTATTAATTTTATCAGGGAGTAATACTGAGACCAAGGTCTCAATTGCAGTTAAGCCCAGACTTACATAAATGACAGAAAATACACACATCAATACAAAATGCAGAAAGAAAAACACATAAAACACAAAAGCATCATCAGTCATAAGGTCAGTCAGTATAAAGGAGGAAATGTTGTTTACCTTTTGAGCAGATCAAAGTTGTAATGCGTCCTTGACACCAGCTCAGCGTTCAGCACCATAGTGCACTAAAAGCTCATCATTAAGCTAAGGACCCTGGGTTTAAACACCTCCCTCTGCAACTGGATCATGGACATCTTGATGGCCCGCCCCCAGGGTAGGTAACAATACATCCGTCACGGTGATCCTCAACACAGGGGCCCCCCAGGGGTGCGTGCTCAGTCCCCTCCTGTACTCCCTGTTCACTCATGACTGCACGGCCAGGCAAGACTCCAACACCATCATTAAGTTTGCTGATGACACAACAGTGGTAGGTCTGATCACCAACAACGATGAATCAGCCTATAGGGAGGAGTTCAGAGACCTGACCGTGTGGTGCACGGACAACAACCCCTCCCTCAACATGATCAAGACAAAGGAGATGATCGTGGACTACAGGAAAAGGCCGGCCGAACAGACCCCTATTAACATCGACGGGGCTGTCGTGGAGTGGGTCAAACAGGTTCAAGTTCCACATCACCAATAGTGTACCAAACACACCAAAACATTTGTGAACAATTAATCAAATGGCCACCCGACTATTATGTTGACAAGTTTTTCACACTGCTGCTATTCACTGTTCTATCTATGCATGGTCACTTCACCCCTACCTACATGTACAAAATAATTTGACTAACCTGTACCCCTGCACATTAACTCGTTACCGGTACTCCCTGTATATAGCCTCGTTATTTTTATTGAGTTACTTTTTATTTGTATTTTATTATTTTTACTTTAGTTTATTTGGTAAATATTTTCTTAACTCTTTCTTGAACTCCATTGTTGGTTAAGGGCTTGTAAAGTAAGCATTTCACTAAGGTCTGTTGTATTTTGGAGCATGTGACAAATAACATTTGATTTGAACAGCAGCAACCACAACCAGGGCAAATAACTGTAAAAGGTATGTATTTTTTCATCTGACCTCGAAAAAAACACTAAACATGTCACAAACCCCATTATAAAATGGTTTGTTTAGATCCTGCATGCCGATTGGTTGATAGCAGGGAGTTATTCACCACAATCCCCAGGTTATTCCTGTAAACAGTTCTATTTGAATTATCAATATGCATCCACTGTCCCACAGGCCAGCCAGGCTATTCATAAACCCATATCTCCCCTGCAAAAATTGTCTAGACAATGTTTCCCCATGCTTCTAGCCTAACATCTGGTTTGGAACAGTTTGGGTTTGTCTAAACCAGGGGTATTCAACTCTTAACCAGCAGGCTCTGGAGGGTTTCTCGTAGGGTTTCTGTTCTACCTGATAATTAATTGCACACACCTGGTGTCTCAGGTCAAAATCAGTCCCGCTGTTATGGTTTGTTAATTACTGATGTCCCCTTTAAGGCGGGAGCACCCTTGGTCATGCGCAAGTTGTTCTATGTTATTCTGGTACTAACTAGTTTGAGTAAATGTGAAGCTCCAGTTCAATTGCTTGTATTCCGAGTCTTTCTTATTACATAAATAAGTACTAAGTGTTAAGACACTACACCCGCCAACTATAGAGAACATGTCCGGACGAGACTGACAGCTTCTCTGAGCCAGGCAAATTTCATTTATCAGGATCCGTATAATGGAGGAAATGGAAATAGGATTTGCAATTATCAAATCAGCAAGCTTATGTTTTGGGTTCTCATGGAGTGTGACAGTTTAACTAAGCTTGTGAGGATTTTATATTTTTGGGGCAGCAGGTGGTTAGTTACTCGAGTCACAAATATGATGACTTGCAACTCGACTTGGACTTGAGCCTATGACTCGACCTGACTTGATACCCTCCCCAAGCCCAAATATTTAAAATGATGCTTTTAAAAAAAAGTGTGCAGCGCATCAACTCTTCATTTAACAGATTACAGTTTGAATCGGACAGCAGCCAATCAAATTGTGCCAGCTGAGAAAAAGTTGTGGCGGCAAGTGGAGAGGAACATGGGCGGGCGAATTCAGATGGAGCCCTTGGAAAGATGATACCCCAAATAATTATTCTCGGATATAAAGATGAGCTGTATCAATAAAAAAAAACGGGATTGCAACTTGCAAAACATGCGGGAAGAAAATGACAGACGGAGGCGCAACAATTTCCAACTTTAATAATAATAATAATATATGCCATTTAGCAGACGCTTTTATCCAAAGCGACTTACAGTCATGTGTGCATACATTTACGTATGGGTGGTCCCGGAATCGAACCCACTACCCTGGCGTTACATGCTCTACCAACTGAGCTACAGAAGGACTTTGTTCGACATTTGAAGCTGCAGAAAGAACGGTAAGTCGTGGCTAATACAGCCGACAGCTATCCATCACACGAGGTTGTGTGTTTATGAGTGTGTGTAACTTGTTTGTTTCATCGGTTTCTTCTTGCTGGCTTGTGATGTCTGGAGCCTGTATTGTTATGTGCTCACTGCTTGTGATGTCTGGAGCCTGTATTGTTATGTGCTCACTGCTTGTGATGTCTGGAGCCTGTATTATGTGCGCTCCTCACTACTTGCCTAGATTAGGTTTGCAGATTGACTCGCCAGCACGCTGTTTGGAGCTGGAAAAGATCAAATGAGCACATTTGTGGCAGAGTGCCTCCTAGAATGGTTGTGTACTCTTCCTAACCTGCTGATTACGGCGAGTGCTTGAACCTCTGATTGTGTTTATGCTTCACACAAATCCCACCATCCCCCTCTCGGCTGTCCTCCGCAGTTTTGAGCTTCGAAACTCAGTTTAGGACTTGAGACTGTAAAACAATGACTTGGTCCCACCTCTGGTGGTTAGAGCGTTGGGCCAGTAACCGAAAGGTTGCTGGATCTAATCCCTGAGCTGACTAGGTAAAAATCTGTCATTCTGCCCCTGAACAAGGCAATTAGGTCGGCCGACTTCCTTTTGGTCACACATATTCTGAGAAATATCCAAAGAACCAAAGACATTGCTTTAACTGTGAATGTACTTTACTGCATATATTTTCCTCAAATAATGAGTCATGTTTTGTAGCTCAGACAAAAGCACACAGATTGTGTGGGAGAGGGAGAGAGGGAGTGTGTGTGCACATATTGTATTGTATTTTTTCCTTGTCAGCCACCATCTCTCCTTACCTTTCCACCAACTGTGAGTAAGCACAACTGCACATGTCCTTTGTGGGAAATGGATAACACAATCTGTAGGACTAAATATTTCCAATCAAATGTAGCATACATATAAAACTAGTAATCACAATATATTTACATACTAATCAAAAGTGTGTGAGAGAGTGTATACGTTTGATTTTTTTCTAGTTAGCCACCCATCTCTGCTTTGTCAGTCTCCATAGGCCCAGTGTAATTCTCTTCTGGGTGAGGCTGTCGGGCGGTGGTGGAGTGAAAGAGAGCTGCACAAAGTGACAGTAAATAAACAGCTCAACAACATGTCTGTGTGTACATCTGTTCATCCACAATGAAATAGGGTGCAGGCCAGGCAGCAGGCTATTAGCCAGCCTGCCAGCATAGTGGAGTCTGCCACTAGCATAGTCAGTGTAGTCAGCTCAGCTATCACCATTGAGACCATGTCTGTGCCTCGACCTAGGTTGGGCAAAACTAAACATGGCGGTGTTCGCCTTAGCAATCTCACTAGGATAAAGACCACCTCCATTCCTGTCATTACTGAAAGAGATCATGATACCTCACATCTCAAAATAGGGCTACTTAATGTTAGATCCCTTACTTCAAAGGCAATTATAGTCAATGAACTAATCACTGATCATAATCTTGATGTGATTGGCCTGACTGAAACATGGCTTAAGCCTGATGAATTTACTGTGTTAAATGAGGCCTCACCTCCTGGCTACACTAGTGACCATATCCCCGTGCATCCCGCAAAGGCGGAGGTGTTGCTAACATTTACGATAGCAAATTTCAATTTACAAAAAAAAAAAAATGACGTTTTCGTCTTTTGAGCTTCTAGTCATGAAATCTATGCAGCCTACTCAATCACTTTTTATAGCTACTGTTTACAGGCCTCCTGGGCCATATACAGCGTTTCTCACTGAGTTCCCTGAATTCCTATCAGACCTTGTAGTCATTGCAGATAATATTCTAATCTTTGGTGACTTTAATATTCACATGGAAAAGTCCACAGACCCACTCCAAAAGGCTTTTGGAGCCATCATCGACTCAGTGGGTTTTGTCCAACATGTCTCTGGACCCACTCACTGTCACAGTCATACGCTGGACCTAGTTTTGTCCCATGGAATAAATGTTGTGGATCTTAATGTTTTCCTCATAATCCTGGACTATCGGACCACCATTTTATTACGTTTGCAATTGCAACAAATAATCTGCTCAGACCCCAACCAAGGAACATCAAAAGTCGTGCTATAAATTCACAGACAACACAAAGATTCCTTGATGCCCTTCCAGACTCCCTCTGCCTACCCAAGGACGCCAGAGGACAAAAATCCATTAACCACCTAACTGAGGATCTCAATTTAACCTTGCGCAATACCCTAGATGCAGTTGCACCCCTAAAAACTAAAAAAATGTCTCATAAGAAACTAGCTCCCTGGTACACAGAAAATACCCGAGCTCTGAAGCAAGCTTCAGAAAATTGAATGGCGCCATGAAGTCTTCCGACTAGCTTGGAAGGACGGTACCCTGCAGTACCGAAGAGCCCTTACTGCTGCTCGATCGTCCTATTTTTCTAACTTAATTGAGGAAAATAAGAACAATCCGAAATTCCTTTTTGATACTGTGGCAAAGCTAACTAAAAAGCAGCATTCCCCAAGAGAGGATGACTTTCACTTTAGCAGTGATAAATTCATGAACTTCTTTGAGGAAAAGATTATGATTATTAGAAAGCAAATTACGGACTCCTCTTTAAACCTGCGTATTCCTCCAAACCTCAGTTGTCCTGAGTCTGCACAACTCTGCCAGGACCTAGGATCAAGAGAGACGCTCAAGTGTTTTAGTACTATATCTCTTGACACAATGATGAAAATAATCATGGCCTCTAAACCTTCAAGCTGTATACTGGACCCTATTCCAACTAAACTACTGAAAGAGCTGCTTCCTGTGCTTGGCCCTCCTATGTTGAACATAATAAACGGCTCTCTATCCACTGGATGTGTACCAAACTCACTAAAAGTGGCAGTAATAAAGCCTCTCTTGAAAAAGCCAAACCTTGACCCAGAAAATATAAAAACTATCGGCCTATATCGAATCTTCCATTCCTCTCAAAGATTTTAGAGAAGGCTGTTGCGCAGCAAGACCTTCCTGAAGACAAACAATGTATACGAAATGCTTCAGTCTGGTTTTAGACCCCATCATAGCACTGAGACGGCACTTGTGAAGGTGGTAAATGACATTTTAATGGCATCGGACCGAGGCTCTGCATCTGTCCTCGTGCTCCTAGACCTTAGTGCTGCTTTTGATACCATCGATCACCACATTCTTTTGGAGAGATTGGAAACCCAAATTGGTCTACACGGACATGTTCTGGCCTGGTTTAGGTCTTATCTGTCGGAAAGATATCAGTTTGTCTCTGTGAATGGTTTGTCCTCTGACAAATCAACTGTACATTTTCGGTGTTCCTCAAGGTTCTGTTTTAGGACCACTATTGTTTTCACTATATATTTTACCTCTTGGGGATGTTATTCGAAAACATAATGTAAACTTTCACTGCTATGCGGATGACACACAGCTGTACATTTCAATGAAACATGGTGAAGCCCCAAAATTGCCCTCGCTAGAAGCATGTGTTTCAGACATAAGGAAGTGGATGGCTGCAAACTTTCTACTATTAAACTCGGACAAAACAGAGATGCTTGTTCTAGGTCCCAAGAAACAAAGAGATCTTCTGTTGAATCTGACAATTAATCTTAATGGTTGTACAGTCGTCTCAAATAAAACTGTGAAGGACCTCGGCGTTACTCTGGACCCTGATCTCTCTTTTGAAGAACATATCAAGACCATTTCGAGGACAGCTTTTTCCATCTACGTAACATTGCAAAAATCAGAAACTTTCTGTCCAAAAATGATGCAGAAAAATTAATCCATGCTTTTGTCACTTCTAGGTTAGACTACTGCAATGCTCTATTTTCCGGCTACCCGGATAAAGCACTAAATAAACTTCAGTTAGTGCTAAATACGGCTGCTAGAATCCTGACTAGAACCAAAAAATTTGATCATATTACTCCAGTGCTAGCCTCTCTACACTGGCTTCCTGTCAAAGCAAGGGCTGATTTCAAGGTTTTACTGCTAACCTACAAAGCATTACATGGGCTTGCTCCTACCTACCTCTCTGATTTGGTCCTGCCGTACATACCTACACGTACGCTACGGTCACAAGACGCAGGCCTCCTAATTGTCCCTAGAATTTCTAAGCAAACAGCTGGAGGCAGGGCTTTCTCCTATAGAGCTCCATTTTTATGGAACGGTCTGCCTACCCATGTCAGAGACGCAAACAACCTTTAAGTCTTTACTGAAGACTCATCTCTTCAGTGGGTCATATGATTGAGTGTAGTCTGGCCCAGGAGTGGGAAAGGTGAACGGAAAGGCTCTGGAGCAACGAACCGCCCTTGCTGTCTCTGCCTGGCCGGTTCCCCTCTTTCCACTGGGATTCTCTGCCTCTAACCCTGTTACGGGGCTGAGTCACTGGCTTGCTGGGGCTCTCTCGTGCCGTCCCTGGGGGGTGCGTCACCTGGGTGGGTTGATTCACTGTTGTGGTCGGCCTGTCTGGGTTGCCCCCCTGGGTTGTACCGTGGCGGAGATCTTTGTGGGCTATACTCGGCCTTGTCTCAGGATGGTGAGTTGGTGGTTGAAGATATCCCTCTAGTGGTGTGGGGCTGTGCTTTGGCAAAGTGGGTGGGGTTATATCCTTCCTGTTTGGCCCTGTCCGGGGGTGTCCTCGGATGGGGCCACAGTGTCTCCTGACCCCTCCTGTCTCAGCCTCCAGTATTTATGCTGCAGTAGTTTATGTGTCGGGGGCTAGGGTCAGTTTGTTATATCTGGAGTACTTCTCCTGTCCTATTCGGTGTCCTGTGTGAATCTAAGTGTGCGTTCTCTAATTCTCTCCTTCTCTCTTTCTTTCTCTCTCTCGGAGGACCTGAGCCCTAGGACCATGCCCCAGGACTACCTGACATGATGACTCCTTGCTGTCCCCAGTCCACCTGGCCATGCTGCTGCTCCAGTTTCAACTGGCCTGGGCCCTAGGACCATGTCCCAGGACTACCTGACATGAGGACTCCTTGCTGTCCCCAGTCCACCTGGCCATGCTCCTGCTCCAGTTTCAACTGTTCTGCCTTACTATTATTCAACCATGCTGGGTCATTTATGAACATTTGAACATCTTGGCCACGTTCTGTTATAATCTCCACCCGGCACAGCCAAAAGAGGACTGGCCACCCCACATATGCTCTCTCTAATTCTCTCTTTCTTTCTCTCTCTCTCGGAGGACCTGAGCCCTAGGACAGTGCCCCAGGACTACCTGACATGATGGCTCCTTGCTGTCCCCATTCCACCTGACTGCTGCTGCTCCAGTTTCAACTGTTCTGCCTTATTATTATTCGACCATGCTGGTCATTTATGAACATTTGAACATCTTGGTCATGTTCTGTTATAATCTCTACCCGGCACAGCCAGAAGAGGACTGGCCACCCCACATAGCCCGGTTCCTCTCTAGGTTTCTTCCTAGGTTTTGGCCTTTCTAGGGAGTTTTTCCTAGCCACCGTGCTTTTACACCTGCATTGTTTGCTGTTTGGGGTTTTAGGCTGGGTTTCTGTACAGCACTTTGAGATATCAGCTGATGTACGAAGGGCTATATAAATAAATTTGATTTGATTTGATTTTGATCTGTTGGTGTGGGTGGGCATATGCAATACAAGTCTGAATTACCTGTATCCATCTGGGTATTCCTCACCGTGGCCAGTGTAGTAAAAACTGGTGCAGCCGGTAAATTAAATACCACAGCAGAGGACTACTGTGACTGCAGCTGAAAACCTGGCGGCAGATCTAAAAGAGGCACAATTTTCTTAACTGGCAATCATACAACTAAACAGACTGAATGAGTGTGAGACCTAGATTCAGACTGAATGAGTGTAAGGCCTAGATTCAGACTGAATGAGTGTAAGGCCTAGATTCAGACTGAATGAGTGTAAGGCCTAGATTCAGACTGAATGAGTGTGAGACCTAGATTCAGACTGAATGAGTGTGAGGCCTAGATTCAGACTGAATGAGTGTAAGGCCTAGATTCAGACTGAATGAGTGTGAGGCCTAGATTCAGACTAAATGAGTGTGAGGCCTAGATTCAGACTAAATGAGTGTGAGGCCTAGATTCAGACTGAATGAGTGTAAGGCCTAGATTCAGACTGAATGAGTGTGAGGCCTAGATTCAGACTGAATGAGTGTGAGGCCTAGATTCAGACTGAATGAGTGTAAGGCCTAGATTCAGACTGAATGAGTGTAAGGCCTAGATTCAGACTGAATGAGTGTAAGGCCTAGATTCAGACTGAATGAGTGTGAGACCTAGATTCAGACTGAATGAGTGTGAGACCTAGATTCAGACTGAATGAGTGTAAGGCCTAGATTCAGACTGAATGAGTGTGAGGCCTAGATTCAGACTGAATGAGTGTGAGGCCTAGATTCAGACTGAATGAGTGTGAGGCCTAGATTCAGACTGAATGAGTGTAAGGCCTAGATTCAGACTGAATGAGTGTAAGGCCTAGATTCAGACTGAATGAGTGTGAGACCTAGATTCAGACTGAATGAGTGTGAGACCTAGATTCAGACTGAATGAGTGAGACCTAGATTCAGACTGAATGAGTGTAAGGCCTAGATTCAGACTGAATGAGTGTAAGGCCTAGATTCAGACTGAATGAGTGTAAGGCCTAGATTCAGACTGAATGAGTGTAAGGCCTAGATTCAGACTGAATGAGTGTGAGGCCTAGATTCAGACTGAATGAGTGTGAGGCCTAGATTCAGACTGAATGAGTGTGAGGCCTAGATTCAGACTGAATGAGTGTAAGGCCTAGATTCAGACTGAATGAGTGTAAGGCCTAGATTCAGACTGAATGAGTGTGAGACCTAGATTCAGACTGAATGAGTGTGAGACCTAGATTCAGACTGAATGAGTGTAAGGCCTAGATTCAGACTAAATGAGTGTAAGGCCTAGATTCAGACTAAATGAGTGTAAGGCCTAGATTCAGACTGAATGAGTGTAAGGCCTAGATTCAGACTAAATGAGTGTAAGGCCTAGATTCAGACTGAATGAGTGTGAGGCCTAGATTCAGACTGAATGAGTGTAAGGCCTAGATTCAGACTGAATGAGTGTAAGGCCTAGATTCAGACTAAATGAGTGTAAGGCCTAGATTCAGACTGAATGAGTGTAAGGCCTAGATTCAGACTGAATGAGTGTAAGGCCTAGATTCAGACTGAATGAGTGTGAGGCCTAGATTCAAACAGATCAGGCGTTAACCGGCGACAGCGGATGCTTTGGCCGTGTCTGAGGTGTAACTGAGTTGGATCTGTCAAATCAGTACTTGATCCACCTGGTCGTGCTGCTGCTCCAGTTTCAATGGTTCTGCCTGCGATTGGGGGAACCCTGACATGTTCACCGGGCGTGCTACCTTGACCCGGACCTGCTGTTTTCGACTCTCTCTCTCTACCCGCTGTCTCAACCTCTGAATTGTCGGCTATGAAAAGCCATCTGACATTTACTTCTGAGGTGCTGACCTGTTGCACCCACTGATTATCATTTGACCCCGCTGGTATTCTATGAACATTTGAACATCTCGAAGAACAATCTGGCCTACAATCTGGCCTTAAATGGCCATGTATACTTATAATCCTCACCTGGCACACCCAGAAGAGGACTGGCCCACACCTCAAAGCCTGGTTCCTCTCTAGGTTTCTGCCTTTCTAGGGAGCTTTTCCCTAGCCACCGTGCTTCTACACCTGCATTGCTTGCTGTTTGGAGTTTTAGGCTGGGTTTCTGTATAGCACTTTGTGACATCTGCTGATGTAAAAGGGCTTTATAAATACATTTGATTGATTGGACTCACGGTCTTTATTTTAACTAGGCAAGTCAGTTAAGAATTCTTATTTTACAAGGATGGCCTATCCCGGCAAACCCGTGCCAATTTTGCGCCGCCCTATGGGACTCCCAAACAACGGCCAGATGTGATACAGCCTGGATTCGAACCAGGAACTGTAGTGACACCTCTTGCACTGAGATACAGTGCCTTAGACCGCTACGCCACTCAGGAGCCCAATCTTACCTTGTCTTTAATGAAGACTGACGTCACTCTACTTGTTTTTCTATAAGCATATTGACGAAGAGATGCGGACTGGTGGACTTTCATTATTAGCTAGCCGTTAGTTTCATGGGAAGGGAATTGACGGCACTCTGTTGTAACATTGACCATCAATTCGTTATGCAGCAACACTGGACAACAAAGTCAGACATGAGAAAAAGTCCAGAATGAGTTCTACCTTCTCCGCATAAACCTGACAGGCAATTTAAGAATTTATTTGGCGACTGAGATGAGTAAAGGAAGCATCATTCAGTGGATGTACAAGACACCCTTGAACAGACTCAATTTGTCAGGCATGGACTGTACAAGGTGTTGAAAGCATTCCACAGGCCCATGTTGGCTCCAATGCTTCCCACAGTTGTGTCAAGTTGGCTGGACTTCCTTTGGGTGGTGGACCATTCTTGATACACACAGGAAACTGTTGAGCATGGAAAAACCCTGCAGCGTTGCAATTCTTGATTAACTCAAACCAGTGTGCCTGTCACCTACCATACCCGTTCAAAAGGCACTTAAATATGTTGTCTTCACCATTCACCCTCTGAATAGCACACACACACAATCCATGTCTCAAGGCTTAAAAATCCTGTTGAAAAAGGGAAGTGCTACTAAGGTACACAATAGTAGGTTTTGGTAGACAGAAGGTGCTCTTTGGTAGAGGTTAATTGGGCATCAAAAAAGAAAGGTGGCTCTTTCTTTAACTTGTCTCATCCCCTTCATCTACACCGATTAAGTGGATTTCACAGGTGATGTCAATACAGGATCATAGCCTTCACCTGGTCAGTCCATGTCATGAAAGCACAGGTGTTCCTAATGTTTTGTACATTGTTTATAATTGTCTTACTTCTGTCACAACCTGGCTCTTAGATGGTGACAAGCAAGGGAGTCCACACATTGGCAGTTAAGGAGTAACAAAAATACTTAAACCACCAGCAAAGTACAAAACCACAGAGGAAAACTAACCTGTGAAGTGTGACAGTAGGCATGTAATGGAGATGCATGATGAAGGTAAAACCGTGTGTAAGTGTTGAAGGGTGCACCTAATTAAAAAAAACAATCAACCATATCTAAACAGTGCTTGTGGTGAGAAAGCCGGGACTGGGCACCAGGAACTTTTATCTCCTAGTTGATCCCAAACCCAGGTGCAACTTGTCACCTTAACGACCCAAACAGCTCCACCTGTCCCCAATCTGCAACTAAAAGCACAAAATCAAGTTTAAAGGGAAATTCCATTCCACAATTTTCAACTTCATATTAATTATCACCATGTGTGATTGTGTTTACATACGGTATGTGAAAACAGCACGCTTTCACATTCATGTTCAAGGAACTACAATACAAAGCAGGCATACCTGGAATGATTAGATTAGCTATTAGCATAACTCAGGAGCTATTTAAAAAAAAACCCAGGAAGTACCTGTTTGTTTTTCTATTGAACAGTATTGTCCAGCAAGGCCTGTCATGTCAGAGCTGTAGGTGCTTTTGAACCATGCACTCAATGGCAGCCCGGTCACATTCACAAAACTGCCCGCTGGCATTAGAAGAATCTGTGCGAATCAAAGAACATTAGTTTGATGGATTACTTCTGATATTGTCATGACTGTCTTGTGAGGATCCAGATAGGTCAGAACAAGTTCGCAATGAATGACTTCAACCAGACCCTCAGAAGGAACTGGTAGGGTTTAACAACTTACACCGTGTTGTAAATCAAGGACAGAACATTCAGCATCTCCATCTCTAGTGTTCACCAGATGAATGTGCCTTTGTTTCACAGACTTTTCCTGCTGAAACATGTTCTAAAATGAAAACTGGAACAATGTTTCTAACAGAGAATGTGGGGAATGGTCAGAGGCGATCTAAAGAACACCCATGTAGTTTTGGTTGTTATTTTGTGATGACATTAAAAATGGTATAAAGGAAATACTGAACTTGGAAAGTAAACCCACTACATGTTTATTTATTTCACCTTTATTTAGCCAGGTAGGCAAGTTGAGAACAAGTTCTCATTTACAATTGCGTCCTGGCTAAGATAAAGCAAAGCAGTTCGACAGATACAACGACACAGAGTTACACATGGAGTAAAACAAACATACAGTCAATAATACAGTATAAACAAGTCTATATACGATGTGAGCAAATGAGGTGAGATAAGGGAGGTAAAGGCAAAAAAAAGGCCATGGTGGCAAAGTAAATACAATATAGCAAGTAAAACACTGGAATGGTAGATTTGCAATGGAAGAATGTGCAAAGTAGAAATAAAACTAATGGGGTGCAAAGGAGCAAAATAAATAAATATGTACGAAGTTTCAATCCTATGTGTTGTGCATGAAATCTGAAAAATTATGAAAGTGTTTTTATTAAGAGAGGGACATGATTTTAGGAGCCACAAGAGATAGTTTTACATGTCAGCCTGACGGAACCGGCCCTCTCGAACAAACTGCATGAATGATGGGTAACGAAATTAACAAACTCACCTCCCGGACAATCACTGGCACAGCTGATTAACTTTTTTTTTACCACAGTTGGTGGTGTTTCCCTTAGAGTAGGTGAAGTTCTTTGAGATGCTCCTATCTGCAGCTCTTAGCAGTCACGGTCTGGTAGCATCATCTTCTGCGTGTATAACACTATCTGGAGAGTGGGAATAATATAAGACGTGTTTTCAACCCAATAATAGTGTTGATTTGGCCAACGACAATGTTTGTTCACTTCGTTGCTATGGTCACCGGCGGCCATTGCCTTCCTTGTGAAGGGACCAGCCGCTTTGACTAGAGCAGGCGTTTTCAGAGAGCATCAAGACAACCACCCCCTCTGTTGAGTGCCTAAGTCAAAACCTCTACAATCAAGGATTGTTGATCAAACCCAGTGAGCAAAGTTGTTTGAAAATGTCTTTTCAACGTCTTTTGCTCATAAGGAAAGTATGCCCGCATGTCCCAAGATGGTTCAGGGAGGACTAATGTTAGTGAGTGACCTCCATATAACCTATTATTTGTTTAATTAAATCTCCACCTAGCCGAACTCTATGCCTTGAGAATGAGCTTAATCTTTTGACTACCTAACGGCACTTAAGGTTTGTGTCCTCTTGGACTCTATCCTGCATGGGGTGGAGAATGCTCTACTGGGAGCACATGTGTGAGTGCATACAGGGCCAACACTGCAGCACAGCCTAAATCAGCATCTGCGGGGAAAGTGGGGACCTGATGATGATAATACAAACGGGAACAAACAAAGTAGCTCAAGGCGAGTCTCCTGCCAACATCACCAGGAGTTGGAACAGGAACTGATTGCCGGAGTTATGGAACTATATCGACATGAAGTAAGGTTTGCTGTTTGCTCCATTCAACCCTGGCCAGTAGGGTAAGATTGTAGAATACCTGATTGGGTCGAGTAGAGTCGAGTCCTGGAAGGCAATATATCCACTTTGATATAGGCTAGATCTAGGCCTCATACATTTTTCAAGGCACATTCATTTCTATCATTCCAATTATAAATTCCATAAATAGAGGCCTAGATTTGTTTGACCTTCTCAGACAGACCCTAAAAAGCAGTTACTTGGAGAGCCATGATTTTGGCACCAGTTGTCTACCACCAGCACTATTCTTGCTGTCTTGCTTATACTGTAGGAGCGTTATGCTTTGAAATCAACGTTTGGTTTCATGTTAACATTACTCTACTTTTGAGGTCTGATTACATCTGAATAACTTTCATTTCTGAGTGAAAGAGTGGAGTGGGTTAATTTCGCTTGTGGCCATCGATAAGTGAAGAGATTTAATCTTAGATAGGAAACCTTGGAATGCGAGGGGAGGCGTGTGGAGCAGAAAAGTATTTAGTTCACAGCTCGCTGGGGAGCCGACATGCACTCGACTCAGATTGTGTCTTGTATTATGACACCAAATGTGATAACCAGTTGACCTCGACTGTCAGCAAGTACAGGAGTAAGCTTAATAGCTTTGAGATTGCTATTTTTTATTTTACTAGGCAAGTCAGTTAAGAACAAATTCTTATTGACAATGACAGCCGAGAAACAGTGGGTTAACTGCCTTGTTCAGGGGAAGAACGACAGATGTTTACCTTGTCAGCTCAGGGATTCGATCTGGCAAACATACCAACGCTCTAACCACTAGGCTACCTGCCGCCCCAAACAATTGCAGAGGTGCCAGGGATTGAACCCGGGGCCTCATACAAGCAAAGCATTAAGCGTAATAGCTTTGAGATTGCTATTCTGAGAAGCGCTATCAAAGTTACCTTCATTATTATTATTTATCAGTAAGTACAGCACTAATCTGTGTCCCTCTGTGAAGACTGGACTGTACTGTATGTCTCTGGGACATAGATTACAATCTTACCTATAAGGAGATCCTCTGTGTTTAGGTCCATCGTCTCTGGGATATGGAGAATATGGAGTTCTTGGAAATGACTGAGGAAAACATGCAGAAAGACAGTTATGGCTGGCTTGTTTAGATAATGTTTAATCTAGAAATTCATTTTTTACAGAATGTTAAAATGCTAGAATGTCTTTAGTCAGAAAAGAACCGGTTACACATTGCAGTCAATTTTCTACAACTTTTATTGCATTTAGTTATCTAACTCACAATTTTGTCACCACAAAACAGGAGGCCTGGCCTCTATCATTTCTATTGTTGAAATGATTGGATGTACTTTACTCACTGTTTTGAAATGTAGATCGGTTAACAATTCAGAAACATGATTTATGCCTAGAATAATGAAAGAAAACATCTGTAAATTTGACCATTTTTCTTTAATTACGTCAACAGATGAGCAGGTCTATATAATTATCGAACTTATATATTGGTAGTAGAAAGGAAACAGACTCTTTGTTTAAGTATTATGATTCTCCTTTTGTAATACAATTGCATGGCAGAAGTTGGTACAGAGTACAGTAGATGCCAGTTCTCTCCAAGTTCTGCAAGGTGTCTAAAGACATCCTGCCTCCCCATTGACATTTCACAATAGATAAGTCTCAGCATCCTCTGCCAGGTGGCGGTTTCCATCAGGCCTGCTGTGGCCTTGTGTTCTCAGAAAACCAGTCGTATTCTCGGAACCTCAGACAGTCACGGTGGGACCCAGACAGGAGGAGTGTGAGCGTAGGCAGTTTCCGCCTTCTGATAGTGTCTGCAGGGCATATCACTCAAAACAGGTTTTAACACAAACTGTTAAGGTCTCCTCTCAGGATACCTTTCTGTGTATCATAACACAATGTATTAACCCTTTAAAAGGTATGAGGCCTCGGTTTAATCCCTTCACTAGATAGGATGTGGGTTATATTCACTTAACCTTTCTGGCGCAACATTCCGTTGAAAAGGCAGAGCGTGACATTCAAAACTATTTTGGGGAAATATGTAACTTTCACACATGAACAAGTTTTTAACATAAAACATTCCAACCAGAGAATTCCTTTGTCTTCAGAGAAGCACTTGAACGCGAGATAACTCTGTCGGGAGCGCGCGTCATGAGACCAAGGCTCTCTGCCAGACCACTGACTCAAAGAGGTCTCATGAGCTCCTCCTTTATAGTAGAATCCTTATTCAAGTTTCAAAAGACGGTTGACATCTAGTGGAAGCCGTAGGAAGTGCAATTTTATCCATAGCTCAATGTGTATTCGGTAGGCCAAGCTTTGAGAAACTACAAACCTCAGATGTCCCACTTCCTGGTTGGATTTTTCTCAGGTTTTCGCCTGCCATATGAGTTCTGTTATACTCACAGACAAACATTCAAACAGTTTTAGAAACTTCAGAGTGTTTTCTATCCAATAGTAATAATAATATGCATATATTAGCATCTGGGACAGAGTAGGAGGCAGTTCACTCTGGGCACGCTATTCATCCAAAAGTGAAAGTGCTGCCCCCTATCCCAAAAATTGTGAATCTCAATTGTATTTGGATTCACCAAAGCTTTATGGCATTCCTGCAACCACCTGCAACGTGTTTGTTTTCCAGGACAGGACTCCCACTGGGCACAGACGTCAGTTCAACACCTGGTTTTGATTTACATTTGGTTGAGTTGTGAAGTAACGTGAATTCAATTTGAAATCAAACAAAACATTCACCCCGTCATTGGATTTAGGTAAAAAGTTTGGTGAGAAAAAGACGAAATCCCCTCACGTTGATAACTTTGTGCAAGAGTATTACACAACACAGTAAACGCGGAGGAGAAACATACAATAGGCAATAAGTAGTACTATAAAGAACAACAAGCAATAATTATATACATGTTACACACTCACTTTGTGGACGCACACCATTCCACAAGTCCAGAGCGTGTCCAGTTGTTGATGGGGATAGACCGAGATGTTGCTATCTGCCACTGCTTGAGGGAGACTGCAAGTATTGTGTGGCCTGCCGGCAGATGTCCGCCCCCCTAGTAACCTCCCTAGCAACCTATCAGATTCCCAGTTCACACAGGTCAGAGAGTGTTTGAGAGGCAGGTTTATGGTACCCCCTAGACTCTCAGGATCTGGTCGTGGGGGGGTGGGGAGTGGAGTGTGCAGCTCAGGGTTGTGAGGTGCTGATAACAGTCACCTGCAGGGAATTCATAACAATTCTGCTCTAAAAACTCTTTGGCCTGCCACTCTCTTCTCTCTCTCCCCCTCGCTCTCTAGGACTTCAAACAGATCAGCTCACCTGTCACTCTAACTTGGCATGGTGCGGAACGGAGAATATGAAACGCTTCATTAATGTTATTCATGCCCCAAGCGCATTTGTCCCCTGGAAAAGACAGCACTTGTGATTCAACAACAATGCATGGGAGATCATAGCGTCTAGTCTGATACGACTCATTTCTGGCACCACACTGCTAATTTTGGTGTGAAGTGAGCTTGTTTTGGGGGATGAGACAACGACATGCACTTCTCCAATTTGCCCATGTCCATTTTCAGAGTGACAGCAAGTGTCTTATACAAATAAATAACTATTCCTACTCAGCCATTAGACTTCAGGGTGATTGTACGTCATGACTGGATTCAACAGACAATCTAACTGGTATAAGTTTCTGTCCTAACAAATGTTTTTTTTTTTCAAAAGGTGGGTGATATCAGTATCATGCATATGTCGTGTATTCGTTTGACAAAAATTGTACAAATCTGAAAGCATACATTTTCACAATGCATTCATCCTACAGTGAAACAATCTTACCTTGAAATGGTCAGAGCTAGAGTCCAAGCATCTGATGGATAAACTCAAATGAGCTTCATTGGTCAGGAAGCATCTATATGATAAGCCTTGTAGGTCATGTGACAGCATCTATCATTAAGGCCAACATGTACAAAGACCTAATACATGACCGATAGGACCATGAAGCAAGGACGGGGATGTTCTCCCACATACAGACCCATCATTGTCTCAGAGGCTCCTTGCTAAGGGTCTTCTCAGACTTTTTACGTGCATGGTATTGTTGGAAACAGGGTATTGGGTATCAACATGTACAAGGCCTAATCATAGTGCATTTGCTGACCCATGTCCATTGAAAGTAGTCAGTCACCACGTGTTTATGATGGAAGAGGTCAGATAGTGGAGCGTTGTGTGGAACAGGTGCCAAACATGATTCATAGGAGAGATGGGGGAGAGATGGGGGAGAGATGGGGGAGAGATGCTGGAGAGATGCTGGAGCGTTACCATCTAATTGGAGATTAAAAACCCATTTGTCAAACTATAATTTAGTCCATTAGGGCTTATTCATACCTACCACAAAAAATAGCTTTACTTCTGGTGTTTTTTCAGGACCGATAAAGGGTAAATAGTTTTGTGATTTAGTTTTTTTAAACAATGTATCTATCCAGTCAATGAAGCTATAGAAATGGGCTTTTTAAAAAGCCAACTGGTAAATCTGTTGAGACAATAGAATGAATTGAGTAATGTCGAGACAATGATTATGAATAAACCCAAGTGAAAACATTATGACCAGTTTGTATAAAGATTTTTCATTTCTCATGCTTTAGAAAATATTGAGAAACTTTGACTGGGCTCTTATACTGTCTTAATTGGCAATAAATCCTTGAGCTACAGATAAGATCCCCGTTTGCTAACTTTCCCTGATAACAAATTATGACGCAATACCCCACAGTTACCGATAGACTGACATGACTGAATGACTTGACTTGGGATAATAGCTTCCCATCATGTCCATTATCTACCGAGTTTTCTTTGTCTTCAAACTGAATTACTTGATCGTATAATTCTGGAGTAATTGAAAGCTTGCCATGATTTTTGGTCAATGGCCCAAACGGGTCACACCTATTGAAACTGAGGTGGGGTCGTGCCCCTAAAATTGTATAAATATTTAGGATAAAACTGTAGAAGACACAATTAATGCCAAGATATTGCATTTGGCAATTAGTGCCCTCTCAAATAATTGGTGCATGATATAATACTGTATAATACTATTTAAGGTACTTTTAAGCACTCTCATATAGATCGGAAAGAGTAGAACATCAAGAAATGCCTGCTGTGTCTGTGGTGTTGTTATTGGTTAAGGCATTTTGCCCACTGGGTATTTTGTTCGATTTCCAACGGATTGCCAGACAAATTCATTGACCCCCAGACAGAGGTGGTTGGAAAGGACAATTTATTGGATTCTGAACAAAAAAAAACCATTGTGCTCTTAAAAAAAGCTCTTCCCGTGTGATCTCCTCCACTCACTCTCTTTGTGTGTCGTCTCCTCTCCGTCTTCAGTATATCCCTCTGTCTTTGTCTCTTTCCTCCTGAAATCTGTGGATGAGGACAAGAAAGAAAAAGAGGTAGAGGAGAAACATAAAAAGTGAGAACGAAGCAACGTGTTTATATCGTGTTTAGCTAACAAATGTCAAATTTTGCTCTAAAATATGAACACCTGTAGTGTAATTCAGTTCTGGCAACTTTTTCATTTCTCTTCAAGCACCACGGAATGTGGCAGAATTAAAGGCTTGGAAATAAATTCCATTCCATTTTTGTATTGAACTGGTCTTAAAATGTTATAATGGTTCATGAAGGTTAAGTGACAGTGTGGTGACAACGATTCAACGAAATGATTCTTTTATGTAAAGACTTGCGGAGATCATTGAGGACCATAAGAATAAATAACAGTCAGTCTTTGGAGAGCCCATTTCAAAAGACTCCTTCCAGCAGGAGTACTCTCAAAAGATTATATACAGTACGGAACTGGAAGACAAAATTACTGAAAAGCCTGAAATTAGGGAGGAATCAACATGGTAGGGATAAACACAGTAGACAGAGGACATAGAAGGGCACAGTATGTGGGTATGTGTGGGTGTATTGTGATGGAAGGTGGGGTGTGTGTTTTCGTGTTTGGAAAAGATACGATAATGGTTGCAATTGCCAGAAACCATGTGTGTCTGCGAGCAGGAGATGTGACAGAGAGAGCTTTCAATTTTGTGCAGATATGGGATATACACTTTAAAATAAATGATAAATAGAGTATATTTATTTATTGTCCTATCATGATGGAACGGCCCCCAACCCTATACACCAACCCGAGCGACCCACACACTAAGGAGAAGTACTCTGTTTTATAGGCCCATTGCAAGTAGCCTATACACAGCCAAGATAGAAAGACAAATGCAGTCCAAGACCCCCTAAAGCAGCACCGGCCCCTCAGGAGTCTGAGCCTGCCTGGCAGGTCCAACAAAGCCAAAGCCCCCGGATGGGTGAGCACGATACACAAGGAATCTCTCAAAGCTGCTAATGAGAAACTTGACAACCTTGTACCTAGCCTGTGGGAATTCCGGTGGGGTGCTGACCTCAATCCTATAGAAAATGTGTGGGCAGAACTGAAAAAGCATGTGCGCGCAAGGAGGCCTTACAAACCTAACTCAGTTTTGCCAGCTCTGTCAGGAGGAATGGGCCAATATTCACCCAATGTATTGTGGGAAGCTTGTAGAACGCTATCTGAAACATTTGACCCAAGTTAAACAATTTAAAGGCAATGCGATCAAATACTAATTGAGTGTATGTACATTTCTGACCCACTGGGATTGTGATGAAAGAAATAAAAGCTGAAGTAAATCATTATCTCTACTATTATTCTGACATTTCACATTCTTAAAATAAAGTGGTGATCTTAACTGACATAAGACAGGGAATTTTTACTGAAATTAAATGTCAGGAATTGGGAAAAACTGCATTTAACTGTATTTGGCTGAGGTGTATGTAAACCTCAGACTTCAACTGTATTGGAGAATCTCGACTCTCAGACCGTGAGAAACAAGATTCTCTGTTCTGATGAAACCAAGATTGAACTCTTTGGCCTGAATGCCTAGCGTCACGTCTGGAGGAAGCCTGACACCATCCCTACGGTGAAGCATGTTGGTGGCAGCATCATGCTGTGGTGATGTATTTCACGGCAGGGACAGGGAGACTAGTCAGTATCATGGGAAAGATGAACGGAGCAAAGTACAGAGAGATCCTTGATGAAAACCTGCTCCAGAGTGCTCAGGACCAGAGTGCTCAGATTGAGGTGAAGGTTTACCTTCCAACAGGACAACTATCCAAAGCCCACAGCCAGGACAACACAGGGGTGGCCCTCGCAACAACCCTCTGAATATCCTTGAGTGGCCCAGCCAGAGACTGAACTTTAACGCAATCAAAAATCTCTTGGAAAGACCTGAAAACAGCTGTGCAGCGACGCTCCCCATCCATCCTGACAGAACTTGAGAGGATCTGTAGAGAAGATTGGGAGAAACTCCCCAAATACCAGTATGCGAAGCTTGTAGCTTTATACCCTAGAAGACTCGAGGCTGGAATCACTGCCAAAGGTAGTTCAACAAAGTTACTGAATAAAAACCTGTTTTTGATTTGTCCTTTTGGGGTATTGTGTGTAGATTGACGAGGGGGGAAATGATTTCATCAGTTTTAGAATAAGGCTGTAACGTAACAAAATGTGGAAAAAGTCAAGGGGTCTGAATACTTTCCAAATGCACTGTAAATATATGAATTAATTTATTGTGGATTGGCACCTAGGTAGACAATTACATTGATGGAAGCCACAATATATCTGCAATATTAAAACAACATTATCCAGCTTCTATAAAGCACTGTTCACCTCTGATTGCAAATCCACACCAAGCCAGACTAATTAAGAACTCCTCTTCTCTTGAAAGAAGAAGCCACCTCACTTGGAGCCCAAATCTCTCTCAGTGAACTAAAAAAGAGCATTGGATAGCATGAATAAATGTAAATCACCTGGGTGGGAAAGGAATCCTCTTGAGGTCTATTTAACATTTTGGAATTGATTACTATTGCTTCAAATTATTAAGACAGCCGTTCAGAAAGGTTCATTTAGGAGATATATGAATACAGCACTAATGTCAATTTTTTTGTTGAATATGCCACCCAGTGTTCTCACTATCGCTCCCTATCTTTGATAAACACAGATATTAAATAGTTTTCCAAAATGTTGACCTCCCGTCTTCAGAGATACTTACTTAAATTGGTCTACACGTACCAAGGCGGGTTTGTTAAAAAAACATGTATCCTCGGCTAACCTCCGTCGACAATTACAAACATTATCTCTGGATTGTCTTGGAACATATGGAAATTGCCTCCAATTTCATCAATATGATTAAAATAATATGCGCCAATCGAAATATCAGCTCTGATGTGTTCAGAATCACTAGAAGAAGCAGACAAGGTGATCCAATTTCGCCTTTGCTATTTTTATTATCCATGGAACCCTGGCAATTCGTCAATCGAAGGAAATAACAACAATTTCCTTCAAGTCTACTTACTGATAACTTAATCTCAATATATGTAGATGATATTTTACTATATCTTGGCAAAGTATCTCAATAACTCCGAAATTCACTGAAAAATCATAGATTCAGCTTCATCTCAAGTTATAAAATGACAGTTTGTTCACAGACTGTATTAACACCAAGGAAACATTTTACAATGAAGTTAACCCCAACTCCCAACTGTTCACTGTGTCCCCTAAATCAGGTAGACACATTCCTTCATATGTGGGAGTGCATGATTGTAAATATTCAGTGCTTTCCATCTATTATGTTACTTAACAATGATAGCTTATTGAATCTCTCAATCAATCAAAGATGATTACTACCTGCAGGCAGCACTGCGCAGGTGTTGCCTATAGATGGCATTCACTTCACCTCACTCTTTCCCACTGCTTACAGTAACTATTAGAAGTTATAACATTTGAATGATTGACAGCGAGAATGAATGGTGCAACAATTGAAGCGTGGTCAAATATACTTGGCTCTGTTGTGATAAAGTGAGGGGTGTAGGAGTCAGGCGCAGGAGAGCAGGGATTTTTTTTGAGAAGCGTGATTAATGTAGAGATCTGTACACATAGTCCACCAATACAAAATTGGCCCAGATGAATGTCCAAACAACGCGCTCGAAGGAATGCATAACTCGTGTCAGTGTACAGAGGCACAACCACAGTTCCGACACTACCTGCACATACGTCAATGCAAAAACAATAAACAGCATAGAATACTGAACGCTAATACTCACAAACTTAATCCTGCACGAATTACGGCAGGTAACAGGTGCCCTATATACCCACAGAAATCAAAGCAATTGAAAACCAGGTGTGAAAAGGAACACAGACAAAACAACCAGAAAAAGAAAAAGGGATCGGTAGCGACTAGTAAACCGGCTACGCCGAGCGCCGAGCGCGCCCGAACAGGGAGAGGAGTTACCTTCGGTAGAAGTCGTGACATCTGTAAAGAATAATTTCTGCTAAAGCTCAACACATACATTTTATGGGCTCACGAGTGGCGCAGCGGTCTAAGGCACTGCATCTCAGTGCTAGAGGCTGTATCACAACCGGTCGTGATTGGGAGTCACACAGGGCGGCGCGCAATTGGCCCAGCGTCTTCCAGGTTTGGCTCGGGAAATAGGATGGGAGGCTGTGGGTGGAGACCACCTTCTTTTCCTGTTTATACTGAATTTATTATTACTTAAACTCTATGTATATGTTACTGTTTTTTATTTTGAGTGGCAGCCTACGGTTCAACATTTAAATGGATAATGTACCCCCCCCCAACAAACCCCCCAAAAAAAAAAAAAAAATTGTAAAAAATATCTAAATTGTATATTTTATGTACAGTGGTTGTATGGATTTTGGATCTATTGTCCCCGAACTGTCCCAGAGTCTGTTTTGAACTGTCCCAGAGTCTGTTTTGAACTGTCCCAGAGTCTGTTTTGAACTGTCCCAGAGTCTGTTTTGAACTGTCCCAGAGTCTGTTTTGAACTGTCCCAGAGTCTGTTTTGAACCGTCCCAGTGTCTGTTTTGAACTGTCCCAGAGTCTGTTTTGAACTGTCCCAGAGTCTGTTTTGAACTGTCCCAGAGTCTGTTTTGAACTGTCCCAGAGTCTGTTTTGAACTGTCCCAGACATATTGTTGTATTATCCCCGGGACCATGGGACGCCCTTAATAATTTCGAGCCCTGTAACTTCCTGTCCTCAGCAAACACCACAAAGAGAAAGCGATAGAGCGTAGTGCATGCTGCTGATCTCTTCCCCACTTTAAAATACCAGGCAGCTACCAGCTTTATGTGGCTTTGCACCACAGTGACTCAGATCCTCATTTTATGATTGGATCCCCCATCGGATCCCCCATCGGATCCCCCATCGGATCCCCCATCGCCAAATACACTTTTGGTTGTGCCCGGTTCCCAGAGGCAGCTGGCCTGATGTATTGCTTTGATCTACCAATAAATATTTTCCAATTAATCAAAACTCATTTGCAAGTGTTAAAATCTCGTTGTTGAGTGAAAAAGTGTTGTGAGTGTTATATCTGGGTGTTGATTCCAGTGAGGTTAACACCAGTGGGGTTGACATTGAAACCACATGCGGTGAAAAAATGTAATTTGAATCCAATTGGAATCAACACTACATGGCCTTGTTGTTACTCAAGTTCATTTCCATTAACTCTGAGTGAAAAAAGACGTGAAATTGGCCTCATTAAAATTCTTCCCAGAATGCTTTGTTGTAGTTTATTTTGTTTTGAATAGTTTCAAATCAAATCAAATTTTATTGGTCATATACACATATTTAGTAGATGTTATTGCCGGTGTAGCGAAATGCTTGTGTTCCTAGGTCCACCAGTGCAGTAGTATCTAACACTACAAAACATTACACACAAATCTAAAAGTAAAAGAATGGAATTAAGAAATATAGAAATATTAGGACAAGCAATGTCGGAGTGGCATTGACTAAAATACAGTAGAATAGAATACAGTATATACATATGAGATGAGCTCTCACATTCACTTGAAAGGCATGCTGGGATATATCCAAATAAGCTGGCCATAAAGGGTTTAATTTGAGTAAAGCAGTATGTAAACATTTTAAAGTGAATAGTGTTCCATTATTAGAAAGGCCAGTGATGTTTGTTTTAATATCTATGTGTCTACATGCACATTGATAAATGTATCTTATACTACACAAAGATACATCTGTAAACGGTCGGACATATCGCACCCAATACTGAGATGGTTGTTTCAGTTTCCATGGCTTAGGTAGTCTTGCTCGTCAAGTTCTTCACCATAGCATTCTGAATGCAGGTTGTGGGTGATACGTTTCCCAATTGTTGGATATTCTCCCTCTGGCTAGGAATTACTAATCACTTCACAAACCATTTTATTGTGAATTGCAGGTCTGATGTGGCCCATGCGCCAAGATTTTCAGACCACAATGTTAATGATAACTAGGACATAAGTAAAGACATAAAATGTAAAACATTTGGCCATAAAGGGTTTAATTTGAATTCGAACACATCCACTTAGGCAGTCACTTGGTAAAGGCTTCAGGACTAGAAGTTATTGAGTGCTACAACCATGTCTCTGTCACTAAAAAACACAGTCATAAGTGGGTAGCTCTCACATTCACTTGAAAGGCATGCTGGGATATATCCAAATACGCTTTACAACCTACAATGTTAAAACAACCCCCCACACACACAAAAAAAAAATACTATGACACTACATGTATAATTTACTAACACAAAAATAGTGTAACAGCATCAACTTCTAATAATGTGTTAATTTAAGTCGGAATTTGCAACACCCACGGTGCTAGTTAGGGGTGTTAGTTTGTGAACACTGAAAAGTTTTGGTGAGTCACACATAATTTTCTATGTAAAAATTCTGGTCTCAAATTTGTTTACCTCACACTGTATTTATATGATAATACTTCATTTGCATACACTCTGTCTATTCATCTTCTCCATATCCCAATTTGTGCCACTCATGACTGAGAAACCTACTTACCAAGTGTAGAAGATATATTGTGTAGAAGATATATTGTGTTCCCTAAAGGTAATAGAAAATAATAGAAGCTCTGAACCTATCCTTTCAGACCCCAGTCCTACCTACTTACAGGTTATGGAAAATGTGCACTTTTAATACTTGTGCAGTAGGTTTCTCAAGAAGAAAGCCCACACTTCTACGTCAAAGATAACACAATTAAAACACTGTAGTAAACACTACAGTAATATCCTCTAAAACAGTACAGTATTGTCAGCAAAAACACTACAGTAAATACTACAGTATACCACAGTAATGCCCACAAAAACACTACAGTCAATATTATAGTACACTGCAAAAGAAAATATTCTGAGGGAAATTGAAATTGACAAAAAAAAAACATAACAGTGACATAAACTTAATGCCAGTGAGTTCAAGTCATTTCAATGATTTGTTCATTTTATTTTAGCAACAATTTCTTTCACGAGGACAATCAAGAGAGAACATTTTGTGATTTCATTTACGACATTTTTGTAATAAAATTAATAGTTTCAGAAAGTATTCATACCCCTTAAAAATTGATAAAATATACTTTTTTTCTCTCACCCATCTACACACAATACAACTTACTGACAAAATGAAAACACGTTATTGGAACATTTTGCTAATTTATTGAATAACAAATACACATATCTCATTTACATAACTTTTTACACCGATGAGTCAATATTTTATAGAAGCTCCTTTGACAGCGATTACAGCTGTGAGTCTTTCTGGCTTTCTACACCTGGATTGTGCAACATTTGACCATAATTTTCAAAATTCTTCAAGCTCTGTCAAATCGGTTGTTGATCATTGCTAGACAACCATTTTCAGGGCTTGCCATAGATTTTCAAGTAGATTTGTCAAAACTGTAACTCGGCCACTCAGGAACATTCACTGTCTTCTTGGTAAGCAACTCCAGTGTAGATTTGGCCTCTGTTTTAGGTTATTATCCTGCTGAAAGGTGAAAGCAGACTGAACCAGGCTTTCCTCTAGGATTTTGCCTGTGCTTAGCTCCATTCCATTGGATTTTTTTTTTATCCAGGAAACTCCCTTGTCCTTAACGATTACAAGCATACCAATAACATGATGCAGCCAACTATGCTTGAAAATATGGAGAGCTGTCACTTCTACTCAAGTGCATCTTCCATCATCCCCCGGAGGGCAGAAAGGGGGGTGAGCGCTTTACTTCAATTATGGCAGGGGGACCAGACGGCTGCCAAGTACACGCTCACCTTCCGGACAGCATCCAGCGGATGGAATAAGCAGGCGCTTTTTATGCTGTTCAGTAGAGGAGGTCCAGATGGAACTGGCCTGTCGAGACGACAACCTCACCCTGGATGCCCTCATTGCGATGGCCATCCATCTGTATCACCTAATTTAGGAGCGTCAGTACTCTCATCGCTTCTCTCCCTCCCTCAGTGAACACTTTGGATCAGAGCCTGAACCCATGGAGGTAGGGGTCACACGCCTCCCTGCGACACAGACAAACAGAGCTTGGGCTCTGTCTGTATTGTGGTCAAAGAGGGCAACAGCTCCAATGGTGTCCAGCACTTCCCAAACAGGGATCCAAAAGAGCAGAGGGCCGGTCACTTGATCTTCCACCTACTGGGGCAGGAGTGAGCATTCCATCTTCATCACTTTCTGCTATGCTCTATTTGGTGTCCATCACACTAGTTGACTGTCTCTCATGTACTGTGTTGACAGCGTTAGTGGATTCCGGTGCCACTGGGAACGTTGTTGACCAGACCTTTACCTCCTCTCTTAACATCATCTCATGCCCACTCTCCGCTCCTTTCCAGGTTCAAGCCCTCGATAGTCGGCCACTAGGATCTGGAACCATCACACACATTACCCAACCATTCACAAACACCGTGGAGAACATTCATCAGGAGAACATCCCCTTCTTCATCACCAGTGCTCCAGTTCACGAGAGCATCCTCGGCCTCCCTTGGCTTCAACATCATAACCCCACCATCTGGGGGGCGGCAGGGTAGCCTAGTGGTTAGAGCTTTGGAAAGGTTGCAAGTTCGAATCCCCGAGCTGACAAGGTACAAATCTGTCGTTCTGCCCTTGAACAGGTAGTTAACCCACTGTTCCTAGGCCGTCATTGAAAATAAGAATTTGTTCTTAACTGACTTGCCTCGTAAAATAAACGTTAAAAAAAAATAAAAAAAATCTCATGGTTGAGGATGAGAATCACAGAACGGTCGCCTGAATGCCAGAGGACTAGCTTCTCCATCCCCTGTGGTTCCACATCGGTTGAGAGTCTTATGGTTGCCGTTCAGCCCAACATCCTGGAGGTTTACCAGGACCTGCGGGAGGTATTCTCCAAGACCCGCGCCACATGTGTTCCTCCTCATCACCCCTGGGACTGTGCCATCAATCTGCTGGCAGGGTCTGCGTCTCTGTGCAGAAGCATCTTACCCTCTGTCGGTGGCTGAAATCCATGCCAGGGATGATTACATCCAACAGCTGCTCCAACAAGGTTTCACCCGCACTTCCACTTCTCCTGAGTCGGTTGGTTTCTTCTTTGTGGCCAAGAAGGATGGAGGGTTACGTCCATGCATAGATTACAGAGGACTCAATAGCATCACCACAAAGTACTGTTACCCCCGTTGGTGCCGGCAGCCACAGAACAGCTCCGCGGGGCACGGTCCTTTACCAAACAGGACCTGCAGAGTGCATACAATCTTATCTGCATCCAGAAGGGGGATGAATGGAAGACTGCGTTTAGCACGATGTCTGGTCACTACGAATACTTGGTGATGCCATTTGGTTTAGCCAATGCTCCAGGAATTCGTTAACAGGGTGTGCAGGGACATGCTCGGACGCCAGGTGGTAGTGAATATCGATGACATTCTGGTCGACTCGGCTACCCTGGAGGATCACAACACTCATGATCGAACAGTCCTGGAACACCTCCTGGATAACCACCTATTCGTCAAGGCTGAGAAGTGACAATTTCATCAGAAGGCTGTCTCCTTAGGCTACCAAATCAGCCCACGGGGAGTGAGGATGGAAGACAAGAAGATAGATGCGGTCAGATCATGGCCAGTCCCAATGACCATAAAGGGGTTACAATGTTTTTTGGAGTTTGCCAACTTCTACCACTGTTTTATCAGGAACTTCAGCGCTGTTTCCGCCCCTCTCACCTCAAGGGTGGTCCCCGTAGGTTGGTGTGGAGCCCAGCAGCTGACGGGGCCTTCCATCTACTCAAGGGACGTTTCACCTCCTCCCCATTGCTCAAACACCCACATCCCACAACCTCCTCCTTCAGAGGTGGGTGTGGGGGTAGTTCTGTCTCAACGACAGGGTAATCCACATAAATTGTATCCGTGTGCATGTAACTCTAAGAAACTGTCCCCTGCAAAGAGGAATTAGGACGTGGGTGATGGCGGTAAAGTTGGCATTAGAGGAGTAGAGACTCTGGCTGGAGGGCGCCAAGGAACCATTCATCATCCTCACTGACCATTTGAACCTGGAGTACATACAGACAGTGAGGAGGCTGAATCCGCACTAAGCAAGGTGGGCCCTTTTCTTCACAAGGTTCAACTTCACACTGACATATCGCCCAGGTTAAAAAAAAACACACAGGCCGATGCCCTGTCCCGTCTATTCGTCGACATGGACATTTGCCAAGCGACGCTCAAGTGAGACTCCAGCGCACCGTCCACTGTCAAAAGGAGCAGGCAGAATGACACCGCAGTGAGACCCCCGTGTACCACCCTGGGGTTTGTGTCTGGCTTTCTACCAGTTACCTCCCACTCCGCCTGTCCTGCAAGAAGCTGAGCCCCTGGTTTGTGGGGCTGTTCACGGTTCTCCAGGGGTCTGGTGATTCATGGTCCCCTAGCTGATGCTGTCCCCCACAGCACCCCTCCAACCCTCCTGGACATCGAGCAGGGTCCAGCTTGTGCCGTCAGATCTCTCCGTCTTCTCCGGAAGGACACCTGTATCTTTGTAGTGACTGGGTGTATTTATATTTATATAATCCAAAGTGTAAATTTCACCATGCTCAAAGGAATATTCATGTCTGCCTTTTTTTACCCATCTACCAATAGGTGCCCTTCTTTGTGATCCATTGGAAAACTTACCTGGTCTTTGTGGTTGAATCTGTGTTTGAAATCACTGCTCGACTGAGGGACCTTGTCAATTATTATATGTGTGGTGTACAGAGATGAGGTAGTCATTAAAAAATCATATTAGTCACTATTGAACACATGCTGAGTCCATCCAAGTTATTACGTGACTTGTAAACCAAATGTTTACTCCTGGGAATTATTCAGGCTTATCAAAGGTTGAATACTAATTGACTCAAGTAATTACAGCTTATTTGTAATGAATTAGTAAACATTTCGAAAAGCGTTATTCTACTTTGACATTATGGGGTATTGTGTGTAGGCCAGTGATAAAAAAAACTCAATCCATTTTTAAATTCAGGCTGTAACATAACTAAATGTGGAAAAGGTCAAAGGGTGTGAATACTTTCTGAAGGCACTGTACAAGTTTATTTTTGTTTGGTCGTCATTTTCAAATTTGAAACCTAACGATTTGTTGTTCACAAAGCTACAGGCCTACAGTGTCGCAATGCTGCTATTTAGAATGCTGGCTGGCAGGTAAGATATGTTTTTAATTCTGGTGCCGCTGTGGATACAAGTTTGTTGTCTAGCTACCTCAAAGGACATTCAAATCTCCCTCATACAAGGTGCTCCACCTACTGTAGGTATAATTTTGTGGATCTAATTCAGATAATGCATTTTTTTCATTATTGGTGGTAGTTTTGCTGATATGGTTATCATAGCTTTATCAGATACAGCTTATTTGCTGCGTTTTTGTGCACCACTTGGTCTTGCCTTTTGTTTATCCATCTTGAACAACACACTCACTTTCCATCCGAGTCCGACCTGATTCACATAACTTTTTTGAACTTGAGGAGGCTGAGTCATGCTGCTGCCGGCGCCGCTGAGAAATAGTCTAATTAGATGCATGAGTCTTTCTGACTCACTCACTACCCATCTAGATTCGACAACACAAACACTTCGCTTGCTATATGTGGAAATTAAAAATAACGGTTACTGTGAAAATCATTTATTGAAAACATTTATAAATTCAGACATAGTAAGTGAGATGGCGGGTGCCAGAGCATGAGGTGTAATAGATCATGATGAACAGACACCAAAACCATCAGGCAAATTTACTTGAATGGCCTAGCCAGTCTCCAGATCTCAACCCCATAGAAAATCTTTGGAGGGAGTTGAAAGTCCTTGTTGCCCAGCAACAGCCCCAAAACATAGAGGAGACCAGCAAAAGTTTGTGAAAACCTTGTGAAAACCTTGTGAAGGCTTACAGAAAACGTTTGACCTCTGTCATTGCCAACAAAGGGTATATAACAAAGTATTGAGATAAACTTTTCTTATTAACCAACTACTTATTTTCCACCATAATTTGCAAATAAATTCATTAAAAATCCTACAATGTGATTTTCTGGATTTTTTTTCTCATTTTGTCTGTCATAGTTGAAGTGTACCTATGATGAAAATTACAGGCCTCTCTCATCTTTTTAAGTGGGAGAACATGCACAATTGGTGGCTGACTAAATACTTTTTTGCCCCACTGTTTGGGGTACCGGTACAAAGTCTATGTGCGGGGGCACTGGTTAGTTGAGGTGATTGAGGTAATATATACATGTAGGTAGAGTTATTAAAGTGACTTATGTATAGATAATAACAGAGAGTGGCAGCAGCATAGGGGGGGGCGCAAAGCAAATAGCCTGGGTAGCACATTGATTAGATGTTCAGGAGTCTTATGGCTTGGGGTTAGAGGCTGGTTAGAAGCCGCTTGGACATAGACTTGGTGCTCCGGTACCGCTTGTTGTGCGGTAGCATAGAGAACAGTCTATGACTAGGGTGGCTGGAATCTTTGACAATTGTTAGGGCCTTCTCTGACACTGCCTGGTATAGAGGTCCTGGATGGCAGGAAGCTTGGCCCCGGTGATGTACTGGGTCGTACGCACTACCCTCTGTAGTGCCTTATGGTCGGAGGCCGAGCAATTGCCATACCAGGTAGTCATGAAACAAGTCAAGATGCTCTTGATCTGAGGACCCATGCCAAATCTTTTCAGTCTCCTGAGGGGGAATAGGCTTTGTCTTGCCCTCCTCACGACTGTCTTGGTGTGTTTGGACCATGTTAGTTTGTTGGTGATGTGGACACAAAGGAACTTGAAGCTATCAACCTGTTCCACTACAGCCCCATTGATGAAAATCCTTTTCTTGTTGTCCACAGTCATCTCCTTTGTCTTGATCACGTTGAGGGAGAGGTTGTTGTCCTGGCACGACAGGGGCTGTCTCGTCGTTGTTGGTGATCAGGCCTACCACTGTTGTGTCATCGGCAAATGTAATTATGGTGTTGGAGTCGTGCTGGCCATGAAGTCATGAACAGGGGAACAGGGAGTACAGGAGGGGCCCCCGTGTTGAGGATCAGCGTGGCGGATGTGTTGTTACCTACCCTTACCACTGGGGGCGGCCCGTCAGGAAGTCCAGTATCCAGTTGCAGAGGGAGGTGTTTAGTCTCAGGGTCCTTAGCTTAGGGATGAGCTTTGAGGGCTTTATGAAAGCTGAGGTCAATGAATATCATTTTCACATTTTCATTCCTTTTGTCCAGGTGGGAAAGTGCAGTGTGGAGTGCATTAGAGATGCAGTAGATGATATAGAGTACAGTATATACATATGAGATGAGTATGTAGACAAAGTAAACAAAGTGGCATAGTTAAAGTGGCTAGTGATACATGTATTACATAAGGATGCAGTTCGATGATGTAGAGTACAGTATATACGTATACATATGAGATGAATAATGTAGGGTATGTAAACATTATATTAGGTAGCATTGTTTAAAGTAGCTAGTGATATATTTTACATCATTCCCATTATTAAAGTGGCTGGAGTTGAGTCAGTGTGTTGGCAGCAGCCACTCAATGTTAGTGGTGGCTGTTTAACAGTCTGATGGCCTTGAGATAGAAGCTGTTTTTTTTCAGTCTCTCGTGCACCAGCTGTTGTTATATAAATATAAATAAATATAAATATATATATAGAGAGAGCTGTATGTTAATCATGTCGTCATCCAGCCACGACTCGGTGTAACATAACATAAGATATTACAGTTTTAATGTCCCATTGGTAGGATATACGTGCTTTTAGTCCGTCCAATTTATTATCCAGTGATTATACGTTGGCCAATAGTACCGATGGCAAAGGCAGATTAGCCACTTGTCGCCGGATCCTCACAAGGCACCCCGATCTCCTTCCGCCAAACCTCTGTCTCTTTCTCCAGCGAATGGTGGGGATGAGGGCCTGTTTGGGTGTCTGGAGTAAATCCCTCTCTATTCCGACTCATTAAAGATAAATTATTTGTCCAGTTCAAGGTGAGTAATCGCTGTTCTGATGTCCAGAAGCTCTTTTAGATAGCAGCAACATTATGTGCAACATAAGCTACAAACAATGAAACAATGTTAAACATGAAGTGTTTTGAAACACTAATATGTTGGATTTACTGAAAATTTGTCTGACATTAACTCAGGATTCCCCATTATAGTGAATGAAAAATTGCAATATTTGGTGTAAATACACTACCATTCAAAGATTTGGGGTCACTTAGAAATGTCCTTGTTTTTGAAAAGAGAAGCACATTTTTTGTCCATTAAAATAACATCAAATTGATCAGAAATACAGTGTAGACATTGTTGATGTTGTAAATGACTATTGTAGCTGGTAACGGACGATTCTTTATGGAATATCTACATAGGCGTACAGAGGCCCATTATCAGCAACCATCACTCCTGTGTTCCAATGGCACATTGTGTTAGCTAATCCAAGTTTATCATTTTAAAAGGATTTGATCATTAGAAAACCGTTTTGCAATTATGTTAGCACAGCTGAAAACTGCTGTTCTGATTAAAGAATCAATAAAACTGGCCTTCTTTACACTAGTTGAGTATCTGGAGCATCAGCATTTGTGAGTTTGATTACAGGCTCAAAATGGCCAGAAACAAAGGACTTTCTTCTGAAACTCATCAGCCTATTCTATTCTTGTTCTGAGAAATTAAGGATATTCCATGCGAGAAATAGCCAAGAAACTGAAGATCTCGTACAACGCTGTCTACTACTCCCTTCACAGAGCAGAGCATACTGGCTCTAATCAGAATAGAAAGAGGAGTGGGAAATCCCCGGCACAACTGAGCAAGAGGACAAGTACATTAGAGTGTCTAGTTTGAGAAACAGACGCCTCACAAGTCCTCAACTGGCAGCTTCATTAAATAGTACTCTCAAAACACCAGTCTCAACATCAACAGTGAAGAGGCGACTCTGGGATGCTGACCCTCTAGGCAGAGTTGCAAAGAAAAAGCCATATCTCAGACTGGCCAATAAAAATAAAAGATTACGATGGGCAAAAGAACACAGACACTGGACAGAGGAAGATTGGGAAAAAGTGTTATGGACAGATGAATCTACGTTTGAGGTGTTCGGATCACAAAGAAGAACATTCTTGAGACCCAGAAAAAATGAAAAGATGCTAGAGGACTGCTTGACGCCATCTGCCAAGCATGGTGGAGGCAATGTGATATTCTGGGTGTGCATTGGTGGTGGTAAAGTGGGAAATTTGTACAGGGTAAAAGGTATCTTGAAGAAGGAAGGCTGTCACTCCATTTTGCAATGTCATGCCATACCGTGTGGACAGCGCTTAATTGGAGCCAGTTTCCTCCTACAACAGGACAATGACCCAAAAGCACAGCTCCAAACTATGCAATAACTATTTAGGGAAGAAGCAGTCAGCTGGTATTCTGTTTATAATGGAGTGGCCAGCACAGTCACCGGATCTCAACCCTATTGAGCTGTTTTGGGAGCAGCTTGACTGTATGGTATGTAAGAAGTGCCCATCAAGCCAATCCAATTTGTGGGAGGTGCGTCGGGAGGCATGGGGTGAAATCTCTTCAGATTACCTCAACAAATTGACAACCAAAGGTCTCAAAGGCTGTAATTGCTGCAAATGGAGGATTCTTTGGTGAAAGCGATGTTTGAAGGACACAATTATTATTTCAATTAAAAATAATTATTTATAACCTTGTCAACGTCTTGACTATATTTCATTTTGCAACTGATTTCATGTATAATTGCATGGAAAACAAGGCGTTTCTAAATGACCCCAAACTTTTGAACGATAGTGTATATATATTTTTAAGACAATCATGGTACGAATAATTACTTAAAATACTCCAGATGTATGTCCTTGAAATGATTATCAAAAGAATCTGACACAGAAAAAGTTATAAGGATAAGTGATTTGCTAGTGGCAGCCTGCAGTATCCCGGTCTGCCTTCAACTTAAATGACTAAATGAGAGGGGGCAGCACTGAGCTAGCCTGCCACATCACTTCCTGGAGTAGCTCAAACTGCACATGTTATGTCTCCATGAGACGCCATCTTAACAGACTACTATTTTTCACTGACCCTACGAAAACTCACTGGACTATATATACACACCATACAAAACACTCGTTCACACACACACACGATATTGACACTCCTACACATAACCCAAACACATTCACATACACTACATACGCACACACACGCATACCGACACAAACACACATTACACACACAAACACAGTTTTACACTCGTTTACTTTTGTAGTCAATAGCTGTACACTCATCATTACAGCCTATATTTGTTATGCAATGATTTAAGACTGGGGTGTTCTAGGCTATTGTCCTGATATCCTCAACCTGTCCACATCCATTCAAATATATATTAGGCTATTTAATATCTTCCTGTTACAGCAAAACAGCTTTGTATGCCTACGAGCATTGGTTGGGTTTAGGCAGGTCTTCAGCAGACTTTTGGTATGCTAATTCTTCTAAGACTCTCTAATATGATAACCTATGGCAAGACGTGTAGTCACATTATGAAAATGGACAAAAGTGGCAATTGATCAAAAAGTGCAAAGGAGCACGCATGTAAAGCAAATATTACGTCTATAAATGAATATAGTGTTCACAACCCTTTACTTTTTTCCACATTTTGTGTTACAGCCTGAAATTAAAATGGATAAAAATTGAGATTGTGTCACTGACCTACACGCAATACCTCATGATGTCAAGGTGGAATTTTGTTTGTAGGTTTTTTATTTTTTATTATTCATACAAATTAAAAGCTGAATAATTATTCAACCACTTTATTATGGCAAGCCTAAATACGTTCAGGAAAAAAACATTTGCTTACTAAATCGCATAATAACATGGACATATTCCGTGTTCAATAATAGTGGTTAACTTTATTTTTGAAAGACGACCCTATCTCTGTATCCCACACATACAATTATCTGTAAGGTCCCTCAATCAAGTAGTGAATTCAATCACAGGTTCAACCACAAAGACCAGGGAGGTTACTTAATGCCTCACAAAGAAGGGCACCGATTGGTAGATGTGTAAAAAAATATATAAAAAAAGACCAGCCGCTGAATATACCTTTTTTAAAATGTTTTTTTGTTAGCAGTTACTGTCTTGTCTCATCGCTACAACTCCCACACGGACTCGGGAGAGTCCAACCAAGCCGCACTGCTTCTTAACACAGCACGCACCCAACCCGGAAGCCAGCCGCACCAATGTGTCAGAGGAAACACCGTACACCTAGCGACCTGGTCAGCGTGCACTGCGCCCGGCCCACCACAGGAGTCGCTAGTGTGCAATGAAACAATGATATCCCTGCCAGCCAAACCCTCCCCAACCCGGACAACGCTAGGCCAATTGTGCACCGCCCCATGGGCCTCCCGGTCGCGACAAAGCCTGGGCTCTAACCCAGAGGCTCTGGTGGCACAGCTAGCACTGGGATGTAGTGCCTTAGACCACTGCGCCACCCCTGAAAATACCTTTTGAGTATAGTTAAATTGTTAATTACACTTTGGATGATGTATCAATACACGAAACCACTACAAAGACACAGGCGTCCTTCCTAACATAGTTGCTGGAGAGGAAGGAAACTGCTCACCATTGGCTTCATGGTGAAATCCGTGATCTTAAAACAGTTCCATAGTGATGTGATAACTGAGGCTGGATCAGCAACATTGTAGTTACTCCACAATACTAACCTAAATGACAGAGTGAAAAGATGGAAGCCTGTACAGAATAAAATTATTCCAAAACCTGCATCCTGTTTACAAAGAGTCACTTAACATCTTAAATGTAAAGTCCCTCGTGTAGGGGACCTGCGTGGTTCTGGTACCTGTTCTGACCGCTTATAAATCGATCTGTGGACACCGTAGATCGAAATGAACCTGTGTGACATACTATGGGATGTGAAATCTGAAACGTCTTGAAGCTGGGATGTCCCTCCTACCATTTAATTTGCACTTCCAACTATCCAACTCCTGGCTGAACCCTAGGTCACATCCACTGACAAAGCACATGCCTACAATCCTTACATTGTAGCGCAGCAGGAAATAGTGGTTTGAGTTTGAGTTTATTTTATTTTTACAGGGACAGTGCACATTAATCAACGTTTCAGTAAAAGTGCCGGTTTTAGCCAGCCGGCTAATTTTCAACCGCAGTCCCTGGGCAGGTCATTAAAAACAATGACAATATAGACAATAATTGAGCAGTGAGCACACGTAGAGTAACATAGGACAAGCGAGACATAGCATACAGACAGAGCAACATAGACCAAAAAGCAGCGAGACAAAATTCATAAAAGCAAAAAGTGTTTCCACAAGCTACAGACAACAGACAACATGGAAAGCGACAATACACAGCTAGGGATTATGATCACAAATCTGATTGACCTTTAGCGATGTATTCATACATTTTGTGAAAGTGTTCCATCACCATAGCACACTCAGAGATCAATTTATAGCCATTAATCTGAAATAGATTTGAAACGAAACACACTTTCTGTTTGTCATAGATGGACAGGACTAATATGAGATGAAAGGTGAGCTCTGTGTGATATTCACAGCGGTGGGGGCAGATGTTTTGATCAAGAGAGACCTTTAGAAAATATGCACATTTTCTCTAAGACTAAACATAAAAAAAATATGTATTTTGCAGTTATAAAGGAAGGTGAAATCTTAGTTAGCGGTTTTATAATTTGATTATACTATATTTAGAAAGCATATAAGTTATTTCAAGCCTTCTTCATACAGTTTTGTTGAGTAGGAAATACATCATATTATCATATTTGTACTGTGAACTTGTGCCCTCAAAAGTGACGACACCTCAGCAATGTATAACCATTTTTTTACCAGAAAGGTGAGATTTGAACCTTTCTTAGAGTATGCAGCATATACTAGTTATTGTTTATGATCCTCTCGTGATAAAACATGTATTTTGGAGATTATGTCGATTACATTTTAGATCAAATGTGGCAAAGAAATTAACTTATTATCCTGAATACAAACACATTTATTTTTATTTAATCTTTATTTAACCAGGTAGGCCAGTTGAGAACAAGTTCTCATTTACAACTGTGACCTGGCCAAGATCAAGCAAAGCAATGTGACAGCAACACAGAGTTACACATAAACAAACTTACAGTCAATAACAAAATAGATACATCTATATGCAGTGTGTGAAAATGCAGCAAGAGTAGGGAGGTAAGGCAATAAATAGGCCATAGTGGTGAAATAATTACAATTTAGCAATTAAACACTGGAGTGACAGATGTGCAGAAGATGAATGTGCAAGTAGAGATACTGGGGTGCAAAGGAGCAAAAAATAGATAACTATATGGGGATGAGGGAGATGGGTGGGCTATTTACAGATTGGCTATGTACAGGTACAGTGATCGGTAAGCTGCTCTCACAGCTGATGCTTAAAGTTAGTGAGGGAGAGATAGGACTCATTTTCAGTGATTTTTGCCATTCATTCCAGTCATTGGAAGGGTGCTATGGTGACCAGTGAGCTGAGATAAGGCGTGGCTTCACCTAGCAAAGACATGACCTGGAGCCAGGAGCCAGTGGGTTTGACCTGGAGCCAGTGGGTTTGGTGACACATATGAAGCGAGGGCCACCCAACAAGAGTATACAGGTCACAGTGGTGGGTAGTATATGGGGCTTTGGTGACAAAATGGATGGTACTGTGATAGACTACATCCAATTTGCTGAGTAGAGTGTTGGAGGCTATTTTGTAAATGACATCGCCGAAGTCAAGGATCGGCAGGATGGTCAGTTTTACAAAGGTATGTTTGGCAGCATGAGTTAAGGATGCTTTGTTGCGAAATAGGAAGCCGATTTTAGATTTCATTTTGGATTAGAGATGCTTAATGTGAGTCTGGAGGGAGAGTTTACAGTCTAACCAGACACCTAGGTATTTGTAGTTGTCCACATATTCTAAGTCAGAACCGTCCAGAGTAGTGATGCTAGACGAGCGGACTGGTGCGGGCAGCGATCGGTTGAAGAGCATGCATTTAGTTTTACTTGCATTTAAGAACATCACTGAGTACCACTTTTCATATTTTCAAGCATGGTGGTGGCATCATGTGGGTATGCTTGTTATCGGCATGGACTATGGAGTTTTTGTGGATAAAAAGAAACAGAATACAGCTTTCCAACAGACACTGGGAAAGGAATTCACCTTTCAGCAGGACAATAACCTAAAACACAAGGCCAAATATACACTGGAGTTGTTTACCAATTTGGCAGGGGTTGAATAAGTTAAGAATAATTGCCAAATATTGTATAATCCAGGTGTGGAAAGCTCTTAGAGACTTACCCAAATAGACTCACAACTGTAATCGTTCTACAAAGTATTGAATCCTAATGCAAGTGAGATATTTATTTTTCATTTTCAATCAATTAGAAAAATGGATACAAACATGTTTTCACTGGCATTATGGGGTATTGTGTGTAGATGTATTTCTTTACCTATCGAATACATCTTTATTCAGGCTGCAATCCAATGAAATGCGGAATTAGTCAAGGGGTATGAATACTTTTTTAAGGCACTGTAAATCTAAATGTAGCCTGAAGAGTCCTTTCTATTGTACGTCATATTGGACAGTGGCCTCGCCTATGCATACAGAAATGATGTGCCATTACGCATCAATTTGGACATATTCTGCAGTTTATCGCTAGCGATTTTTTCTGGATAATTATCAAAGATTCACAGAATATAATAGAATAGAATACAATTAGATCGAAAAGGATTGCATTACATTCCAGGAGTCAGATTCTTATTTAGTATAGTCCTAAACAGTAGGAAAACCAAAGGATTAAAAAAGTGACGTGCTGGGAGAACGACAGTGGTTTGGTTTTCCTCCAAATCATTGATTAGTGATAATTCAGTAACGGAGTCTTTCCCTCTTCGAAGATTGATAGACTGATATACTAGCATGACAGAATTTAAACTGAATGTATTGGGGATGCATGGGACTGGTCGCAAGCAGAAGAGCGCAGTGCATGACAAGTGCATGGCGAGGTATAATCTGTAGGCCTATAAGTCACATTTCAACCTGTATCTTTAGGGGACTTTAGGGGACTTTTAGAACATTTCCAAGCCACTGTATAACACTGTATTATTTTAACATCTAATATAGAGACTGAATTATAAACTGGGTGGTTCGAGCCCTGAATGCTGATTGGCGGACAGCCAATGGTATTTCAGACCGTATACCACAGCTATGACAAAACACTTATTTTTACTACTCTAATTATGTTGGTAACCAGTTTATAGTAGCAATAATACACCACGGGGGACGCATTGCGTCATGCCTAAGAACAGCCCTTTGCCATGGTATATAGGCCATATACCACAACTCCTTGGGCCTTATTGCTTAATTAGACTATTCACATAACCCACAAAGTTGATAAAGCGCTCAGCAGCTTTCCCTCCATATTGCCACAGCACTGTCCAGAACGAACGGTGGGTGGTGGGATGGTCACCCAATACCACCTCCAACTCTGGATAAAATGGGCTTCTCCCGTTCCCGTTCCTTCTATTACAGTCCTTTCTGTACAATGTTTTCAAATCTGGTTTTATAATAATAATATATGCCATTTAGCAGACGCTTTTATCCAAAGCGACTTACAGTCATGTGTGCATACATTCTACGTATGGGTGGTCCCGGGAATCGAACCCACTACCCTGGCGTTACAAGCGCCATGCTCTACCAACTGAGCTACAGAAGGACCACGCGCTGGCATTGGACGTGGGAACGGGTGGCATGCTTTTTTCTCTCATGCACGACTATATTTCTTCATGCATATCTTTATTTCTTGATGGCATCCAAGTTTCAGCACTTTAGTTTCTTTTTTAATTATTTTTTTTGTCGGTAATTGTACCCCCTTTTTCTCCACAATTCCGATCTTGTCTCATCGCTGCAACTCCCCCTTGGCCAAACCCTCTCCTAACCCGGACGACACTGGGCCAATTATGCGCCGCCCTATGGGACTCCGATCACTGCCGGTTGTGATACAGCCCGGGATCAAACCTGGGTCTGTAGTGATGTCACTAGCACTGCGATGCAGTGCCTTAGACCACTGTGTCACTCAGAAGGCCTGTTATGAATTCTTATAGCAAAACTTATCATGCACCTTTCTTCATAGAAAGACACTTGTTTTCAATTTCTATTTTCCTCCAAGAGGGGTTGAATATCTGGTTCACATTCAAATTCAGTTAAATCTACCAGAGGTACATTGTGGTGTCCACCATTTTCTTACCACAACATAAATGATTAGGTAGATTTTGTCGGTCAAGATCTGAATGAGATGGCATTGGCACAACACAGGGCTCACTGCAATTAATCTCCCCTAAACGATTACAAGATGATTTTGCTAAGATGCTCATTACTTTTCTTTACCACAAGAGCTACCATAGAAACATCCAATTGCAATCTGATTTTCCTACCAGTCTTTCATAAAACCTAAATAGTTGATGGGGCGGCAGGGTAGCCTAGTGGTTAGAGCGTTGGACTAGTAACCGGAAGGTTGCGAGTTCAAACCCCAGAGCTGACAAGGTACAAATCTGTCGTTCTGCCCCTGAACAGGCAGTTAACCCACTGTTCCCAGGCGGTCATTGAAAATAAGAATGTGTTCTTAACTGGTTAAATAAAGTTAAAATAAAAAAATAAAAAATATGTAATGATATATGCTTTCAGCAAAAAAAAAAAAAAAAAAGTATATATTCATGGTAAATATACAACATATTGGTCATTTAAAAAATGGTGTGTGCTCAGATCTATTTCTACACATCCCATCAGATATTTCCATTCAATACTCGACAGACCTTGTAGCCATGCTTCCTGTAGATAGCCTCTGATCCATTCAAATAGGAAGGTCCTTTTCATTCTCACTTGCGTAAGGATTCAATTCCCCTCACATGAATCACAGAGGAGCTTATTTGATCTGATTATAATCAGTTAGCAGGTGCACCGACCTCCAATTACCATATAAATATAAAGCTACTTTCCAGTCACAAAAGGGACCTATGAGAGCACGGGTACCTCACTTTTACACCCCAGTTAAACCGAGTGAAAAGACACTGGACATGCATGAAATAACTGACCAGTGTAGAGTCAACCTCCTTTGGTTTCAATTCGTAGGCCTCACATTACATTTACCATTTGAGTCATTTAAGCAGATGTTCTTATCAAGAGCGACAATACAGTCTGCATTTCATAGACTTCTGTAGCTCAGTTGGTAGAGCATGGCGCTAGTAACGCCAGGGTAGTGGGTTTGATTCCCGGGACCACCCATACGTAGAATGTATGCACACATTACTGTAAGTCGCTTTGGTTAAAAGCGTCTGCTAAATGGCATATATTATTATTATTATATTATAATATCATTCCTATAAAATTGCACACGCCACAAATGAACCATGTCCCCAATTCCATTTGAGTAGACAAAACATCTAATAAATAATTGAAAATAATACAAATAGATAAAAAGTCGCTTTCAGTCACCGTTCATTTCTGAGGGGATGAAAAGGCCAACGTGCTGCCATTGAGTCTATCACAACCCCATCATGAATTATTGTTTATAATAATTAGAAATCCAATTATTAATAAGGGGATTATAAGGGCATTATGTCAAAGACTGCCATACCCAGTGTGATGAGGGTGTATATACACAGAGTACAAAACATTCGGGAACACCTTACTAATATTGAGTTTTGCCCTCAGAACAGCCTAAATTCTTCGAGGCATGGAGTCTACAAGGTGTCGAAAGCGTTCCACAGAGATGTTGGCCTGTTGACGCCAATGCTTCCCACAGTTCTGTCGAGTTGGATGGACTACCTTTGGGTGGTGGACCATTCTTGATACACATGGGAATCTGTTGAGAGTGGAAAAACCCAGCCGCGTTGCAGTTCTTGACACACTCAAACCAGTGAGCCTGGCACCTACTACCATACCCCGTTCAAAGGCACTTAAATATTTAGTCTTGCCCGTTCACCCATAATGGCACACACACACAATCCATGTCTCAATTGTCTCACCGCTTAAAAATCCATCTTTAACCTGCCTCCTCCCCTTCATCTATACTGATTGAAGAGGATTTCAAAAAGTGACATCAATAAGGGATCATAGCTTTCACCTGGATTCACCAGGTGAAAGCTGGTGGAAAGAGCAAGGGAAAGAGCAAGGGTTCCTAATGTTTTGTACACTGTGTAATTCTATCAGTGAGCAAGCAGATGTTGCCATCTAGTGTCTGTTTCTAACATTTTACATTTTAGTAATTTAACAGATGCTCTTATCCAGAGCGATTTACAAGTATGGGTAATGACATTACACGGAGTGTGTCTGAAAGTGGGCTCGTCAACATAAGTGGGAGTATCAACAGCGTAAGGCGTTACACCGCCACTCTGTAATTGGTTAGATGGTTTTGATCGGGTTTTTATTGGTCAGTTCCCGAGCGTGAAACAAGACTGGGAGAGCTAAAAGGTGCCCTATTGTTGATAACATTTATACTGTTCCATTTGAATGTTAGCAAAACACACAAACACTTATAGACTAAATATGAAAATAAAAGTTTATGATTTAAGTTATTGGTCTACCAGTTTTTCATTTAATACCAATAACTCATTATTAGGCCTATAACTCATTGTGACGTCTGTTCGGCTATCATCTGATGATAATATATATATTTTTTTGTGAATCAGGCTCATTATATTAAAAAACTGTTTTAATTCATAGGAACGGGTGTGGCTGAAATAGTCGAATCCTCGGAGGTGAAGATCTCCCGCACACGGATTTCCTCTCATGCCGCGTTGTTGGCCCCCATCCTTGTAACATCCTGCAAGAGCCGCAGACCTCTCCTCTGGTACACGGCGGAGAGCCGCAGGTCCCCTTCTGGTCCTCGTGTCCATCCTCATGAAGTTATGCAGGACACAGTTAGCCTTCACACATGCCGGAATTCCCCCACGATCCCAGTCCCAGATGGCCCTGGTCACCCAACTCTAGGCAATTGTTTTGAAGGAATCTCCAGTTACAAGGTACATCTGTAGGAATATGGAAGATAATGTCATTATTAGACTCCTACATCACCGGTCATTGTGGATTACTAAAGTATAATATATAACAAATTATGATAACATTTGATAGATAAATGCATGTGCACACACGTGCATGTGGAGCATGTAGAATGGGAGGATAATAACAAGGATAGTGTCACAAATGAATATATAATCAGCTGTGTAAGTGCTTAGGCAAAAACTCAAATCTACTCCCCTTTGAGTCCCCAGGAAGAATACTGAGAACCGCTGCTCTTCATTGTGACCTCTTCATCTGCATACAGGCTTTCACAGCTCACTGTGGACAGAAAACCTCACAAGAAACAGACATCATTATACTCAAATTAGCAGTGGTGTAAGTTAAAGTGAAAACCTTAAAGTATTTTTAATACAGTACTTTTTGGAGGAATCTGCACTTTACTTTACTATTTATATTTTTGGCAACAATACTTATACTCCACAACATCCCTAAAGAAAACGATGTACTTTTTACTCCATACATTTTCCCTTAGACCCATAAAGTAGTCGTTACATTTTCAAAGCTCTGCAAGACAGATTTTTTTTTACCAATTCACACGCTTATCAAGAGAACATCCCAGCTGCTTCTGGTCTGACGGACTCACTAAACACAAATGCTTTGTTTGTAAATGTTTGTAATAAAACAAGAAAATGGTGGTGATTGGTTTGCTTAATATAAGGAATGTGAAATTATTTATACTTCAACTTTTGATACTTAAGTATACAGTGGGGCAAAATAGTATTTAGTCAGCCACCAATTGTGCAAGTTCTCCCACTTAAAAAGATGAGAGAGGCCTGTAATTGTCATCATAGGTACACTTCAACTATGACAGACAAAATTAGAAAGAAAATCCAGAAAAATGTATTTTCTTATTACTTATTTTTACAAGTATTTGGTCACCTACAAACAAGCAAGATTTCTGTCTCTCACAGACCTGTAACTTCTTCTTTAAGAGGCTCCTCTGTCCTCCACTCGTTACCTGTATTAATGGCATCAGTTTGAACTTGTTATCAGTATAAAAGACACCTGTCCACAACCTCAAACAGTCACACTCCAAACTCCACTATGGCCAAGACCAAAGAGCTGTCAAAGGACAACAGAAACAAAATTGTAGACCTGCACCAGGCTGGGAAGACTGAATCTGCAATAGGTAAGCAGCTTGGTTTGAAGAAATCAACTGTGGGAGCAATTATTAGGAAATGGAAGACATACTAGACCACTGATAATCTCCCTCGATCTGGGGCTCCACGCAAGATCTCACCCCGTGGGGTCAAAATGATCACAAGAACGGTGAGCAAAAATCCCAGAACCACACAGGGGGACCAAGGGAATGACCTGCAGAGAGCTGGGACCAAAGTAACAAAGCCTACCATCAGTAACACACTACGCCGCCAGGGACTCAAATCCTACAGTGCCAGACGTGTCCCCCTGCTTAAGCCAGTACATGTCCAGGCACGTCTGAAGTTTGCTAGAGAGCATATTTGGATGATCCAGAAGAAGATTGGGGAATGTCATATGGTCAGATGTAACCAAAATATAACTTTTTGGTAAAAACTCAACTCGTCGTGTTTGTAGGACAAAGAATGCTGAGTTGCATCCAAAGAACACCATACCTACTGTGAAGCATGGGGGTGGAAACATCATGCTTTGGGGCTGTTTTTCTGCAAAGGGACCAGGACGACTGATCCGTGTAAAGGAAAGAATGAATGGGGCCATGTATAGTGAAATTTTGAGTGAAAACCTCCTTCCATCAGCAAGGGCATTGAAGATGAAACGTGGCTGGGTCTTTCAGCATGACAATGATCCCAAACACACCACCCGGGCAACGAAGGAGTGGCTTCGTAAGAAGCATTTCAAGGTCCTGGAGTGGCCTAGCCAGTCTCCAGATCTCAACCCCATAGAAAATCTTTGGATGGAGTTGAAAGTCCGTGTTGCCCAGCAACAGCACCAAAACATCACGGCTCTAGAGGAGATCTGCATGGAGGAATGGGCCAAAATACCAGCAACAGTGTGTGAAAACCTTGTGAAGACTTACAGAAAACGTTTGACCTCTGTCATTGCCAACAAAGGGTATATAACAAAGTATTGAGATAAGCTTTTGTTATTGACCAAATACTTATTTTCCACCATAATTTGCAAATAAATTCATTAAAAATCCTACAATGTGATTTTCTTTTCTCATTTTGTCTGTCATAGTTGAAGTGTACCTATGATGAAAATTGCAGGCCTCTCTCATCTTTTTAAGTGGGAGAACTTGCAAAATTGGTGGCTGACTAAATACTTTTTTGCCCCACTGTATATATTTTTATTTCCCAGTATCTTATTTTTATCGTCCCATCATTCATAGACTCTCTTAACAACAAACAGAGCTTACCTCTGAATCGTCAGCCTGAATTCTGTCAGCGTCAGTTTGTCACTTAAAACAAACACCCATGGCTTGTGGAACAAGCTATTCTCCCCCACTGCAGGATGGCAAAGCCTGGCAGCAGACTAGACTGGCACTTCACGGAGCTCTACGTCAGCGGGCACAGGATGGGCAGACATAGTGAGAGAGCACCAAGCCCAGTCCTGTTGGGGTCTTAACAGTTGTCCTGTGAATAGCTGTAACAAGCTGCTGGTCAAATCTAAATCTGATGTCATTGGTCACATTTTTTATTTCACCTTTATTTCACCAGGTAGGTTAGTTGAGAACAAGTTCTCATTTGCAACTGCGACCTGGCCAAGATAAAGTGTAGCAATTCGACACATAAAACAACACAGAGTTACACATGGAATAAACAAAATATACAGTCAATAATACAGTAGAACAAAAGAAAACAGAAAGTCTATATACAATGTTTAGCAGATGTTATTGGTCACATACACATGTTTAGCAGATGCCATTGGTCACATGTTTAGCAGATGTTATTGGTCACATACACATGTTTAGCAGATGTTATTGGTCACATGTTTAGCAGATGTCATTGGTCACATGTTTAGCAGATGTCATTGGTCACATGTTTAGCAGATGTTATTGGTCACATGTTTAGCAGATGTTATTGGTCACATACACATGTTTAGCAGATGTCATTGGTCACATGTTTAGCAGATGTTATTGGTCACATGTTTAGCAGATGTCATTGGTCACATGTTTAGCAGATGTTATTGGTCACATGTTTAGCAGATGTCATTGGTCACATGTTTACATGTCATTGGTCACATGTTTAGCAGATGTCATTGGTCACATGTTTAGCAGATGTTATTGGTCACATGTTTAGCAGATGTTATTGGTCACATGTTTAGCAGATGTCATTGGTCACATGTTTAGCAGATGTTATTGGTCACATGTTTAGCAGATGTCATTGGTCACATGTTTAGCAGATGTTATTGGTCACATGCACATGTTTAGCAGATGTCATTGGTCACATGTTTAGCACACATGTTTAGCAGATGTTATTGGTCACATGTTTAGCAGATGTTATTGGTCACATACACATGTTTAGCAGATGTCATTGGTCACATACACATGTTTAGCAGATGTTATTGGTCACATGTTTAGCAGATGTTATTGGTCACATACACATGTTTAGCAGATGTTAATGGTCACATACACATGTTTAGCAGATGTTATTGGTCACATACACATGTTTAGCAGATGTTATTGGTCACATGTTTAGCAGATGTCATTGGTCACATACACGTTTAGCAGATGTCGTTGGTCACATACACATGTTTAGCAGATGTCATTGGTCACATGTTTAGCAGATGTTATTGGTCACATGTTTAGCAGATGTTATTGGTCACATACACATGTTTAGCAGATGTTATTGCGGGTGTAGCAGTGTTTCTAGCTCCAACAGTGCAGTAATATCTAACAATTCACACAACCTAAAAGTAAAACAACTGAATTAAAGAATATATCAATATTACGATGAGCAATGTTGGAGTGGCATAGACTAAAATACAGTAGAATAAAATACAGTATATACATATGAGCAAAATAAGTCAACATTATTAAAGTGACTAGTGTTCCATTATTAAAGAGGCCAGTGATTTCAAGTCTGTGTTTATGGGGTAGCAGCCTCTAGGGTGCAGGGTTGAGTAACATTATTAAAGTGGCCAGTGATTTCAAGTCTGTGTATATGGGGCAGCAGCCTCTAAGGTGCAGGGTTACATAACCGGGTGGAAGCCTGTTTTGTAATTCTGTAGTCAATGTTCATAAATTTCATTTATCTTAATTGGTCTGAAACCGAGAGTTTGTAAAGTCCTGGTTTAAATGAAACAGACAGATTTCCCAGCTCACAATTAGTCGAATCTAAGTTTATTTGCGAGAGGTCTCCCAATCATATCATGTACATTGGTTTATATACCTCCCATTTCATCATAAATGTCCCTCCTCCTCTCAGACAATGAGACAATGATATAGTATACAAGTCTTCTCCTACTCATACATTGCTTATCACATCCTGCCACATGTTACACCATCTACTGCAAGCCCAAGGTTTCTCCCCTCCCTAGGTGGGGCGACTTCCTTCCCTGTTATCAGCTTCACAGTGGTCACAAGTTGTCTGCCACAGTCCCTCTTCCTTATGGACAAACATTCTTCATCATTATACAGAGACAGGGTAGAATTGTTAGATATAGTCCCATCATTACTTTAAATGTTTACATCAATTAGTCATTATACAGAAAATTCATAACAAAGCCGCCTGGTGATGGCTGTTTAACAGTCCGATGGCCTTGAGATAGAAGCTGTTTTTCAGTCTCTCGGTCCCAGCTTTGATGCACCTGTACTGACCTCGCCTTCTGGATGATAGCGGGGTGAACAGACAGTGGCTCGGGTGGTTGTTGTCCTTGATGATCTTATTGGACTTCCTGTGACATCGGGTGCTGTAGGGGTCCTGGAGGGCAGGTAGTTTGCCCCCGGTGACATGTTGGGCATACCGCACCACCCTCTGGAGAGTCCTATGGTTGACGTGTAACAGTGGGCACTCGGGTTGCGGTGGCACTCAAATTCACTGGGCACAATTCCGTAATTGGCAGAGGGCCGAAAATAAGGAATGGGGGGCCCTGGGACAGATGACTTATGGGAAAAGTCCAGGTAGCCTACTAACTTGTAAAATCTTCTGGCATGCAGTAGACAAACTATTTACTTGGGAAAAGCTGTGCAAATAGATAACAAGGTTAAACAGATGCTATCTAGGTACTGTGCTTTCTTGACCACTCATAAGCAATATTATTGAAGGAAAATGATCCAAACTAATTGTTGAATCTCAGCATAGATATGTTAACACTCTGAAACGATCTATGTTTAAAGGTGGTGGATCAGTGACCCAAGTTGCTCCCTGAGCCAATGTATGGGCTTTAGCGGGCTACGGTATTCTTCTGGCACACAGGAGATCTGGGTTTAAATTACATCAGATACATTGTGCTGTGATTCAGCTGTCTATGAGGAGGATGAGGTCAAAGGGTGACGTGTAATGTAGGTGGTTGGTGACCATCCTTGTGCAATGAGTGACTGTCTGAAAAGTTGCGCTGGCTTCCTGACTTGTACTTTTTTTGAAGTATACTTTCTCATTTTCTGACACTGATATCCAGTTGTCCATTTATTTATATGGGAAAAAAAACAAGGCAGTTATTACTATGCAATTGTGTGTGGAATTCTATTGCTAGATAGAACTTGATATAAACTCCAAACTGATCCATTTTAAATGTCTCTTTATTAATAACTGGTCCAATTGAAAAGACAAAGGGAAACATAAAATATGTAAGAATATAATTTGCATATTATATATTTAAATCAAAATATTAAGTGGTCTAGTACAGAATAGAAAGTACAAGTAATTTAAAAAAAAACTGGAATGAGAAACCATGATACACAGCTCTGAAGGCCACTTGTGTAAGGTTAACATTCTCTCAAGAAATGAGAGAACATAACACTGTAGACATGTCTATGTACATTCACATTTCCATACATAAGAGTTGAAGCACTTTATGGCATGAGAACGGATCGAGAGGGCAGTAGTGCTATGATAAATGAAGGCCACTAGTATAACGTAACACTGTCACAGCAACATAATGCCTGCTGACTAACAACTGGATCGCCTTCATTAGGTAGGAGAAAAAGGGGGGACTCCATATGCTTGTCCAATAAGAAATGTACTTTTTGTGTTTTCTTTTGCAACATAAAAAAACGTCCGTTGTGTCTTAATGAACATGACCCTACACTCATGTTGACCGACGTACGAGTCGAATGACTTTCTCAAAGCATTCACATCCATGTGTAGAACGTCTATCAGTGATTATGTCACAGTTTTGCAAGGCCATATAACAGCAGGGTTTTTACCCGAGAAATATATGAACATACACTGAGAACTTGGACCTGTAAAAGGGAAAGGCACAAATAATTCACAGCGTTCATAAGTACAGGCTATGCCAAATGTAGACATCATGAGAAGTGCATCGCTTGGTATGCATTTAAATGACCAAAAGTCCAAAAGGAGAACAAAACATGTATCACAGCAAGTACTACTGCGCTCTCGATTAATTCTTATGCCAATGAAGTGCTTCTACTCTTCAATGTATAGAACTTTGAATGTACATGTCCACAGTGTGATAAATATGCAGAATAAAATACATATTTTAGACACCTTTTGTAAAAGGCCAAAATGATTAACAAAGGGTTAACTCATTGGTAAAGGGTTAACTTAATTTTATGTTCAAATCTCTTGTCATCCGTTACAGCATGAACAATATTCTGCGTTGTGTTTTACTGTTGGATAAGGTGCACATTTTGACATAAGGACCAGTTATAGTTTCTGAAGATGGCTGTTAATCCAAATATCACTTCTGAGGAGGTATGGAGCAAGTACGGCTTACGCCCAAACGCAAAACAACCCCCAAGCACCAAGCCCCTTCACCCTGACCCCTAAACACTTGTTTACAGATCTGTGAGGATTCGGACTGGTGTGAGCAATATGGTGAACAGTTCACTTAGACAAAAAGAGGCCATTGTGGAGCTCCACAAAGTGCGTTTTGCGATTTGGGCTTTACACCTATACTTATGCAATGTTCCACGTCAAATTCACCCAACAACAACTAAAAACTGATTGAAAGAGGTAACTGAAGGTGTCCAATAAGAACCAGTTGTTTCCATCGCAAAAATGTTCTGTTGCAAAACATTTCGTGTGCACAGGTTTGGGTAGGTTACTTTCTAAATGTAACCCATTACTATTTACCTGTCAAATTGCAATCAGTAACATGTGGATTACACAAACTCTTAACGTTTGTACTTTCAGCTACTTTTGGATTACTTTCCCCCTTAGGAGGCATTCGACCATATCTATTGCTACTGCAGGATAAATCAATGTTAAGAGTTTACACAGTTAACAATAAATGGATGTTACATTTTACTTTATGCGTTGGTTATGTAGGCTTCTTCTAACCCATTTCTTTATACTTTAATACAGATATTAGGTTATATATTTACGTAAAATAAAACATGTCAGATTTCCAGTCCAAATAATTTAATACCCCTTTATTTTCAAGAATAAGAATTGGAAATATACAACGCATTCAGAAAGTATTAAGACCCCTTGACTCTTTCCACATTTTGTTACGTTACAGCCTTATTCTAAAATGTATTAAATATTTTTGTTTCTCAATCTACACACAATACCCCATAATGACGAAGCGAAAACAGATTTTTTTTGACATTTTTGCAAATGTATAAAAAAAATCCCATCTGAAATATCTTTTAAATACATAAGTATTCAGACCCTTTGCTATGAGACATGAAATTGAGCTTGGTTGCATCCGGTTTCCATTGATCATACTTGAGATGTTCCTACAACATGATTGGAGTCCACCGGTGGTAAATTCAGTTGATTGGACATGATTTGGAAATGAACACAACTGTCTATATAAGGTCTCACAGCATGTCAGAGTAAAAACCAAGCCATGAGGTCAAAGAATTGTCCGTAAAGCTCCGAGACAGGGTTGTGTCGAGGCCCATATCTGGGTGAGGGTACCAATTTTTTTCAGCATTAAAAATCCCTTAGAACACAGTGGCCTCCATCATTCTTAACCACCAAGAACCTTCCTAGAGCTGGCCGCCCGACCAAACTGAGCAATCGGGAGAGAAGGGCCTTGGTCAGGGAAGTGACCAAGAACCCGATGGTCACTCTGACAGAGCTTCAGAGTTCCCCTGTGGAGATGGGAGAACCTTCCAGAAGGACAACCATCTCTGCAGCACTCCACCAATCAGGCCTTTGTGGTAGAGAGACGGAAGCCACTCCTCAGTAGTAGGCACATGACAGCCTACTTGGAGTTTGCCAAAAGGCACCTAAAGACTTTCAGACCATGAGAAACTAGATTCTCTGGTCTGATGAAACCAAGATTGAACTCTGGCCTGAATGCCAAGCGTCACGTCCGGAGGAAATCTGGCGCCACCCTACGATGAAGCATGGTGGTGGTAGAATCATGCTGTTTTTAGCGGCAGGGACTGGGTGACTAGTCAGGAATGAGGGAATGATGAACATAGCAAAGTACAGAGAGTTCCTTGATGAAAACCTGCTCCAGAGTGCTCAGGACCTCAGACTGGGGCGATGGTTCACCTTCCAACAAGACACACAGCCAAGACAACGCAGGAGTGGCTTCGGGACAATTCTAAATGTCATTAAGTGGCCCAGCCAGAGTCCGGATTGGAACCCGATCGAACATCTCTGGAGAGACCTGAAAATAGCTGTGCAGCGACACTCCCCATCCAACTTGACAGCGCTTGAGAGGATTTGCAGAGAAGAATGTGAGAAACTCCCCAAATACAGGTGTCAAGCTTGCAGCATCATACCCAAGACTCAAGGTTGTAATCAGTGCCAAAGGCACTTCAACAAAGTACTGAATACTTATGTAAATGTGATATTTCCGTTTTTTATTTCTAAACTTTTTGCTTTGTCATTATGGGATGTTGTGAATAGATTGATGAGGGGAAAAAAACATTGTAGATTAGCCAAATTGTTTTACCTGAGCATAACCCCAAAACAAATTAAATATCAGCCTCCTCTGTTTATGATTTTGTTGTCATGGAGGACTGGTTGGGCTCATTGCTTCAAGAGGAAAAATAAATGCTGCTCATGGAACGGCATGCTTTGAGCACTACCTTATTTGCATGTAAAAATATATATATGCTGCAGTTGCTATACATTTTTTGTTGGTGACATTTTGATGACTTGATCATTTGCAGGTGTTAAGTCTATCAAAAGTGTGCGAATTTAGGCCTTATGGATTAATTTTTAAAAATTAGATTGACCAAAAAAAGCATCTTCATAAAGGAAACTAGGGCCTCCCGGATGGCGCAGTGGTCTAAGGCTCTGCCGCAGCCGGCCGTGACCGGGAGGTCCATGGGGCGACACACAATTGACCTAGCGTCGCCACATCTCGCGCTAGCGACTCCTGTGGCGGGCCGGGCGCGGTGCACGCTAACCAGGTCGCCAGGTGCACGGTGTTTCCTCTGACACATTGGTGCGGCTGGCTTCCGGTTTGGATGCGCGCTGTAAGAAGCAGTGTGGCTTGGTTGGGTTGTGTTTCGGAGAAGGCATGGCTTTCGACCAACGTCTCACCCGAGCCAGTACGGGAGTTGTAGTGATGAAACAAAATAGTGACTACTAACAATTGGATAGCACAAATTTGGGGAGAAAAGGGAGTAAAAAAAAATTAAAAAAATGAAACTAATTTTTGACAGTATGGACCACAATACCATGGAGGAGTTTAGAATGGATGAACCCCCTCAAACTGTTCTTCCGTACTATGCAGCTGTTGCAAGAGCGCACATTTCACTGGCTGTCCAGGGGTCTCAAAAACAATGAAATGATATGCAGATTAAACTTCTTCAATTCATTTGGGTTAAAATACACAGAAATTTTGTGAACAGCCATCCCCAACAACCACAATCTAAGGCACAAACAGCTAAATGAGAGAGCAGCAGTGTGAGTCTATGTAGATATCAAGAATAAGTCATGTCCATATCACCGGTTGACATCCCTTGAACTGTAGCCTACAAAAGCCTATTCCTTCATTTTTCCCGCGATCCATCAAATGCATGTGGTGTGTCATCATAGTAGTCTATGACTCTGGGACGGCATTATGGGCGGGCCTTAGGTGGCCTGGCCTGTCCTACCATACCTCCTTGCCCGTCCACATAAATATTGATTTATTTGACCGAATCCGTGCTGAGAGAAAGACCATCAATATGTTAAAGCATCAGAGCGAGAGAAACAGCGCAACTCTGTCTCAATGTGTAGAGTATGTACACTACATGGACAAAAGTATGTGGACACCTTCAAATTAGTAGATTTGGCTGTTTCAGCCACACCTGTTGCTGATAGGTGCACACATCCATTCAAACTCCATAGACAAACATTGGCAGTAGAATGCCCGTACTGAAGCACTCCTTGATTTTCAACGTGCCATCATCATAGGATGCCACCTTTCCAACAAGTCAGTTAGTCAAATTTCTGCCCTGCTATGGCTGCCACTGTCAACTGTAAGTACTGTTATTGTGAAGTGGAAACGTCTAGGCGCAACAACAGCTCAGGCGTGAATTGGTAGTCTACACAAACTCAAAGAACAGGACCGCTGAGTGCTAAAGCGTCTGTCCTCGGTTGCATCACTCACTACCGTGTTCCAAACTGCCTCTGGAAGCAACGTCAGTACAAGAACTGTTCGACGGGAGCTTCTTGAAATGGGTTTCCATGGCCGAGCAGCCGCACACCAGCCTAAGATCACAATGCGTAATGCCAAGCGTCAGCTGGAGTGGTTAAAGCTCACCGCCATTGGATTCTAGAGCAGTGGACACACGTTCTCTGGAGGAATCCTGCTTCACCATCTGGCAGTCCAACAGACAAATCTGGGTTTGGCGGATGCCAGGAGAACGCGAACTTCCCCAATACATAGTGCCAACTGTAAAGGCTGGTGGAGGAGGAATAATGGCCTGTTTTTCATGTTCGGGCTCCTTAGTTCCAGTGCAGGGAAATCTTAACGCCACAGCATACAATGGCAATCTAGCATTCCTGTTTCAGCATGACAATGCCCCCCCATCCACAAAGCAAGGTCCATACAGAAATGGTTTGTCGACATCGGTGTGGAAAGGTTTGCACAGAGCCCTGACCTCAACACCATCGAACACCTTTGGGATGAATTGGAACGCCGACTGCGAGCCAGGCCTAATCTCCCAACATCAGTGCCGACCTCTCATGCTCTTGTGGCTAAATGGAAGCAAGTCCCTGCAGCAATGTTCCAACAGCTTGTGAGAAGCCTTCCCAGAAGAGTGGAGGCTGTTGAAGCAGCAAAGGTAGGACCAACTCCATATTATTGCCAATGATTTAGGAATGATATTTTCAATGAGAAGGTGTCCACATACACTTCATGGCAAAAAGTATCTGATGCTTTTTGGACCAAAATAGTATGATACCATTTCTGACATGGGCTACATATAGAGGGGGCGCTGTTTCGCTCGGATGCTTTCTCTGGTGAAATCGTTTTAGCAGAGAGGAAGAGGTTACGCGAGAGGGCTCACTCTCGTCAATATCTGTCCAGAATAAGCCCAAATTGCCCAATATGTTTCTATGGGCATAATATGCAGATCTAAGCTTGTCGCCCACCGTCCCGCCTTTGGGACAAAGTCTCCCATTGTTAGGGCAGAGTCATGAGCGGCTCGTCGTGAAATACAGATCTTTGGTTTCAGCCTCTTGCAAATTGGAAAGTTGGCGGGTGCATAGTGCACTGTTAGGATGCTGGATTGCCCTAAAGTAAATTGATGTTTTGCCAAAATTATATAATTACTCCTGTCAACAAAAAAAACTTTATCACGTAACATAATAGGTATAGCTGATTGAGTTGCGGTTGTCAGTGAAAAGCGTCTAAAATGTGTGAAGATAATGTGTCTTGAGTATAATTTTTAATGTTGCATCAAGACGTAGGGGAGGGGAGTGTGACTTAGATATGGTGCGTCTCCCGAATGCATCCATATGTAGGAAAGTGCCCATTTGTCTGATTGACCCGGTGCATCTACGCTAACGTCACCAGGTGGCCATGATTATTTCCGGTTCAAATTCCGTATCAGCCAATTAAAATGGTTGACATAGTTGGACATGATAGAACACCTTTCCTATTCGCCCTACTTAAACCTATTTGTCTATGCATTATTTGAATCGAGCATCAAGGTCCAACAGTGAACAGTTTTTTTCTTAACAAAAAAGATTGTCACAAGGGGGCGAGAACCCAATGATAACAACGGTATATAACAGCTATATGACATGTCCATAAAGATTATTTTGACTTTTGTTAAATGATATACACTACCGTTCAAAAGTTTGGGGTCACTTAAAAATGTCCTTGTTTTTAAAGAAAAGCAAAACATTTTGTCCATTAAAATAACATCAATCTGATCAGAAATACAGTGTAGACATTGTTCATGTTATAAATGACTATTACAGCTGGAAACTGCAGATTTTTTTGGAATATCTATATAGCCGTACAGAGGCCCATTTACCAGTAACCATCACTCCTGTGTTTCAATGGCACGTTGTGTTAGATAATCCAAGTTTATCATTTTAAAAGGCTAATTGATAATTAGAAAACCCTTTTGCAATTATGTTAGCACAGCTGAAAACTGTTATACTGATTAAAGAAGCAATACAACTGGCCTTCTTTAGACTAGTTGAGTATCTGGAGCATCAGCATTTGTGGGTTCGATTACAGGCTCAAAATGGCCAGAAACAAATACCTTTCTTCTGAAACGTCAGTCTGTTCTTGTTCTGAGAAATGAAGGTAATTCCATGCGAGAAATTGCCAAGAAACTGAAGATCTCGTGCAACGCTGTGTACTACTCCCTTCATAGAACAGCGCAAACTGACTAACCAGAATAGAAAGAGTGGGAGGCCCCGTTGCACAACTGAGCAAGAGGACAAGTAGATTAGAGTATACATTAAATGTGGAATAACTCAAGGGGAATGAATACTTTCTGAAGGTGTTGACAGTAAACTGCAGAGCAAACTGCAGAGCAACCCTAAATCCATGACTGCTGTTATCAGCTGGCATTGTGAAATTATTTTGCAATATTATCAATATCAAATCACTCATTCTGTTATGTATGTATCAAATGATGATGCCAGAGTCTAATCAATGATCTTAAAATGAAAAGTCTGCCTTAGGGGCACTAAGACCGCACTCAACAAGCTGTTTTAGGCCATAAGCAAACGAGAAAACGCTCATCCAGAGGCGGCGCTCCTAGTGGCCGGGAACTTTAATGCAGGGAAACAAATCAATTTTACCTCATTTCTATCAGCGTGTTAAATGTGCAACCAGAGGAAAAGAAAACTCTAGACCACCTTTACTCCACACACAGAGAGCTCTCCCTTGCCTTCAATTTGGCAAATCTGACCACAACTATCCTCCTGATTCCTGCTTACTGGCAAAAACTAAAGCAGGAAGTACCAGTGACTCACTCAATAAGGAAGTGATCAGATGACACAGATGCTAAGCTACAGGAGTGTTTTGCAAGCACAGACTGGAATATGTTCTGGGATTATTGTGATGGCATTGAGGAGTACACCACATCAATGACGTCGTCCACACAGTGACTGTATATACCCCAACCAGAAGCCATGGATTACAGGCAACATCCGCACTGAGCTAAAGGGCAGAGGTGCCGCTTTCAAGGAGTAAACTCTAACCCGGACGCTGATGAGAAATCCCGCTTTGCCCTCTGACAAACTATCAAACAGGCAAAGCGTCAATACAGGACTAAGATCGAATCGTACTACATCGGCTTTGACGCTCGTCAGATGTGGCAGGGCTTGCAAACTATTACGGACTAAAAAGGGAAGCACAGCCGCGAGCTGCCCTGTGACACGAGCCTACCATGAAGTGCTTTCATAGGCTGGTCATGGCTCACATCAACACCATTATCCCAGGAACCCTAGACCCACTCCAATCTGCATACCGCTCCAACAGATTCACAGATGATGCAGTCTCTATTGCACTCCACACTGCCCTTTCCCACATGGACAAAAGGAACACCTATGTGAGAATGCTATTCATTGATTACAGCTCAGCGTTCAACACCATAGTGCCTTCAAAGCTCATCACTAAGCTAAGGACCCTGGGACTAAACACCTCCCTCTGCAACTGGATCCTGGACTTCCTGACGGGCCGCCCCCAGGTGGTGAGGGTAGGTAACAACACATCTGCCAATCTGATCCTTAACACGGGGGCTCCGTGGTGTGTGCTCAGTCCCTTCCTGTACTTCCTGTTCACCCATGACTGCATGACCAAGGACGACTCCAACACCATCATTAAGTTTGCCGATGACAACAATGGTAGGCCTGATCACCGACAACGATGAGACAGCCTATAGGGAGGTCAGAGATCTGGCAGTGTGGTGCCAGGATAACAACCTATCCCTCAACATAATCAAGACAAAGGAGGTGATTGTGGACTATAGGAAAAGGAGGACCGAGCACGCCCCCATCCTCATCGACGGGACTGTTGTGGAGCAGGTTGAGAGCTTCAAGATCCTTGGTGTCCACATCACCAACTAACTAGAATGGTCTAAACACACCAAGACAGTTGTGAAAAGACGACAAAATCTATTCCCCCTTAGGAGACTGAAAAGATTTGGCATGGGTCCTCAGATCCTCAAAAGGCTCTACAGCTGCACCATCGAGAGCATCCTGGTTGCATCACTGCATGGTCTGGAAACGGCTCGGCCTCCGACTCCGCAAGGCACTACAGAGTGTAGTGTGTACGGCCCAGTACTTCACTAGGGCCAAGCTTCCTGCCATCCAGGACATCTATACCAGGCGGTGTCAGAGGAAGGCCCTAAAAATTGTCAAAGACTCCAGCCAGCCTAGTCATAGACTGTTCTCTCTGCTACCACACAGCAAGCAGTACCGGACTGCCAAGTCTAGGTCCATAAGGCTTCTAAACAGCTTCTTCCCCCAAGCTCCCGAACAGCTAATCAAATGGCTAACTAGACTATTTGCATTGTCCCCCATCTTTACGCTGCTGCATCTCTCTGTTTATTATCCATTCTAAGGCACTTCACCTCTACCTACATATTACCTCAACTATTATTAGTTCTTTTTCTTCTTTATTTTTATTTACAGTTTATTTGAGTAAATAGTTTAACACTTATTTTTCTTAAAACTGCATTGTTGGATAAGGGCTTGTAAGTAAGCATTTCACTGTTGCATTTGGCGCATGTGACAAATACAATTTGATCTGATTTTGATTTGAAGACTATGGATTGATAGTAATACCAACAGCAATTTTTACTGAATTCAATCGTCTTGAATTTGACAAAGATGTGCTCACATCAGTTATTCAATTTAATTTAGTTAGCTTGTCAGAAGTAACAGTTGCTAAAATATGATTTGTGAGAAATAGCATATGGAATTTTGTTGTAGATCCATTAAACCTCTCCTTGATTGTAAGCATACAAGCACTATTTGGTGAATGGGTAAATCCCAAAGCTGTTCCAGGACTTGCTGTGATTACTCAAATCTGAATTGGATGAATTGTCTTTCTGCCGACGTGATGGACAAGATTCACAAATAAACTCAAAAAGATCATCCAATTCAGGAGCCGTTTCAATAACATTGTCTACAAACGTATTAATTGCATTTGCAAAATGGACACTAAAATTTTGCAAATAGTGAGGGATGTGTTCTAATGCAGAGCTACTGAAACCTACAAAAATGATTGCTTTTGAGAAAGTATATATTTAAAAAAAAACTGTGTTTGCCCATTTAAATGGACATCTATTTCAGTAAGGTACTTACTTTATTAGCCAGAAATTATTTGAAGGCGCAATGCAGAGCTGGTACTGTACATCGTTGATCAATAAACTAATTATTATTTCCTGTATAATCTCAGACAGTGACTGTATAATCTCACAGACAGTGACTGTATAATCTCACAGACAGTGACTGTATAATCTCACAGACAGTGACTGTATAATCTCACAGACAGTGACTGTATAATCTCACAGACAGTGACTGTATAATCTCACAGACAGTGACTGTATAATCTCACAGACAGTGACTGTATAATCTCACAGACAGTGACTGTATAATCTCACAGACAGTGACTGTATAATCTCACAGACAGTGACTGTATAATCTCACAGACAGTGACTGTATAATCTCACAGACAGTGAAGTGTTATGCGATATTATAGGCGTGACTATAGTATGGGATTGGTTTAAACTCCATGTTAAATAAAAAATCTCCCTAAAGTTTATCTAAGCCAGTATTACATCAATGTCGATGAAACATCATAAATTACCCTTATCGGAGGTACACAACACTCCCCCACCTCTAGTCATGAGACGTTCAGCCCTTACCGAAAACCACCGGATTAACAGGGTCATTAGCATTAGGAAAAAATATATTTATTGAGGATGAAAAGGGCAGTTTTTATGGAGCATAAAGTGTGTGGATAAAGGTGTGGATAAAGGTCAAATTTGGAGTACAGTGGCAATTCCCATCGTTGCATTGAGGTACATTTTCTGACCAATATCTCACGCCGGGTCCACGGCGTCTTAATGTAACTGAGATTGCGTTCCGACCCCAGTGCATCTCAGTGTAAACAAGCGTAATGGTAGGGTCGGTATCTTCTGGCACAACCCGATTAGCTCAAGATCTAGGCGTCGGATAAGAACGAGAATGCAGTGTACATAAAGTGACCATTAGACTTGCTCCCTTTCGGACTGACTATGTTTGTAGGTGCAACAGTTCTGATTAAATTGATAATTTATCACTCTCACGTGTCAATAGAGAGGAGGTGCTAACTTTTAGTAGCATTTCTAACAATGCTAACATATTTTTCAACCTAATCTCAGAGTTCTATCTAAAACCGGGCCCAGCAACTAGGTTGCTCAGCAACTCAATAACACAGCTGGCCGGATGTACCAAGCAAAATAAGTGTTGGAAAACAAACCTAGGCTACTGTAGATATGTTGGTATTCAAGCTGAGTTTAATCAATAAATGCATACAGATAATTGTCTAACATGAAAAAATAGGTTGGTTGTTATCAGTGATCTGTTTCCAATTTGATAAGCCAAATGAATGTGGTTTTGTAGTAACGTTACACCAGTCAGACAAGAGCTAACGTTGGCTAGGTCGCTAACCAACAAGCAAGTAAAGCGAGCTAGCTAATTTTTTTGCCAAGGAAGGTTTTTCATATAAGACTGACGTCATCTGTGTAAACTGCTGACCTATCCAGCTTGCAATGATGAATCGGCCCAGAAGCGGCCCTCTTCCGAGGGGCTGGAACTTATTGAATCGGCCTAGAATCGGCCCAAGTACATCAGGCCGTTTCCGCCTACCGGAATTCAGCCAAATTTGCTGGCATCTTACTAGAATCCCCCCAGAAGTGGCCCGGTGCAGTTATAAATAATACTATTATACGTTTTATCTATAGAAATTATACCCATTCACAACTTTTGAAAATAATTGTATTTATCTTTTCTTTTCTTTTTTTACCCCCTTTTCGTCAAATCCAATTGTCTTGTCCCATCGCTGCAACTCCCGTACGGCCTCGGGTGAGGCGAAGGTCGAGAGCACCAATTTGTAGGAGGAAACACCTGGTGACTGTGTCAGCATGCATGCGCCTGGCCCGCCACAGGAGTCACTACAGCGCAATGGGACAAGGACATCCCGGCCGGCCAAACCCTCCCCTAACCCGGACGACGCTGGGCCAATTGTGCATCGCCTCATGGGTCTCCTTACCACGGCCGGCACGGGTATCGAACCAGCATCTGTAGACTGCTGTGCTACTCGGGACCCCATCCAAAGTTTTTAATGCTTATCAATTGCCTGGCACAAAGTATATATATTTTTAAATACTACTTGAAACAGGACGTTAAACGTACATTTTATTTTTTGATCACAGAAACAATGAAGAAATAAATAAAGAAATAATGAAATGTTAATTATATAAAGCAGCCTGTGAAATCCTTTGCCAGAAAGTAGCCACAATTGGCCAGAGCCCTAATTAATATATTTGGTCCAGATAACTCACACCGGAATTGGCCCGAGCTCAATCCCCGCATCCTAGCCATAAGTAATACTGCAGAAGGCCACATGACGTTGGCCGAGTCTGACTGTCAGCCGGAATCGGCCCAGATCCACTGTACTGGCTGGGTAGACACTTGTGTGTAATCAGAGCACAAACACATATGAACAAATAAGCTAGCGAACGTCCTTGGCTGCCATCCTTAGTTAACATTAGCCAGCGCAAGCCTGCAAAGTTATTTAATGTTAGATAGCTAACATTAGCTTGCTTATCCAAAGTCCAGCTTGCTAGCTAACACCAGTCAGCTTGCGAGCTAGCTAAAAAATAGGTAAAGAAAGGTAGCGAGCTATATTTGGGCATGGAAGGTTTTTACACAAATTACTTCAGCCGTTAGCAGACAACGGCTGACCTTGACACAGAAGATAGCTAATGTTAGCTAGCTAACGTCCAAATGTCCCCCCAAAGCCGGATTATAGAAATGTAAAGGATGCATAACTCTGCAATGCTTTAGGCTAGAAACAAGCTGTAAAAGGCACAAGAAAGATGCGGCTCTAGTTTATTTGGGGATATCTTTGTTTAGTCTTTATGATTATATGACCTTCAAAAGTAAATTACTTAAAATAGTCTTTTACTTTTGTCATATTTTAGAATGTAAGACTGTCACAATCAATTCACCTCTCAGATAACTGCAGACAATTACTTTTGACTATCCATGCTAAATTCTACACATATGTTAATAGTTAGTTCCAAACTGATTTGAGCTATTAACCCATAAGAGTCTAAGCTGGGGAGGGGGGTACTACTAAGCTATATGGAATTGGTTTAAGAAGGTCATACCAATGATCATTTTGCTATTTGATTTAGAATTTTAAGACCTCTTGAAGTACAACAAAAATATATGCAAAAATTATTTGCTAACATTTTATTTGGCCTATTACAAACGCATTGAATAACATGAACTGTTTGGAACAACAGAGTCCCAAAAAACAAGTGTAGTGTCTATCATATCTGAGAGATATGTGACTCGTTTCAGGAAACTAGGCGTATGTCGCGGGTCACTACTTCACTGGAGAGCCATTTGAACGTAAACTTTTTTTTAAATCAAAATGCGTTTTTTTTTGTTGGCAGAAATGCGTTCTGAAACGTGAACTTTCATGTGCCTTAACAACAAACTTGTATGCCATCTGTAAATACAAATACGATTGTTAAATTATGAGCCTGGTTGGTTAAGCCACAGAAAAAAACAACAACCTTCCTGCTAGCCATGATTGGCTGAGATAATGAATGGGCTGGACATGCCGAGAGAGGAGTTCAGATTGGTCTGACATATAGAGGGCTTCTGTCTATTGAGCTGGTCAGTCTGTGCTGGTAATCCTGTCGAACTTGGCTTTAAAAAGAATGTATCATGTAGTGGAGCTGCATAAGTGTTGATTTCCACTTTCTGGAGGATCGAGTTTTGAAATCGGTGGAATTATAGTTTGATAGCTAAAGAGATGGAGAAAACACCTGTCTCCGGATTACATCTTCAAACTAAGGGCAACCGTGGGATGGCATGCGTGACAGGGAGACATGTCCATCCTGATGATGTAAGATAGTCTAGCTAGCTGTATTTTCAGATATTACACATTTCAAATTTTGACAGGAAGTGGTTTAATTTCAAGCCAAAGTGTACTGTTAGCTGATGTTAGCTGGCTGGCTCCCTAGCTAATGTTACATGTATGATGTTATTATTCGTATCCCATAGCTGTTTGCTTGGATAGTTAGATCCTGATGTTAGCTAGCTTACATTGAATCTGGTTGGTTAGTTACCACTACCAGCAAGGCGAGGCGTAGTAACGTCATGAGCTGGCACCATGTTAACTGTTGTTTACTTAGCTTACGTTAGCTGGCTGGCTCGCTAGCTAACGTTATGTGATGTGTATGATCTTACACGTTGTTTGCCTAGCTCGGTTCATTGTTTACCTAGCTAGCTAACTATAAGTCTTAAGCTAAAGTGTACTGTTAGCTAGCTAGCTAACTTTAGCTGGCTGGCTCCCTAGCTAAAGTTACATGTACGATGTTATTATTCGTATCCCAGAGCCGTTTGCTTGGTTAGTTAGAGCCTAATGTTAGCTAGCTAACATCGAACCTGGTTGGTTAGGTCCCAGCTGTTTCATGCAGGGTAGTAACGACATGATTTGGCACTATGTTCATTGTGTTTAACTAGCAAACGTTCGTAAATTCAGTCTGAGTACGCCAGAGCGCTGAATAACTGATGAATTTACGAACGCACAACACCAATTGAATATAGCCGGTGTCAGTAAACGTCAGCAAAAAACTGTAATGAAATTGTTGCCAGCAGTGCTGGTTAGGCTGTTTTCATGTTATCCAGAGGTAAACAAATCATCGGCCAGAGTACCAGTGTTCACTTAGAGAGCGAAACGAGATGGGTGGGGCTAAAGCTTAAGAGGGTGTGAACAATGCTGAATGGGTGTAGACAAAGATTAGCTCTTCATTCTAGGTACCAAAACATTCAAAGGCCATTTTCTCAAAAGTGAGTTTACAAGTTTATCAACTTTCAAAGCATAATTACTTTCCCATTGTTCCTCAAAAATGGAGTGTATGATATACCATGTTGTAGTCTTTACTCTTCTCCAATGTAAAAAAACAAAAAAACAATTTAAAATGTTGCTAATTAAGACCGATTTGAGCCAGTCGGTCACATATAAGAAAGATCAGGAAACTTTAAAAAAATAAAAAATGTAACATGTATTTAACCCCTTATTTTTGTCACTAGACAGTCTCCATATATACTTCAATTTATTTTTTCAACTGGTACCAGGGGACCTTCAGACAAGTCTTGTGAGGCGTCCTAGAGAAAAACAACAAACATGTTCGTGCGAGTCTCACCTTTACGCAGAGGGGTCCTATTAGTGTGTAGCCCAAACTGCGCGGACGCTACAGACAGAAGTTGGCAGATCGGCTGTACCGACTTCAGACGAGTCCTTAGACGCTTGTGGGGGTCGTAGAGCAAAACAGAGAACACCGTCATGTTCAGGAGAGTCTCTTCTTTCCATAGAAAGGTCATAGGTCATAATAATTTGGACGCTAGAGACGATTTTGTGAGAAGCCTGATTTTCTGGATGTTTCATGGTCTGACAAACACTGCTCTGCCACCTTTCACCACAAATGTGGAAGTGTTACATAGATATCTGACAGATTTCTATGTGGATTTTATTAACACTAATTAGATTTCCGTAGGGGCGCAGACATCGACCTTAGCGTGTTAAAGGGCTACAGGCAGCAGAACAGGATTTAAACCAGCAACCCTTGCAGTTATGCAAGCACATCACCTGTGGCATAAAGGCTGATCTTTTGGCAGAGGCCAAATTAAAAAGGTTACAATAGCACTGCCAATATATTAAGTTGAATGTGGGAGCACCAATTATAAGACTATGAATTACAGTAGGCTGTTTGAGAAGGTTTGAATCCTAAGCAAACTGCATACACATTGTTTGACGTACAATAGACCAACATAGCTACTGTAGTAGGTCAAAGCTGTTAGCTGAAAAACCTTGGTAGAGCATGGATGGAGTAGGCATTGTGGTGCTCATGTGAATTTCCTTTCTTTTTCGGTGTCAGACCAATGTCTACTTCTCACTTAAAACATTGTTTAAAATTAACAATTATTTTAATTTTGTATTTATGTCTTTAATATGTTCTATCAATTCAATCTGTATTGTAAAATATAAACATGTAGATAAATAAACCTTTGAGTCTAAAATTTGGCAAGTCTTAAAGACTGTCTGGATGCTGTATGTCTGGTCGAGAAGATGTCATTTAACTAGATTACAACCAGATAATGCCATTTTGTTTCATTCCAATACAATTTTGTTATCTGGCCAGATTACACTTCTCTGGTTGTTAAAAAGACGTTAGCAAAACTTCCTTGGACTAGGGCGTCATAAAAGACAGCATAATGACGTAATTGCAAACAGTTTTACCCACTGGATTAACATCTACAAATAAACTACATTTTCCATTTTTAACCAAAAAGAAAATAAACCATTTTGGAAAAACACTAAAAACTTCAATGTTACATTTGTGAGGGGGACATTTTTTTCACTTTTGTTCATATTTCTTCAAGTGATTCACATCACTGTGATTTATTTGCCAATCTGCTCTCAGTAATATAATAAGACATTACACAATTGTTTCACGTTAAAGTTGACCTACATCATGCTACACTTGTCATTACATTCTGTGAAAATGTAATGATATTGTCACTGTTTTCTCATTTTACATACTATGTAGATTATATATTTATGGTATTATTCTAGCTGTTTTCAGATATTGTACTATTTATAGAGTGATTTGTCTAAGTACATACAATATTATTATGATTTTTTTTAAATGATGGAATCAGAATTTGTGATGCAATCTTGCTAAATAACCGTTAATTCTAATCTAGACGTGGCATGTCTAAAATTCACTTTAAGCCGATCTGCCAAATGATCTGTAATTTATCAGATCTGTAACTTATAATGCAAGAATTGGTTCTTACCATGCCTCATCACAGAACTTACTTGAGTTGTCCTGAATGTGTCATTACAAGATTTTTTTAAGATGCAAAAACTACTGTATGCCAAATAAATCTGTGGTGTGTCAAAGAGGAAGAGTTCTCTCTCATTTAAGGATAGTAGTGAATTAATGACTGATTTTATGTTTGAATGGATTTCTGATAGGAACTAAAACAACCTTTCAAAAACTGCACAGCATGAAAGAAGAAGGGGCATCCCTATATTGTCTATTGACGAAAAGGAAGCAGAAGTCTTTTGTCTCTGGCTTGTCATTCTTTTCCCAACTCACACATACATTAGTAAGCAACACATGTACTGTACTAAAGAATGAGACAGGAGACTTTTGTTAAAAATATTCAGGTCAACTGTCTGTAAATGGTGCATCATCATGCAAACCATGCAACAAAATTAAATGTATTTATATAAAAAAATAAGTATTACATAAAAATGACAGTATTTATAAGTACCATTCAAAACGGTTTTCTTTTTCCTGAAACCTGAACATTGCAGGCTCTACGACAAAAAGAATGCATGCGGTACATGCAGTGCGGTTTGCTTTGCAGCGATAAAGGTTTGACGTATATATTTATATTAATGCTATATACCTTTTCATCTTAGCTTTATGTATGTTGTGATGAGTGCGCTGTACTGTACAAAGTCTGTGTCTTTTCTTTTCTTTTCGTGTGTGTACCCAGTCTTGAGACCGCAGCTTTCTCTGGGCCATTGGGTCACACAATAAAGTGTAGGGTGTAAACCAAAATGAGTCAGGATTCAGTGTCAATTAAATCTGGATTGAATTGGGGTCTATGGGGATAAAGTCTATCCAAACTGACTTGGGTGTAGAGACATGGATTTCACCCAAAATAATTGACATGTGCCGATTGAACTCGCACATGGCGTTGAGTTCATTGATGTGCGTTTAACCCAAAGACGACTGGCTTTTAGAGGCATGGGCTTAGGGGCTTAAGGTTGTCGATTTGACTCAAACTAAATAAGGGTTGGTGAGGAGGTGTAAGATTAAGGAATAAAAATGGTGAGCGTTTCAGGGCGGTGTGTTCCATACAGAATCAGGGAAGCCCTCTCCTGTGGATGACAATGGGAGTTGCCCCCCACCCCCGCTGGGCGTGAAGGGTTCCGTGTCGGTGTCCGTCTCCCCCTCTGCCAGGTAACGGCTGTCCCGCAACCTTCCCGACCCGCCTGCTGTCCCCAGCGCGGGGTCCTCCCTATCCTCGCGCTCCCCCGATATACTGAACCCGCTGGGTGAGCGCTCCAGCTCCTCGTGGTTCACAGAAAGCATAGATAGCGGCGAAGTGTCCGTCACCGCTCTCTGCCCCATGGTCCTGCCCAGCCCCAGCGTGAGGTGCTCCGTGTAGGGACTTTGTGGCCCATGCCCTCCATCCCGTCCAGCCACCTGGGTGTCCAGGAGTGAGCTGATGGGGAGTACGTTGGGCCGCTCTGTGAAGGTAGGGATCGGGGCTAGGTGGTGGCCAGGTGGGACTGGGTCAGGGGGGATGTAGCCACCCCCAGGCAGCCCCAGTCCTCCAACTCCTTCCGCCCCTCCAGCTGCAGCACTGGGCTCCCTGCGGCAGCTGTAGTAAGGCGTCACTTTGCTCACAGGCACCTGATAGGACATTTGGGGGCATGTCTCGGTGTAGTTGAAGAAGACCTGGCGGATCTCAGTGTAGCCACAGCCCTCCTTGCCGTCAGAGCCTGTGTTGCCCGTCACATGGTCAAGGGGCTCCGTGGTCATGTGGGTGGCGCCGGCCGAGTCCACCTGAAGGTGCTCAGTGTGCTGGATGTGCATGTCCACCAGAAAGTCCAGCTTCTTCTCCATGTCCTCCACCTGAGACCACACAACAGTTACTCACCTACATACTGGAACTACTACAATCCTACACTCTTTTTTTCCTAAAAGTTCCAAAAGGGTTCTACTGAGGGATAGGGTTCTATAATATAATAATAATAATAATATAAAGGTCCATTTTCATCTGAAGACCCCTTTCTTGGAGACGAGGGTTCCTTGTAACAGGCAACAGGTTCTACCTCAAAACGTTTTCATTCTAATAACTATTTTTGGAAGAAGGGCTTCTTTGATGATTTTTTGGAAGGATAGAAGGGTAAGTGACGGAGCATTAGTGCCTTAGCATCAGGGGTCTAAGTGACGGAGCATTAGTGCCTTAGCATCAGGGGTCTAAGTGACTGAGCATTAGTGCCTTAGCATCAGGGGTCTAAGTGACGGAGCATTAGTGCCTTAGCATCAGGAGTTTAAGTGACGGAGCATTAGTGCCTTAGCATCAGGAGTTTAAGTGACTGAGCATTAGTGCCTTAGCATCAGGAGTTTAAGTGACTGAGCATTAGTGCCTTAGCATCAGGAGTTTAAGTGACTGAGCATTAGTGCCTTAGCATCAGGAGTTTAAGTGACTGAGCATTAGTGCCTTAGCATCAGGAGTTTAAGTGACTGAGCATTAGTGCCTTAGCATCAGGAGTTTAAGTGACTGAGCATTAGTGCCTTAGCATCAGGAGTTTAAGTGACGGAGCATTAGTGCCTTAGCATCAGGAGTTTAAGTGACTGAGCATTAGTGCCTTAGCATCAGGAGTTTAAGTGACTGAGCATTAGTGTCTTAGACATTTACATTTAAGTCATTTAGCAGACGCTCTTATCCAGAGCGACTTACAAATTGGTGCATACACCTTATGACATCCAGTGGAACAGCCACTTGCATCTAAATCTTTTTGGGGGGTGAGAAGGATTACTTACCCTTACTTACTTAGCATCAGGAGTTTAAGTGACTGAGCATTAGTGCCTTAGCATCAGGAGTTTAAGTGACTGAGCATTAGTGCCTTAGCATCAGGAGTTTAAGTGACTGAGCATTAGTGCCTTAGCATCAGGAGTTTAAGTGTCGGGGCATTAGTGCCTTAGCATCAGGAGTTTAAGTGACTGAGCATTAGTGCCTTAGCATCAGGAGTTTAAGTGACTGAGCATTAGTGCCTTAGCATCCGGAGTTTAAGTGACTGAGCATTAGTGCCTTAGCATCAGGAGTTTAAGTGACTGAGCATTAGTGCCCTAGCATCAGGAGTATAATTGAATGAGCATTAGTGCCTTAGCATCAGGAGTTTAAGTGACTGAGCATTAGTGCCTTAGCATCAGGAGTTTAAGTGACGGAGCATTAGTGCCTTAGCATCAGGAGTTTAAGTGACTGAGCATTAGTGCCTTAGCATCAGGAGTTTAAGTGACGGAGCATTAGTGCCTTAGCATCAGGAGTTTAAGTGACTGAGCATTAGTGCCCTAGCATCAGGAGTTTAATTGAATGAGCATTAGTGCCTTAGCATCAGGAGTTTAAGTGACTGAGCATTAGTGCCTTAGCATCAGGAGTTTAAGTGACGGAGCATTAGTGCCTTAGCATCAGGAGTTTAAGTGACTGAGCATTAGTGCCTTAGCATCCGGAGTTTAAGTGACTGAGCATTAGTGCCTTAGCATCAGGAGTTTAAGTGACTGAGCATTAGTGCCCTAGCATCAGGAGTTTAATTGAATGAGCATTAGTGCCTTAGCATCAGGAGTTTAAGTGACTGAGCATTAGTGCCTTAGCATCAGGAGTTTAAGTGACGGAGCATTAGTGCCTTAGCATCAGGAGTTTAAGTGACTGAGCATTAGTGCCTTAGCATCAGGAGTTTAAGTGTCGGGGCATTAGTGCCTTAGCATCAGGAGTTTAAGTGACTGAGCATTAGTGCCTTAGCATCAGGAGTTTAAGTGACTGAGCATTAGTGCCTTAGCATCAGGAGTTTAAGTGACTGAGCATTAGTGCCTTAGCATCAGGAGTTTAAGTGTCGGGGCATTAGTGCCTTAGCATCAGGAGTTTAAGTGACTGAGCATTAGTGCCTTAGCATCAGGAGTTTAAGTGACTGAGCATTAGTGCCTTAGCATCAGGAGTTTAAGTGACTGAGCATTAGTGCCTTAGCATCAGGAGTTTAAGTGACTGAGCATTAGTGCCTTAGCATCAGGAGTTTAAGTGACGGAGCATTAGTGCCTTAGCATCAGGAGTTTAAGTGACGGAGCATTAGTGCCTTAGCATCAGGAGTTTAAGTGACTGAGCATTAGTGCCTTAGCATCAGGAGTTTAAGTGACGGAGCATTAGTGCCTTAGCATCAGGAGTTTAAGTGACTGAGCATTAGTGCCTTAGCATCAGGAGTTTAATTGAATGAGCATTAGTGCCTTAGCATCAGGAGTTTAAGTGACTGAGCATTAGTGCCTTAGCATCAGGAGTTTAAGTGACGGAGCATTAGTGCCTTAGCATCCGGAGTTTAAGTGACTGAGCATTAGTGCCTTAGCATCCGGAGTTTAAGTGACTGAGCATTAGTGCCTTAGCATCAGGAGTTTAAGTGACTGAGCATTAGTGCCCTAGCATCAGGAGTTTAATTGAATGAGCATTAGTGCCTTAGCATCAGGAGTTTAAGTGACTGAGCATTAGTGCCTTAGCATCAGGAGTTTAAGTGACGGAGCATTAGTGCCTTAGCATCAGGAGTTTAAGTGACGGAGCATTAGTGCCTTAGCATCAGGAGTTTAAGTGACGGAGCATTAGTGCCTTAGCATCAGGAGTTTAAGTGACTGAGCATTAGTGCCTTAGCATCAGGAGTTTAAGTGACTGAGCATTAGTGCCTTAGCATCAGGAGTTTAAGTGACTGAGCATTAGTGCCTTAGCATCAGGAGTTTAAGTGTCGGGGCATTAGTGCCTTAGCATCAGGAGTTTAAGTGACTGAGCATTAGTGCCTTAGCATCAGGAGTTTAAGTGACTGAGCATTAGTGCCTTAGCATCCGGAGTTTAAGTGACTGAGCATTAGTGCCTTAGCATCAGGAGTTTAAGTGACTGAGCATTAGTGCCCTAGCATCAGGAGTTTAATTGAATGAGCATTAGTGCCTTAGCATCAGGAGTTTAAGTGACTGAGCATTAGTGCCTTAGCATCAGGAGTTTAAGTGACGGAGCATTAGTGCCTTAGCATCAGGAGTTTAAGTGACTGAGCATTAGTGCCTTAGCATCAGGAGTTTAAGTGACGGAGCATTAGTGCCTTAGCATCAGGAGTTTAAGTGACTGAGCATTAGTGCCCTAGCATCAGGAGTTTAATTGAATGAGCATTAGTGCCTTAGCATCAGGAGTTTAAGTGACTGAGCATTAGTGCCTTAGCATCAGGAGTTTAAGTGACGGAGCATTAGTGCCTTAGCATCAGGAGTTTAAGTGACGGAGCATTAGTGCCTTAGCATCAGGAGTTTAAGTGACTGAGCATTAGTGCCCTAGCATCAGGAGTTTAATTGAATGAGCATTAGTGCCTTAGCATCAGGAGTTTAAGTGACTGAGCATTAGTGCCTTAGCATCAGGAGTTTAAGTGACGGAGCATTAGTGCCTTAGCATCAGGAGTTTAAGTGACTGAGCATTAGTGCCTTAGCATCAGGAGTCTAAGTGACTGACCATTAGTGCCTTAGCATCAGGAGTTTAAGTGACGGAGCATTAGTGCCTTAGCATCAGGAGTTTAAGTGACGGAGCCTTAGTGCCTCACGACGCCAGGACAGCGGAGTCAATCACCACCTTCCGGAGACACCTGAAACCCCACCTCTTTAAGGAATGGATAGGATAGGATAGGTTGGTCCTTCTGTAGCTCAGTTGGTAGAGCATGGCGCTTGTAACGCCAGGGTAGTGGGTTCGATTCCCGGGACCACCCATACGTAGAATGTATGCACACATGACTGTAAGTCGCTTTGGATAAAAGCGTCTGCTAAAAGGCATATATTATTATTATTATTATATATTATTAATCCTTCTCACCCCCCTCTTAAGATTTAGATGCACTATTGTATAGTGACTGTTCCACTGGATGTTAGAAGGTGAATGCACCAATTTGTAAGTCGCTCTGGATAAGAGCGTCTGCTAAATGACTTAAATGTTAAATGTTAGCATCAGGAGTTTAAGTGACGGAGCATTAGTGCCTTAGCATCAGGAGTTTAAGTGACTGAGCATTAGTGCCTTAGCATCAGGAGTTTAAGTGACTGAGCATTAGTGCCTTAGCATCAGGAGTTTAAGTGACTGAGCATTAGTGCCTTAGCATCAGGAGTTTAAGTGACTGAGCATTAGTGCCTTTAGCATCAGGAGTTTAAGTGACTGAGCATTAGTGCCTTAGCATCAGGAGTTTAAGTGACTGAGCATTAGTGCCTTAGCATCAGGAGGGAAAATTTAAGGGAAACTGGTGCTGTAGAGCTTCCAGTAAACAGTCAATTTTAAACTAGGGATGCTTGCTCATGCTCATAGATCACGCATGTATGAACTACACATTGACACATCCAGCCAAAAGCGTGAGGTTTAAAAATGTTTTACTAGTCGCCAAAGTTCCAGAGCATTTCTTTAATATTGAGTGTGATTTTTACTATTTGCAGAGTAAAACTCTCAAACAATCGCCCATCACTATCATATTGCTCTATTGTAGGTTGATTTTCAGAATTGTTTGTTTCAAAATCTGTGCTTTTGCATGTACATTGAGTGGTTGATTAATCTTATGCTACAATAAATACAAAAATACTCTAAACTAATCAAATCTCTTAATAGTTGGACTTACTGCACCTGCTACTGAGATGGTTGTTTCAGTTTAGATGAGTTGGGTAGTCTCATTATTCACACTTCACCCCCCAGCAGTTATTCTGAATGCAGGTTGCGGGTGAATAAAAGTTCCAAATGTTGGATATCCTCACTCAGGCTGGATTCTAATAGGAATAACATATAACTTAATAATGTGACTTGCAGGCCTGATATGGCCCGTAAACCAGGAGTTTCCTCACACAACTGTGTTAGGGTACAACAAGGCCATCAAAGAAAGGCCTTATGATATGTTATAGATTGTCATAATGAGTTTAATTTTAAAGGCTAATAAGATCGCTGGAACCCTACATGGAGGGTTCAAGGAACAACTCTTCAAAGATGAAAGGTTTATTGGTGGAACCCTTCTTAGAGGATACTATGAAAAACAATCTACCTAGGGTTATTTGTAGAACCCTCTGCAAAGGGTTCTAAATAGCACCAAAAGGGTGTGGATGTGGAACACCAAAATGATGTGGAACACCGAAATGGAACACCAAAATGTTCCATATGCACAAAAAGCTCATTTCTCTCATTGTGTGCACAAATTTGTTTACATCCCTGTTAATTAGCATGTATTATTTTCTCTATTTCTCTACCATCAGTTTCATCAGCTGTCCGGATGGTTTATTCCAGCCACCCGGACAGCTGATGAAACTGATGAGTATTTCGGTCTGCAATAAAGCCCCTTTGTGGGGTAAAACTCATTTTGATTGGCTGGGCCTGGCTCCCCAGTGAGTGAGTCTGGCTCCCCAGTGGGTGGGCCTATGCCCTCCCAGGTCCACCCATGGCTGCGCCCCTGCCCAGTCATGTAAAATACATAGATTAGGGCCTAATGAATTTATTTCAATTGTTATTTTATTGTATTCATTTGTTTATTTGTTTATTTTTTTACTTTAGTTTATTCAGTAAATATTTTCTTAACTCTATTTTCTTAAAACTGCATTGTTTTTGTAAGTAAACATTTCACGGTAAGGTTGTACGTGTTGTGTTCTGGGAATGTGATAAATAACATTTTATTTGATTTTATATTGTTATATGAACTATAACTCAGTAAAAAAAATGAAATAGTTTCATGTTGTGTTTAGACTTTTTGTTCAGTATAAATTGATTATTGTCTACCTGCCTATCTGCAATCTAATGTCCCAAAAATCTACATTTCCTAACCTTCTCCTTCCATTCCATCCTTCCATTCCAAACTACTTCTCTGATAGAGTTCAGTATGTCAAATCAGAGGGCCTGTTGTCCGGGCCTCTGGCAGTCTCTATGGGGGTGCCACAGGGTTCAATTCTTGGACCGACTCTCTTCTCTGTATACATCAATGATGTCGCTCTTGCTGCTGGTGAGTCTCTGATCCACCTCTACGCAGACGACATCATTCTGTATACTTCTGGCCCTTCTTTGGACACTGTTAACAACACTCCAGACAAGCTTCAATGCCATTCAACTCTCCTTCCGTGGCATCCAACTGCTCTTAAATACAAGTAAAACCAAATGCATGCTCTTCAACCGATCGCTGCGTGCACCTGCTCGCCTGTCCAGTATCACTACTCTGGATGGTTCTGACTTGTGTGGACAACTACAAATACCTAGGTGTCTGGTTAGACTCTAAACTCTCCTTCCAGACTCACATCAAACATCTCCAATCCAAAGTTAAATCTATACATTTAATCAACGTTCTGGTGCCATTCGGGCAGTTTAGAGTATTGATTGGAGACTTATTTGTGGAGGAATGTAACTGTTTTCGCAGGTGATTTATGATGTTATATTTGTGTTTCCCATGACAGTGTTTTAAAAAAATGCCTATGCATATTTTGGATATAATATGTAAATATGTTGTATTGTGCAAGGGCACATCTGAAAAACAGACATAGGTCTCAGGAGCACAACGAGAGAAAAAGGATGGAACATGGACTGATAAGGTATTTTCTGTACCTGTCTCTCCACTCTGACAAATCTACCCATCATGCTTTGGTCTTGGTCAGCATCTGGAATGGATGCTTTGGCTAGATAGGACTCATGCCTGCAACACATTTAGGGATTAATACAGTTTGATCAGAGCAATGCAGTACAAGATGCAAGCACCACACATTAGCATAAATAATGCAAGATTGTATGACGGTGGGGCAATGTTTTGACAGAAAATGACTTTGCAGTCAGACCTTGGTGACTGTTGAGTTGGAAAGGCAAATGGGTTCGGTTTGTTTTGACTCTTCTTATGTTTCGGGGTCAGAGGGGCACCAGGGGCGAGGATCATGTCTATTCTGAAAATAAAAAAAAAACAAGAACAGATAACATTAGTATGAACAGATATTGTGATATGGTTTCAACACAAAGAATCATGGGCTCAAATGTTCTCCGCATAAATAGCACAAATGCTAAGTGCAACGGAAGGATGAGTTAAACTTCCCTTTTTTACACAGAAGTTCATGGTGGAAAGTCAGTTTAGATGTATATGCCTGAAGTGGACAGGCCTCGCCTTTGGATACAGGTCAGAGAATTAATTGAAATGCAGTTCTTGAATTAGAAATATTGTCTCAATATTGTCTAGGAATTGTGAAATAATTTGTATTAATTTGCTATTTTGTCTTGGATTAAAATGCAATTGAAGAAAAACAGACCACAGCATCTCACAATTACACAGCATGCACTGAATTGGTGCCCTGTTTACTTAAAGCATGTAAACTTTCACCAACTTGGATCTCATGAACATTATAAACATCAAATTGAAATGTGTCAAATGTGCTGTACACAACGGGTGTAGACCTTACTGTGAAATGCTTAGTTACAAGCCAACAATGCAGTTCAAGAAATAGAGTTAAGGAAATATTTACTAAATAAACTAAAGTTAAAAAAACAAACAATAACGAGACTATGTATGTGCGGGGGTACAGGTTAGTCGAGGTAATATGAGGTAATATGTACATATAGGTAGGGGTAAAGTGACTATGCAAAGATATGAAGATATGAAACAGCAAGTAGCAGCAGTGAAAAAACAAAAGGGGGACCATCAATGTAAATCGTCTGGGTGGCCATTTGATTAATTGTTCAGCAGTCTTATGGCTTGGGGGTAGAAGCTGTTAAGGAGCCTTTTGGTCCTAGACTTGGAGCTCCGGTACTGCTTGCCGTGAGGTAGCAGGAGAGAGTCACTTGGGTGACTGGAGTCTTTGACAATTTTTTGGGCCTTCCTGTAATGTAGATGCTGGGAGTCGAGAAGCAGGTGCAGGTGGTAGGTTTAATATAACGAGTAACATAAATTCAGCAAAAAAAAGAAACAGCCCTTTTTCAGGACCCTGTCTTAATTTGTAAAAATTAAGATTAAGATCTTCATTGTAAAGGGTTTAAACACTGTTTCCCATGCTTGTTCAATGAACTATAAACAATTAATGAACATGCACCTGTGGAACGGTTGTTAAGACACTAACAGCTTACAGACGGTAGGCAATTAAGGTCACAGTTATGAAAACTTAGGACACTAAAGAGGCCTTTCCACTGACTCTGAAAAACACCAAAAGAAATATGCCCAGGGTCCCTGCTTATCTGCGTGAATGTGCCTTAGGCATGCTGCAAGGAGGCATGATGACTGCAGATATGGCCAGGGCAATAAATTGCAATGTCCGGACTGTGAGACGCCTAAGACAGTGCTACAGGGAGACAGGACGGACAGCTGATCGTCCTTGCAGTGGCAGACTTAGGCTGAGAGAGGCTGGACTGAGGGCTTGTAGGCCTGCTGTCAGACAGGTCCTCACTAGACATCACCGGCAACAACGTCGCCTATGGGCACAAGCCCACCGTTGCTGGACCAGACAGGACTGGCAAAAAGTGCTCTTCACTGACGAGTCACGATTTTGTCTCACCAGGGGTGATGGTCGGATTCGCATTTATCGTTGAAGGAATGCGTTACACCAAGGCCTGTACTCTGGAGCGGGATCGAGGTGGAGGTGGAGGGTCCGTCATGGTCTGGGGCGGTGTGCCACAGCATCATCGGACTGAGCTTGTCGTCATTGCAGGCAATCTCAACGCTGTGCATTACAGGGAAGACATCCTCCTCCCTCATGTGGTACCCTTCCTGCAGGCTCATCCTGACATAACCCTCCAGCATGACAATGCCACCAACCATACTGCTTGTTCTGTGCATGATTTCCTGCAAGACAGGAATGTCAGTTTTCTACAATGGCCAGCGAAGAGCCCGGATCTCAATCCCATTGAGCACGCCTTGGACCTGTTGGAGGGTGAGGGCTAGGGACATTCCCCCCCAAAAATGTCCGGGAACTAGCAGGTGCCTTGGTGGAAGAGTGGGGTAGCATCTCACAGCAAGAGCTGGCAAATCTGGTGCAGTCCATGAGGAGGAGATGCACTGCAGTACTTAATGCAGCTGGTGGCCACACCAGATACTGACTGTTACTTTTGATTTTGACCCCTCCCCTTTGTTCAGGGACACATAATTACATTTCTGGTAGTCACATGTCTGTGGAACTTCAGTTTATGTCTCAGTTGTTATTCCACTGGATGTCATAAGGTGAATGCACCAATTTGTAAGTGGCTCTGGATAAGAGCGTCTGCTAAATGACTTAAATGTAATGTAAATGTTGAATCTTGTTATGTTCATACATTTACACATGTTAAGTTTGCTGAAAATAAACGCAGTTGACAGTGAGAGGGTGTTTCTTTTTTTGCTGAGTTTATAACGATACAAAGTAGACGTAGTGTCTAGTCATCAACAACAGAAACTGCTTGGGGAAAGAACCTAAGGGAGTGCAATAACAATAACAATTCTCGGTCTTAAATTGTATTGTTTATTTGCGTATTAGGGTACCTAAGGATTTATTATAAATGTTGATTGACTTGTTTGGAAAAGTTTATTGGTAACGTTTGGGATTAATTTTGTATGCATTTTGACCGATGGAAACCGAGTGGATTATTGACTGAAGCGGGCTGAGTTTTTATAGATAAAGAAAAAATTTATCGAACAAAAGGACCATTTGCAATGTATCTAGGACCTTTTGGAGTGCCAACAGAAGAAGATCTTCAAAGGTAAGGCATATATTATATCTCTATTTCTGACTATCATGTCTCAACTCCCTGGTTGAAAATGATTTGTTATGCATTTGTGTACTGGACGCTGTCGTCAGATAATCGCATGGTTTGCTTTCGCCGTAAAGCCTTTTTGAGGCTTTTATTTTGGTTTATTGCACTTGTGATTTCATGAAAGTTTAATATTTATAGTGATTTAATTTGAATTTGGCTCACTGCCATTTCACCGGATACCGTCCCACCTATCCCAAAGAAGTTAATGGTGGCCTGTTCGGCATGCCTTTTCCTCTAGTCCACGATCAGTTCCTTTGTCTTGCTCACATTGCAGGAGAGGTTGTTGTCCTTGCACCACACTGCCAAGTGTCTGACCTCCTCCCTAGATGCTGTCACATCGTTGTCTGTGATCAGGCCACTGTTGTGTGATCAGAAAACTTAATGATGGTGTTGGAGTCGTGTTTGGCCATGCAGTCGTGGGTGAACAGGGAGTACAGGAGGGGTCTCGGGTTTCCGGAATGATGGTGTTGATGTGAGTCATGACCAGCCTTCAAAGCACTTCAAGGCTACCGACGTGAGTGGTAACCATTTTGGCAATTTACCTTCACTTTCTTTGGCACCACAGGGACTATGGTGGTCTGCTTGAAACATGTAGGTATTACAGACTAGGTCAGGGAGACGTTGAAAATATCAGTTCGGACACTTGCCAGTTGGTCCGCGCATGCTTTGAGTACACGCCCTGGTAATCCATCGCAATTATTTTTTTTATTTGTTATTTACTTGTATTTTTTTTACCCCCTTTTTCTCCCCAATTTCGTGTTATCCAATTGGTAGTTACAGTCTTGTCTCATCGCTGCAACTCCCGTACGGACTCGGGAGAGGCGAAGGTCGAGAGCCATGCGTCCTCCGAAACACAACCCAATCAAGCCGCACTGCTTCTTGACACAATGCCCACTTAACCCGGGAGCCAGCCGCACCAATGTGTCGGAGGAAACACCGTACACCTGGCGACCGTGTCAATGTGCACTGCGCTCGGCCCGCCACAGGAGTCGCTAGTAAGCGATGTGACAAGGACATCCCTGCTGGCCAAACCCTCCCCTAACCTGGACGACGCTGGGCCAATTGTGCACCGCGGGTCTCCCGGTCGTGGCCGGCTGCGACAGAGTCTGGACTCAAACCCAGCATCTCTAGTGGTGTCCCCAAGGCTTTGTGAAAGTTCAGTGGTGTAAAGTACTTAAGTAAAAATACTTTAAAGTACAACTTAAGTAGGTAATTTTGGTATCTGTATTTTACTTTACTATTTATATTTTTGTTAACTTACATTTTTTTTTTTTACATTCCTAATGTACTTTTTACTCCATACATTTTCCCTGACACCCAAAAGCACTAGTTACATTTCGACAGAAAAATAGTCTGATTCAATCCCTTATCAAGAGAACATCCCTGGTCATCCCTCGTGCCTCTGATGTGGTGCACTCACTAAACACAAATGCTTAGTTTTTGAAATTATGTCTGAGTGTTAGTGTGCCCCTAGCACACGTCAATATATATATTTTTTAAATTGTGCCGTCTGGTTTGCTTAAAATAAGAAATTTGAAATGGTTTATACTTTTCCTTTTGATACGTAAGTACATTTTAGCAATTCCATTTACTTTCAATACTTAAGTATATTTCAAACCAAACACTTTTATACTTTTACTCAAGTAGGATTTTACTTGGTGATTTTCACTTTTACTTGAGTCATTTTCTTTTAAGGTATCTTTACTTTTACTCAAGTATGACAATTGAGTACTTTTCCCACCACTGTGAATACTGACCTGTTAAAAGGTCTTGCTCACATCGGCTACGGAGAGTGTGATCACACAGTCATCCGGAACAGCTGGTGCTCTCAAGCATACTTCAGTGTTGCTTGCCTCAAAGCGAGCATAAAAGGCGGGTTTCCCTTTGTAGTCTGTAATACTTTGCAAGCCCAGCCACACCCGACGAGAAACAGAGCAGGTGTAGTAGGTGTCATGCCTGGACTATCATTAAATGTGAATACTTGTTTATATCAAATCATTTCTCTAGGTTTAATTATTACGTGATTAAACAAATAATGTAAACATGAATTAACTAGGAAGTCGGGGCACCACGGAAAATGTTGAGATTAAAAAGTTAGAATTATAAAGTTATAATATCTGATCAATTAGTCTTCTATTAATGAATTATTACCACATCAGTTCTCATTCCATGCGTCATAAAATTCTTGGTTATCTGCTCGAACCGTAGTTTCCATGATGATTCAGCAATATACAAATTGGCTTAATTATTTATTTACCAACTAAATAATCACAAAAATACATTAACAAACAGACAGTAGATATTGGTTACTAACAATGATAGAAAAGTCCCTAGTGGGCTAAGCCGATATGACAGTTTGGTAGACAAAGGAAAGGGGTGGGGACTGAGAAAGCAGGAAAGACTAAATGGATTCACTACACACAGTGGATAATTATAATCACTGAAATGCTAATCCTTTGCCGCTCATTCGAGAATAATTGCAATGTGTTTCTATATATATATATATATATAACAATGACATATGGGTCTAATATATATATATATATAAGACTGCTTAAACACTCACTCACACCTACAAGGCCCTCCCCAGCCTTCCTTTTGCCAAATCTGACTAAGACTCCATTTCCTATAGGGAGAAACTCAAAAGGGAAGAACCCGTGCTAAGGACTATTCAACGCTGGTCTGACCAATTGGAATCCACACTTCAAGATTGTTTTGATCACGGGGATTGGGAAATGTTCTGGGTAGCTTCCAAGTATAATTTTGACAAATATACTGTTATGGTGACTGAGTTTATCAGGAAATGTATAGGAGATGTTGTACCCACTGTGACTACTAAAACCTACCCTAACAAGAAACCGTGGATAGATGGCAGCAGTCTCGCAAAACGCGAATCACTGCATTTCACTATGGCAAGGTGACTGGGGATAGGGCAGAATAATAACAGTGTATTCCCTCCGCAAGGCAATCAAACAGGCAAAACGTCAATATAGAGACAAAGTGGAGTCGCAATTCAACGGCTCAGAAACAAGACGTATGTGCCAGGGTCTACAGACAATCACAGACTACAAAAGGAACGAACACCAGCCACATGGAACACCGACGTCTTGCTTCCAGGCAAGCTAAACCCCTTCTTTGCCAGTTTTGAGGATAACCCAGTGCCACCGACGCGGCCAAGGACTGTGGGCTCTCCTTCTCCGTGGCCGACGTAAGACATATAAGCGTGTCAACCCTAGCCACGTCCTCAGAGCATGCGCAGACCAGCTGGCTGGTGTGTTTACGGACATGTTCAATCTCTCCCTATCCCAGTCTGCTGTCCCCACATGCTTCAAGATGGCCACGATTGTTCCTGTACCCAAGAAAGCAAAGGTAACCCAACTAAATGACTATCGCCCCGTAGCACTCACTTCTGTCATCATGAATTGCTTTGAGAGACTAGTCAACTGGGTTTTGTACTTCCTGATGGGCCGCCACCAGGTTGTGAAGGTAGGAAACAACGTGTCCACTTTGCTGATCCTCAACACAGGGGCCCCTCAAGGGTGCGTGCTCAGCCCCCTCCTGTACTCCCCGTTCACCCATGACTCCATGGGCAAGCATCCCTCCAACTAAATCATCAAGTTTGCAGATGACACAACAGTATTAGGCTTGATTACGAAAAATGACGAGATAGGGTACAGGGAGGTGAGGGCTCTGGGAGTGTGGTGCCAGGGAAATAACCTCTCACTCAACGTCAACAAAACAAAGGAGATGATCGTGGACTTCAGGAAACAGCAGAGGGAGCACCCCCTATCCTCATCGATGGGACCGCAGCGGAGAAGTTAGAAAGATTCAAGTTCCTCGATGTACACATCACTGACAAACTGAAATGGTCCACCCACACAGACAGTGTGGTGAGAAGGTGCAACAGCACCTCTTCAACCTCAGGAGGCTGAAGAAATTTGGCTTGGCACCTAATACCCCCACAAACCTTTACAGATGCACAATCCTGTCGGGTTGTATCACCGCCTGGTACGGACCCTGCACCGTACGCAACCGCAGGGCTCTCCAGGGGGTGGAACATTCTGGCCCAAGCATTACTGGGAGCAAACTACCTGCCCTGCAGGACACCTACAGCACCCGATGTCACAGGAAGGCCAAAAAGATGATCAAGGACAACAAACACCCGAGCCACTGCCTGTTCACCCTGCTATCATCCATAAGGCGAGGTCAGTACAGGTGCATCAAAGCTGGGAACCAAGAGACTGAAAAACAGCTTCTATCTCAGACTGTTAAATAGCCATCACTAGCACATTAGAGGCTGCTGTCCTATATACATAGACTTGAAATCACTGGCTACTTTAATAAATGAAACACTAGTCGCTTTAATAATGTTTACATATTTTGAATTACTCATTTCATATGTATATACTGTATTCTATTCTAATGTAGTCTATGCCGCTCTGACATTGCTCCTCCATATATTTATATATTCTTGATTCCATTACTTTACTTAGATTCGTGTGTATTGTTGTGAAACGTTTAGATATTACTTGTTAGATATTACTGCACTGTCAGAGCTGGAAACACAAGCATTTCGCTACACCTGCGATAACATCTGCTAAACACGTGCATGTGACCAATACAATTTGATGGGATGTGTACAAATTAAGTTACAAACAATACAAAAAAACTAACAAAATAGCACAGTTTGGTTAGGAGCCCGTAAAACGGAAGCCATCCCCTCCTGCGCCATTATATCACTTTGAATAAGATTCTAACTTTGAACAACTCTTAGGGAAACATATACCCATTGTTTTTTGAGTCATTGATGGACAGCAATATTCAAACCTCGTTTCTCATTTTAAAGCAGATTTAATTCAGGACTGAGACCATTGAGGACCATTCAGGAACACTCAACACCTTTTGGAAAGCCATTCTGGTGCGTCTTTTAGATTTAAATTTAAAACAGCAAACTGTGAAGAATGTGCAAGCGGTGTCTAGTCTTTCACTAGGCACTGTAAATCAAATGCTTTGGGTAATACAATTTACGGTGCTGTTCAATGTCGACTCGGTTCATTTCAGTCAACTCAAAATGTAACCCCAACTCTGCTTACCTTGTCTGGAGGTATTTGATTCTACAGAGCATGTCTAGGTGGCCGGCAGAGTACTGCTCGATCACATCCTTGACATCATAAGGTCTCAATGTCTCCTTAAACTTCTTCTTGTTCAAGAGGAACTTCATGATCCTGTAGAATAGAGTATAACTGAATTACTTCATTCATCCTGTGAGCCAGCGTCCAAAATTGGGTGCAGCTTGTCTTTTGACAAATCAGAACAAGTAAAAAGGTACCATAAATACCATACAAACTGGATGAAGTGAATTACCTCCTCAAATGTTTAAGGCAATTAGAACCAGATAAATTGTGAGGAAAACAAATAATTAACTTAGTCCAATCAGAACATGTGAAATGGTTAACAATATTTTATAAGGACACCTGTCAATCAAAATCAAAGGCAGGCCTCAAAAACCACAATACAGAACACAACCTAGTTAGTGCAGTAGCTTTGTGTTTGAAAAAAACTCATTCTAACCTGCTTTGTAGTAGAGAGCCGGGACAAAGGTAGCATGGGTGAAAGTACCGCGCATTTTCTCAGATAAAACAGAAGCTAAAATGACATAGTGAAGTCAGCACGTTCCTAATGTGGAGGACGACCTCCTTGCAAAAAGACAGCCCAATCAGACCATGTTTTGCTGAGTTATCAACAAAAAGTGATTTTGAGAGAAATAAACCCGGAAGTGTTTTTCGGTTGTGGAGTAGTGTTTAGTTGTTTAAGGTTCCAAACATCAAGTATCATGCAAGTTGGAATTTTAGCCTAGGAGAAGTTACAGGAGAGATGGGTGGGATGAATGTAACATGATAATCTGGAATAAAATAAAATAAACTATTAAGCACAGTCCTTTGTCTCCTCTAGTTCATATTCCTTTTATAATGTTAGCAAAATATCAACAAGTAACTGAATGTTTGAAAATTATATATGACATTCGAATTATGCCTTAATCAATTGACTGATGGATCATCTTCTCACATAAGCTTTTATCGAGAGGTTAGCGGTTAGAAATATATATATCTTCACGATTCTGGGGGTCAATTACCTTATGTCAAGACATGTGATAAGAATGATGGGTTTGCTGTTGGTGAAGAGAATTAAGACATTTATTCTATCAAGACACGAGGAGCGCGCATGACAAGGACAGCTGGAGCGCAGCTGATTGGTTGGGCTAAGCATTAATAGTCATTGAAAATGGTGCACTTCTCTCGCCAGCTGTTATTTCAGATCCAAGGCTGTGTTAATCCCGCCCTGCCGGCAGGTACAAAAGTATTGCTGAGGTAGTTCTGTTCTTATTGGTGTTCTTGGTCAATTTTAATGACTGTACCTTCAAACTGAGTGCCTCTTTGCTTGATATCATAGGAAAATCTAAAGGAAAATCTAAAGAAATCAGCCAAGTTGTAGACCTCCACAAGTCTGGTTCATCTTTGTGAGAAATTTCCAAATGCCTGAAGGTACCATGTTCATCTGTACAAACAATAGTATGGAAGTATAAACTCCATGGGACCACGTAGCCATCATACCACTCAGGACAGAGACGCGTTCTGTCTCCTAGAGATGAACATACTTTGGGGCAAAAAGTGCAAATCAATCCCAGAACAACAGGAAAGGACCTTGTAAAGATGCTGGAGGAAACAGGTACAAAAGTATCTATATCCACAGTAAAATGAGTCCTTTATCAACATAACCTGAAAGGCCGCTCAGCAAGGAAGAATCCACTTCTTCAAAACCAGCATAAAAAAAGCCAGACTACGGTTTGCAACCTCACATGTGGACAAAGATTGTACTTTTTCGAGAAATGTCCTCTGGTCTGATGAAACAAAAATAGGACTGTTTGACCATAATGACCATTGTTATGTTTGGAGGAAAATGGGGGAGGCTTGCAAGCCGAAGAACACCATCCCAACCATGAAGCACGGGGGTGGCAGCATCATGTTATGTGGGGTGCTTTGCTGCAGGAGGGCCTGGTGCACTTCACAAAATAGATGGCATCATGAGTCAGGAAATTATGCGGATATATTGAACATCTCAAGACATCAGGAAGACATCAGGAAGTTAAAGCTTGGTCGCAAATGGGTCTTCCAAATGGACAATGACCCCAAGCATACTACCAAAGTTGTGGCAAAATTGCTTAAGGACAACAAAGTCAAGGTATTGGACTGGCCATCACAAAGCCCTGACCTCAAATCCTATAGAAAACGTGAGGGCAGAACTGAAAAAGCGTGTGTGAGCAAGGAGGCCTCCAAACCTGACTCACTTACACCAGATCTGTCAGGAAGAATGGGCCAAAATTCACCCAACTTATTGTGGGAAGCTTGTGGAAGGCTACCCGAAATGTTTGACCCAAGTTAAACAATTTAAAGGCAATGCGACCAAATACTAATTGAGTGTATGTAAACTTCTGACCCACTGTGAATGTGATGAAAGAAATAAAAGCTGAAATAAATCATTCTCTCTACTATTATTCTGACATTTCACATTCTTAAAATAAAGTGGTGATCCTAACTGACTTAAAACAGGACATTTTTACTAGGATTAAATGTCAGGAATTGTGAAAATCTGAGTTTAAATGTACCTGGCTAAGGTGTATGTAAACTTCCAACTTCAACTGTATATACGTTGTTGGTCATAAAATATGGTCTCTCTAGCTCTATTGATCTGAGTAATTTGGAAAACATAGCTCAAATTGTAGTGGCTGTTAATAATCATGGATTACAGTTTCTCCTGGCCATTGATTACTTCAGGGTGTCGAACCATCCAACATTAAATAGTTGAATACGGAACTTCCCCTTTAAACTTCTATTACCTGACTGCCCTGATGACCAGCTTTAGCGTGGGGAACTTCCCCTTTAAACTTCTATTACCTGACTGCCCTGATGACCAGCTTTAGCGTGGGGAACTTCCCCTTTAAACTTCTATTACCTGACTGCCCTGATGACCAGCTTTAGCGTGGGGAACTTCCCCTTTAAACTTCTATTACCTGACTGCCCTGATGACCAGCTTTAGCGTGGGGAACTTCCCCTTTAAACTTCTATTACCTGACTGCCCTGATGACCAGCTTTAGCGTGGGGATCATCTCCTCCAGGAGGATGTCTGCAGGAAAGCCCCTCTCCTCAGGGTCCTGCAGGGGTCCAGCATCTGTGGGAACAAAGACTGTCCCTACTTACAATCTACATGTTATAAACGCTTTATATAGAATATATAAAAGTCTTCATAAGCACCACATACATGTTTCACAAATCTTCTATAAGCCTATGTCATACCTTACCCAGTTCCTTGGGTAAAACAAAATAGGTCATAACTCCAGATTACCATATACTGCAACAACAGATTATTTTACTGAATTATTTCAGATGGTCACAGTTGTGTTGATAGGCAGCAGGGTTGGTGTCAATGTAATTTAAATTCAGGAAGTAAACTTAAATTATAATTGAGGAAATGTAGATTGGAATTGGCTGAATACCATCAGAGCTCTGACGCATGGTGTAGGCCTTCATCCGGAAGGCTGTGCGAAACCGCTCCCGGTTACTGAAGCCGCCGGGTTTGGGTTCCCTGGAAGGACTCTCTTCAATGTCCGGGTTCCCCGGCATCAGCACCCTGCCCCTCACTACTGTCGACTGTCGCGAATTAGGCATGCGACAACGCTCCAGCAAACTCAGCTTTTGACTGAGACGAGAGAGAGGGGAGAGGAAAGTGTTTTTCCTATGAGTGACTTGAATGTATTAAATTACATACATGATAATAACAGTAATGACAATATGGTAATAAACACTTAAACAAGGCAGGCAATCAGCTACTGTGAATCCATTTCTCCAAAATAGAGGTAAATTCAGGGTCTTCTTTGTGGACACGCATGACGATACCACTGCCGAGACAGAAAACCCAATAATTTGGTTTCTATTTTGTTAGGGCTGTCTGCCTTGGACTGGGGACAGATTCACAGTCTGCTGCCGAAACGTAACAGTGCTTCAGTACTGAGGTATAAACGAAGACTCAAAGACCGCAGTAGGAGAAACACATTGAACGGGCCAGTAAGAAACAAGAGATCACCTCTCCTTTTTGCTTATTGCCCGTTAGTTGTGGATCGGGGCACTTTTGTTTCTCATATGACCGAAAAACTGATTTGATATCCACCTGATCTTTTAAATGACATGGGAACACTATCTCTCCTCCATCTCTCTCTTCCCCTCACTCTCTTGTCTGTCTCTCTCCCCCTCCCTGTCTCAGACTTGGCAGAGGTGCCTGGGCTAGCCTTTGGGGTGGCTGCCAAGGAGCATTTAGGGGCAATCCTGAGTGGTGAACATGGATTTGTAACGCGGGGGGCGGCAAGCCAGGGCATTGGAGCAGAACGTATCCTCTTCTAGTCTTGTAATGAGTGCCTATCGGGACAACAAAAATATCTAAAAGCATTGTATTGGTGGAGGCCTGGGATACAGTGAATTTCTACCATGTTTTTTTATAGCAGTAATTTCCTTTGAAGTGAACAAGTGCACAATGTGGGAGGAAGCAGAGGTAATTGGGATATAGCCAATGTTTAGAAAAGTGGTTGTTCAGAGACTCTGGGTTCGCACCCAGTCTCTGTCATTAACCGGCCGCGACCGGGAGGTCCGTGGGGCGACGCACAATTGGCATAGCGTTGTCCGGGTTAGGGAGGGCTTGGCCGGTAGGGATATCCTTGTCTCATCGCGCACCAGTGACTCATGTGGCGGGCCGGGCGCAGTGTGCGCTAACCAAAGTTGCCAGGTGCACGGTGTTTCCTCCGACACATTGGTGCCGGCTGGCTTCCGGGTTGTGTTAAGAAGCAGTACGGCTGGTTGGGTATCGGAGGACGCATGACTTTCAACCTTCGTCTCTCCCGAGCCCGTACGGGAGTTGTAGCGATGAGACAAGATAGTAGCTACTAACGAAATTGGGGAGAAAAGGGGGTTAAAAAAAAGGGGGAAAAAGAAAAGAAGTGGATGTTGTCAAAATAACATCCCATTAATTGTAGGGTAGTGAATATCCATGAATGAAAAGGACCATTGAAAGGTGGTAGTACAGTAGGAACATAAGAGGGCCTTGGGCCTTCTTGTCTTTCCAAGGACAATGTATTTCAACTCTCCTCCTCAAGTAGCCCCACACAACACAAGTAAACCGGATTCAACTTCTCAACTAATCATCAAGGCCTTGGTTGATGATCATGTGGGGCTAAAACACTCAAGGAGTTGATAAACACTGGCATAGGACATGCTACAGTGAACGTCAACCTGGGACCGATTATACCTTGTTCTAACATGCACCTTTGAACTGATCTTGAACACATTCTAATTGTGTTCACATTTTTAAGCCCTGTTTATAACTGGTGCTAACATGCACACTTTGTCTTGATCTGGTCTGCATTTTTAGACAGGTTAGACAATTCTTATTTTTTTATTATAATTATTTTTTAACCCTTATTTAACTAGGCAAGTCAGTTAAGAACAAATTCTTAATTACATTTAACGGCCTACCCCGGCCAAACCCGGACGACGCTGGGCCAATTGTGAGCCGTCCTATGGGACTCCCAATCACTGCCGATCTCCCTTACCACCTCCAAAGGTAGGCATTGTGTCTGGATATTAATCAAGTGTAAACAGATCTGGATGGTCAAACCACTTAAATAATCCCTATAACAGCTTCTAAAATCATTGACAGGTAGCACCATTGACTTATGCCATCATTAATTGTCTTACTAATAAATACATCATATTATTTGGAAGAATATCAGTCTAATCATTTTCACATTTTAAAACCTTTAAAAGACACATTGTGATCAGATCTTCCTGACCACCTCTGTAGGTATTCAGGCACGCATTGTCTTGATCTCTTACAGGTGTCGACGGATCTGTACAGTGCAACCATTTAAATCATAATTATCCCGTCCTCCAAAATCATTGACAGGGGACACTACTGACATATGGCTAGGGCTGTTGCGGTGACCATATTACCACCACACCGGCGGTCACGAGTAATGAAGGCAGTCAAATTCCACGTGACGTTTTAGTCACAGCAATTAGGCTTCTCCAAGCTCTGATGCTGCTGATGGTTGTTTTAGTAGCCTTCCAAACTTGCTAACTGCCTGGTACTCAGCACTTTTGTACCTCTAATCACTCTGAAACCAATGCAAATGTATTCAAAAATGTAATCAAAGAGTTCATGAGAGACCATGAGCTCATGTTGCACAACATTTCTATAGGCTATGCAATTGCGCAAGAAAACAGTGATGGCCTCTATTAAAAATAAGAGGTTCCCATCAGCTTTCTATAGGCTAGGCCTACTTGATTTATTCTTATATACATCATATATATATATCATTCTTAAGTGATAAGCTAATATTTTCACCCATCAGACTATTCTTGATTTAATCTTGTCTTTACATATACTAAATAATATATGTGGGAAATTTCTTTAGATTTAGAATGGACCATTATCATGTATCGGTCTTGAAACAGGGGTAGGGGGAAAAAATACATGTCATGTATGCACTTAAATAGTGAATGGAGGATGCTTTTCCCATGGTACATTTTCATGCCAGCCAGGTAGGCTATACTCCTGTTGTAAAGAAAAGCAATGTACTTAATATTAGGAAAGTTGAGAAATAAATATAGTAGGCCTAGCCTATAGAAAGCTGATGGGTTCCTCCTCTTTTTAATAGAGGCCATCAAAACCCCTTTCTCACGCAATTGCATAGCCTGTAGAAATGTTGCGCAACATGATCTCTTATGAAGTGTTTGATTCGATTTTAGATGACATTTGCATTGATGTAAGAGTGATTAGAGGGACAATAGAGTGCTGAGTCCCAGGCAGTTAGCAAGTTGGGTAGGCTACTAATGACCATCAGCAGCATCAGAGCTTGGAGAAGCTTAATTACCGTGACTAAACCGTCATTACTCGTGACCGCTGGTGTTGCGGTAATGCAGTCATCATAACAGCCCAAGCCCTGTATTAATGTCCTATGATGCAATAAAAATAAAATGTACGAATGTCAAGACCTCACATAATTATCCCACTCTCCGAATGATCTAACAGTCATTATAATTGAAAAGTAACTAATGGACTAGCTAATAGATTTCTATAAATAATGTGTCTAATTTGAGTGGTTTCTTCATTAAAGAAGATGTGCATGAGCGAAAGTCATAGAACACATATTTATTACGGCCATTAGCCACTACTGAGTTGGCAGATCGATATGAGTTGTGAATTAATCGAGGAAGTTATTTGAAGAAGGGGTATTTGGGTCACTCTGTCTGAAAATGCCATGAGAGATTGTTATACTAGTGCCTTTCCATGTTCGTGACTATACATGATCTATCAGTAGAAGAGATCAGTCATTGGTGACCTACCTTGCTATGCCCTCCAAATTATCCTTCCTTTGGACACAGAAAGAAAATACAGTAAATTAACGCAGTTTTAAGAACTTACAATGCATGCCACCACTCAATATAACATGAAATGGACACTAAGGACAGTAGTTTTGCACAACCTCCAACATCTCAATCTATATAATTGTCCTGTACCAGAGAATAACAGTGAAAAACAGGACTAGGCCTATAGATAAATAAGTAAAACTGTATGAAAATATTTAGACACTATGTTTACATGTCAGATCATATAGGATCACGTTACAAGAGGAAGCTACGGTAGAGTCTTAGCAATACAACTATATTAATAATGCCGTTAGGCTCTATGAGGCAGTGAACATGAGATTCGATGCTAATTCACTCATCAATTAGCTATTATGACAACTGTTATTTCTAATGACAATATTATATTAAGTCCTATAACAGACATTTCACTTAATGTATATTTTGACCAAGAAAAAAAATCAGTGAGGCAATAGACAGTTAGAATAGGACCAAATGACATCTGTGTTACCTCACAGATTGTTATCCTGTTTGGTCGCAGGAATCCAGTTTTCCATGGAAACCAATGTCTCCAACTCAGGGTAATGTAAATCATGCAAACTAAAAAACAAAACAAATCCAAGTTGAACAAATCATATGGTGAGGATACAAATGCACAAATTAATTGATAAATCATGAAGAAACTCACACTGTACATGTTGGGTTGACAACATGAATGCAACACTTGATCAAACAAAAACACATTGTAGCATGTGATAGAGAAATGGTGAGAGTTTCACATCCATATGTAGGATCTTCATTTGATCCCCCTGTTACAGGAGAACTTCCCTGTCTGCAGGAAATGTCAAACTTGTAGTGTATTTGAGGTTTAAAAAGGTTTAAGCTTTGTAATTTCCACTTTGAAATGCCAAACTTGATTTTCAAAATTGATCAACCCCTACAAAAATTCACATAAAAATGCAAATGTACTGTTGCTGCAGGATTATTTTCCTGCTGTTGCAAACTGGCTCAAATTAAGATCCTACATATGTTTCATAAATGTACGAAAGTACTTGCCTGAAACAGGGTAATGAGATGACCGTTTCGTAGAATCTCCATGTAGAAATCAGGTCCTCTCTGATTGGATTGGTGGCATAGTATCGCCAGGCAGACTGCACAAGAAAGAAAACAATACACTTTTTTGTAAGGAAAGTCACCTTACAGTTTTTTCCATGTTTGTGTGTACCAGTTGCCAATTAAACCCCATGCAGTTTTTTTATTGTTTTTTTAAATCATCACTGTATGTCTAATATACAGTACCAGTCAAAAGTTGACACACACCTACTCATTCCAGAGGTTTTCTGTATTTTTACTATTTTCTACATTGTAGAACTCACATGTGGAATCATGTGGGAACCAAAAAAGTGTAAAACAAAGAAAAATATATTTTAGATTTTAGATTCTTCAAAGTAGCCACCCTTTGCCTTAAGAAAAACCCTTGAATGAGTAGGTGTCCAAACTTTTGACTGGTACTGTATATTTTGTTATTTAAAAAAAATGTAACCTAACTAGGGAAGTCAGTTAAGAACAAATTCTTATTCACAATGACAGCCTACTGCGGCCAAACCCTCCCCTAACCCGGATGACACTGGGCCAATTGTGCAACATCCGCTAAAAGCTAGAGCCACCGCTTTCAAGGAGCGGGAGACTAATCCGGATGTTTATCCCGCTATGCCTTCAGACAAACCATCAAACAAGCAAAGAGTCAATTCAGGATTAAGATTGAATCCTACTACACAGGCTCTGATGCTCGTCGGATGTGGCAGGGCTTGAAAACTATTAAGGACTACAAAGGGAAACCCAGACACGAGATGCCCAGTGACGCGATCCTACCAGATGAGCAAAATGCCTTTTATGCAAGCAACACTGAAGCATGCACGAGAGCACCAGCTGTTCTGATTGACTGTGTGATAGCGCTCTTGGTAACCAATGTGAACAAAAACCTTTAAACAGGTCAACATTCACAAAGCCGCTGGGCCAGACGGATTACCAGGATGTGTACTCAAACATGCGCGGACCAACTGTCAAGTGTCTTCACTGGCATTTTCAACCTCTCCCTGACAGAGTGTAAAACCTACGTGTTTCAAGCAGACCACCATAGTCCTTGTGCCCAAGGAAGCGAAGGTAACCTGCCAAAATGATTACCGCCCCGCGGCACTCACGTCGGTAGTTATGAAGTGCTTTGAAAGGCTGGTCAAGGCTCACGTCAACAACATCTTCCCAGACACCGTAGACCCACTCCAATTCCAACAGCATACCTCCCCAACCGATCCACAGATGACGCAATCTCAATCGCACTCCACGCTGCCCTTTCTCACCTGGACAAAAGGAACACCTATGTGGGAATGCTGTTCATTGACTACAGCTCAGTGTTCAACACCATGGTGCCCACAAAGCTCATCAATAAGCTAAGGACTCTGGGACTAAACACCTTCCTCTGCAACTGGATCCTGGACTTCCTGACGGGCCACCCCCAGGTGGTAAGAGTAGGCAACAACGCATCTTCCACGCTGATCCTTAAAACCGGTTAGGGATAGGGGGCAGCATTTTCACGTTTGGATGAAAAGCGTGCCCAGAGTAAACTGCCTGCTACTCAGGCCCAGAAGCTAATATATGCATATTATTAGTATATTTGGTTCGAAAACACTCTGAAGTGTTCCAGAACTGTTTGAATGATGTCTGTGAGTATAACAGAACTCATACGGCAGGCGAAAACCTGAGAAAAATCCAACCAGGAAGTGGGAAATCTGTGGTTTGTAGTTTTTCAAGTTCCTTGGGGTCCAAATCACCAACAAATTATTATGGTCCAAACATACCAAGACAGTCCTGAAGAGGGCACAACAAAACCTTTTCCCCCTCAGGAGACTAAAAAGATTTGGCATGGGTCCCCAGATCCTCAAAAGGTTCTACAGCTGCACCATCAAGAGCATCCTGACCGGTTGCATCACTGCCTGGTATAGCATCTGCTCGGCATCTGACCGTAAGTCGCTACAGAGGGTAGTGCGAACGGCCCAATACATCACCGGGGCCAAGCTTCCTGCCATCCAGGACCTATATTATAGTGTCAGAGGAAAAATCATAAAATTGTCAGAGACTCCAGTCACCCAAGTATAATTATAATTATAGACTGTTTTCTCTGCTACCGCACAGTAAGCGGCACCGGAGCGCCAAGTCTAGGACCAAAAGGCTCCTCAACAGATTCTACCCCCAAGCTATAAGACTGCTGAACAACTCATAAAATCGCCACCGGACAATTTACATTGACACCACCCCCCTCCCTTTTGTACACTCGCTGTTTGTTAGCTATGCAGAGTCACTTCGCCCCCACCCACAAGGGCAGATTACGTCAACTAGCCTGCACCCCCGTAAACTAACTTGGTACCGGTGCCCCCTGTATATAACCTCATTATTGTTATTCTTACTGTGTTACTTTTATTATTACTTTTATTTAAGTCTACTTTATTTAAGTCTACTCTTATTCTTGAACTGCACTGTTCGGTAAGGGCTTGTAAGTAAGCATTTCACGGTAAACGTCTGCTCTTGTTGTATTCGGCGCATGTGATAAATAACATTTGTCAGCTCTATGCTGTATTTGTTGAGTCTCTCTAGTCATGTATTTTTAATTGTACTTTTTACCCCTTTTTCTCCCCAATTTTATGATAGCCAATTGGTAGTTACACTCTTGTCCCATCGCTGCAACTCCCCTACGGACTCGGGAGAGGCAACGGTAGAGTGCCATGCGCCATCCGAAACACAACCCTGCCAAGTCGCACTGCTTCTTGATTACACTGCTCCCTTAACCCGGAAGCCAGCCACACCAATGTGTCGGACGAAACACAGTCCAACTAGCGACCGGAGTCAGCTTGCAGGCATTTGGCCTGCCAAAAGGAGTCGCTAGAACACGATGGGACAAGAAAACCTTGCCGAAGACCAAAACGTCACAAAATGTTGTCATGATATATGCACAAACTGTTCTGAAATGTTTTAGACGGGAAGAATGCGGACGCCTTTATGTATGCTCCTTTTTGAATGGGTATTCAAATAAAAGATTGGCCATTGGTCAGGATAATCAGATCAGATGACACTTAAAAAAAAAAAAAAAAAAATTACAAACAGCTCTTACACAAAGAGGGTATTATCATAGTTTTCACAATTTCAGAGTTCTTTTGACCTCGTAGTGTGGAATTATAATTAAAATCACATTTTTGACAGTACCTTTAAGGAAATCACTAGTCAGTACTTTTGTCTATATAATACCACCACTATGCCTATGCAGTGGGAATTAATGTCAGAGGCCCCACAGGGTTTAGTCTTTGGTCCGCTGTCATTTTTCCATTAATGCGATATACCAGATCTATCCTGTTTTCTCCCCAGCGAGCACATTTGGTTCCTTAGAATTTGTGGAAGCAGGTGTTTTTTGGTTCTGTGAACAAAACCCTCAAGTTTCCTGACCGGTAAAACTGAATGTTTTTTATACATTCTGAGAACAAAAGCTAACATTCCAGAAAGTCTTGTTAACATTTGTTTTTAGGTTGAAGGTGGGTTCTGTGAACATTTCATTAACGAATGTATAGGTCTGAGAACGGAAAGGATAGGTGATTAAATAACATTCTGAGAACATTCTTTAAACGTTGTGAAAGTTTTGATATCGTTAATATTAAACGTTTTCTTAGTACTCCGAAAACCTTTTGAATAACAATTTGTTTGAACTGTCGCTGAATGTTTCATTAAGATTTTTAATAACACTGCTTGCTTATTTTGGTTAATTGTTTTTAACTCCAAGCACAGATAGACAGAGATACAGAGTAGGGCTGGTAGGTGCCAGGATTCATAACCATACAGGCAGGATAATCATATATGTGCCTAGGGAGGCAACCGCAAGTGTACACTCAGAATGTGCCCCAGTTTGAGATATACTGTCTCTTTACTTAATCAAAGTTATAGGGATTTAGGTTGTGCCAGTAAAATACAGTGCCTTGCGAAAGTATTCGGCCCCCTTGAACTTCGTGACCTTTTGCCACATTTCAGGCTTCAAACATATAAAGCCTGAAATGGCAAACATATAAAACTGTATTTTTTTTGTGAAGAATCAACAACAAGTGGGACACAATCATGAAGTGGAACGACATTTATTGGATATTTCAAACTTTTTTAACAAATCAAAAACTGAAAAATTGGGCGTGCAAAATTATTCAGCCCCCTTAAGTTAATACTTTGTAGCGCCACATTTTGCTGCGATTACAGCTGTAAGTCGCTTGGGGTATGTCTCTATCAGTTTTGCACATCGAGAGACTGAAATTTTTTCCCATTCCTCCTTGCAAAACAGCTCGAGCTCAGTGAGGTTGGATGGAGAGCATTTGTGAACAGCAGTTTTCAGTTCTTTCCACAGATTCTGGATTGGATTCAGGTCTGGACTTTGACTTGGCCATTCTAACACCTGGATATGTTTATTTTTGAACCATTCCATTGTAGATTTTGCTTTATGTTTTGGATCATTGTGTTTTTGGAAGACAAATCTCCGTCCCAGTCTCAGGTCTTTTGCAGACTCCATCAGATTTCCTTCCAGAATGGTCCTGTATTTGGCTCCATCCATCTTCCCATCAAGTTGAACCATCTTCCCTGTCCCTGCTGAAGAAAAGCAGGCCCAAACCATGATGCTGCCACCACCATGTTTGACAGTGGGGATGATGTGTTCAGGGTGATGAGCTGTGTTGCTTTTACGCCAAACATAACGTTTTGCATTGTTGCCAAAAAGTTCAATTTTGGTTTCATCTGACCAGAGCACCTTCTTCCACATGTTTGGTGTGTCTCCCAGGTGGCTTGTGGCAAACTTTAAACGACACTTTTTATGGATATCTTTAAGAAATGGCTTTCTTCTTGCCACTCTTCCATAAAGGCCAGATTTGTGCAATATACGACTGATTGTTGTCCTATGGACAGAGTCTCCCACCTCAGCTGTAGATCTCTGCAGTTCATCCAGCATGGGCCTTTGGCTGCATCTCTGATCAGTCTTCTCCTTGTATGAGCTGAAAGTTTAGAGGGACGGCCAGGTCTTGGTAGATTTGCAGTGGTCTGATACTCCTTCCATTTCAATATTATCGCTTGCAGTGTCCTTGGGATGTTTAAAGCTTGGGAAATCTTTTTGTATCCAAATCCGGCTTTAAACGTCTTCACAACAGTATCTCGGACCTGCCTGGTGTGTTCCTTGTTCTTCATGATGTTCTCTGCGCTTTTAACGGACATCTGAGACTATCACAGTGCAGGTGCATTTATACGGAGACTTGATTACACACAGGTGGATTGTATTTATCATCATTAGTCATTTAGGTCAACATTGGATCATTCAGAGATCCTCACTGAACTTCTGGAGAGAGTTTGCTGCACTGAAAGTAAAGCGGCTGAATAATTTTGCACGCCCAATTTTTCAGTTTTTGATTTGTTAAACAAGTTTGAAATATCCAATAAATGTCGTTCCACTTCATGATTGTGTCCCACTTGTTGTTGATTCTTCACAAAAAAATACAGTTTTATATCTTTATGTTTGAAGCCTGAAATGTGGCAAAAGGTCGCAAAGTTCAAGGGGGCCGAATACTTTCGCAAGGCACTGTATATCCCTTCATAATAAAAAATGTCCCTTTTCTCTCAAGGAATTTCATTCAGACACTGTATGCCATAACCATTAAGGGATTTTTGTGTGAGAGGCATTCCACCTTTACTGTTACTGTAGTCTCACCTGAATAAGCCCAGCAGCTGGATGCCTACGCTTCTCAAAGTGCTTCTGTCTGTGCTGCTCCTGGACCTTCAAAGCTAAGCCTGAGCCCAAGATGCCCTAGGGGGGAGACAGGCAGCATTCATTAACTATCGTTCCCATTATGGAAAAGACAGCATCAAAGGTTCAATGCAACCGTTTTTATCTCAATATATCATATAATTTCTGGGTAACAATTAAGTACCTTAATGTGAATGTCTTCAACAAAAATTGCTTCTAAGTAAAGAGCAATTTCTCAAGCAAGAAATGAAGCTGAAAACTAGCTGTTATTGGCAGGTTTATAACTCATTTTCTTATTGGTCTGTTAACTAATTAGCCGCCTGGTGATGTCACCAAGCAGGCCAAAATTCAATTCCACTAAAACAGGCAAAAATGTAATGCAGTCTTTTCAAACTGCTATTACACAAAAATGTATTATCATTTTCACAATATTATTCCAAACTCAGCGTGAAAATATATAATACAAGGGAAATAACGTTTTTGATTGCACTGGGCCCTTAATCAACTATTGATCGCCTTTGCGAAGCCACTGAGTTTACCAAGTTTACACATAGCCTCAGGAACATACACTTTATATCAAATACTCTATGTATCCATTAAGGAAACAGACCTTATTCATCAATAAAATACTACTTCTTCATTTTGATGATTCAGTCACCTAATCCCTGAAGAATGACAACTGGGTAAATAAGTGGTCTTACTATACAGTACATAATTAATCATTATCTTAACATTCGAGCAAATTGACACTGGCGTGGTATAGAATTTGCATCTTGATGTACAATTGCAAAACAAATGCATGTGTAAAGTATGTGATAATTCATACATTTCACAATAATGTAATCATGGACTAAACCCTAATCTCCAAGAGATTTTACTTACTGCAGGCAAAGCGAAGAAGGACACTCCAATGAGAGCAAAAGTGCCAGCTAACAGTCTCCCAGCCCACGTCTTTGGGGTTTTGTCCCCATAACCAATGGTGGTCAATGTGATCTACGTACAGGGGAGAGAGACATGATCTTCATACACGGCGCCATGAAACTGAAGAAATGTACAAAATGGTTGGTAATGTGAATGTTGCTGTATTTGTAAAGATGCAGGTAGGATCTTGATTGAAGTTGACAAGTGTGACATTGCCAGCTGGTATTGTAGCTCCTAATGTTTTGTACACTCAGTTTCCCAAACTTGGTCCTGCCCCCCACATTCTCTCAAGATGCTGAAAGAAATACATCATATTTGTCCACTCCTGTGCCCATGTCAAAATACTTTTTTTTTTGTAAGAAATGCTTCATTCTGCAGGAGTTAATATTAAGGCTATGTGAGCTGTTAGAGACCTACAGTCAGTGTCCAGATTTCAGCTTCTATTTAACTCATCTGAACAGCAGGCTACAGCTCCCTTGATGTGCCATAAGCCTTTTTGAAGTCCCCGTCTTGTGACTGTGACTCCTCCTCTTTTACCATTTCACCAAATCTTTACCCAAAATTTATTTTCTTTCTGACCCTCTCCATTTCACAGCTTTTCAATTCCGACATTGTCCTTTTCGCCTCTGTGAATAACTTTTTAATGCCGTTCCCAAAAGCATTCGACGATTGGCGTGTAGGCCTTTTTGGCGCGCGTACAGTTAGGCCCTCAAACTTAGGCTTACGCACTAATGCCAGGTAGTCTAAAATAAATGAAAGAAAAAGGTACATGTAGACTATATTGTAGATATAATTTGCATAAATATGAAACATTTATAGATTTTTTTCCAAGGTATTTTTTTCTCTTTATCCCACCTGCCCTTCATCCACACAATATTTCATGATCCTAAACCCGCCCGCCACGCGCTTACCCGCGGGGACTGGGGGTTATGAGTCAATCCGCGCATTACTAAACATAGGGCCAACGCGCTCTCTTAGGAAACATATGGTTCTTAGAACTGGGAATATACCAGTTGGCTGAGATTCTCTTTTAAAACAGAGCCCTGGGCAGGTGCCCAAACTACGGGTCTTTCTACAAATACATACCAGGCCCCACCACAGAGCGTCGGCATACGTGTCAAAGTCCTGGGGTTCGGGCTTAACGGTGGGGCTATCAGTATCCGACACCTCCATGGTGACATCATCCTTCTCCACCAGGTACACCAGGAAGGAGGCCAGAATGAGGGACAGGAAGCCAATGTACCAAGCGGTGATCAGCTCCTAAAAGCCAGTCACACAGAAACACACAGTTCTGATGTGTATTTAGGGACGTGAAGCACTCTGAACTTTACAGATTGAAATGCAATACCAGTCAAAAGTTTGGACACACCTACTCATTCAAGGGTTTTTCTTTATTTTTACTATTTTCTACATTGTAGAATAATAGTGAAGACATCAAAAATATGAAATAACACATATGGAATCATGTAGTAACCCCCCCAAAATAATCCTGATTAATCTACACACAATACCCCATGAAGACAAAGCAAAAATAGGTTGACATTATTGCAAATGTATTAAAATAAAAAAACAAATATACTTATTTAGATAAGTATTCTTTGCTATGAGACTCGAAAAATTTAGCTCAGGTGCATCCTGTTTCCATTGAGATGTTTCTACAACTTGATTGGAGTCCACCTGTAGTAAATTAAATTGATTGGACATGATTTAGACAAGTCACACACCTATAAGGTCCCATGTCAGAGCAAAAACCAAGCCATGAGGTTGGAGGAATTGTCCGTAGAGCTCCGAGACAGGATTGTGCCCAGGCACAGATCTGGGGAAGGATACCAAAATATTTCTGCAGCATTGAAGGTCCCCAAGAACACAGTGGCCTCCATCATTCTGCAGCATTGAAGGTCCCCAAGAACACAGTGGCCTCCATCATTCTGCAGCATTGAAGGTCCCCAAGAACACAGTGGCCTCCATCATTCTGCAGCATTGAAGGTCCCCAAGAACACAGTGGCCTCCATCATTCTGCAGCATTGAAGGTCCCCAAGAACACAGTGGCCTCCATCATTCTGCAGCATTGAAGGTCCCCAAGAACACAGTGGCCTCCATCATTCTGCAGCATTGAAGGTCCCCAAGAACACAGTGGCCTCCATCATTCTGCAGCATTGAAGGTCCCCAAGAACACAGTGGCCTCCATCATTCTTAAATAGAACCACCAGACTCTTCCTAGAACTGGTCACCTGGCCAAACTTAGCAATCAGGGGAGAAGGGTCATGGTTAGGGAGGTGACCAAGAAACCGATGGTCATGCAGACAGAGCTCTAGAGTTACTTTGTGGAGATGGGAGAACCTTCCAGAAGGACAACCATCTCTGCAGCAATCCAACAATCAGGCCTTTATGGGAGTGTGGCCAGACGGAAGCCTTTGCTCAGTAAAAGGCACTTGACAGCCCGCTTAGCGTTTGCCAAAAGTCACCTAAAGATTCTCAGACCATGAGAAACAAGATTCTCTAGTCTGATGAAAGCAAGATTGTACTCTTTGGTCTGAATGCCAAGCGTCACGTCTGGAGGAAACCTGGCACCATCCCTAGGGTGAAGCATGCTGGTGGCAGAATCATGCTGTGGGGATGTTTTTCAGCAGCAGGGACTGGGAGACTAGTCAGGGTCGAGGGAAAGGTGAACGGAGCAAAGTAGAGATATCCTTGATGAAAGCATGCTCCAGAGCGCTCAGGACCTCAGACCGAGGTGAAGGTTCACCTTCCAACAGGACGATGACCCGAAGCACACAGCCAAGACAAAGCAGGAGTGGCTTCGGGACAAGTCTCTGAATGTCCTTGAGTGGCCCAGCCAGAGCCCGGACTTAAACCTGATCAAACATCTCTGGAGAGACCTGAAAATAGCCATGCAGCGACGCTCCCCATCCAACCTGACAGAGCATGAGAGGATCTTCAGAGAAGAATGGGAGAAACTCCACAAATACAGGTATGCCAAGCTTGTAGCGTTGAGGCTGTAATCGCCAAAGGTGCTTCAACAAAGTCCTAGGTAAAGGGTCTGAATACTTATGTAAATGTAATATTTCACATTTTTTATTAGTAATAAATTAGCAAACATTAAAAAAACAGTTTTGCTTTGTCATTATGGGGTATTGTGTGTAGATTGATAAGGGGAAAAAACAATTGAATCAACTTTAGAATTAAGACTGTCCCCTAACAAATAGTGGAAAAAGTCAAGAGGTCTGAATACTTTCTGAAGGCACCGTAGATGGAGTTGGATCAGGCCCTTTTCTCTGATGGAATTACGAGGACTCCATCAGGACTTACATAGATGGAGTTAAATGAATATAAATTACATCTCCAAATTCGGTACTGGAGAGCTACTGGGTAAATGAAAACGCTGCCTGTCAAATATCCGGCGCCACATTGTCCTAAAGGAAACCCTGCTCTGTGGGAGTAGATGGAGTAAGTGTTTATGGACACCATACCTTACTGTGGGAGTAGATGGGATACGTGTTTGTGGAAACCATATCTTACTGTGGGAGTAGATGGAGTAAGTGGTAATGGACACTATACCTTACTGTGGGAGTAGATGGAGTAAGTGTTTATGGACACCATACCTTACTGTGGGAGTAGATGGAGTAAGTGTTAATGGACACTATACCTTACTGTGGGAGTAGATGGAGTAAGTGTTAATGGACACCATACCTTACTGTGGGAGTAGATGGAGTAAGTGGTAATGGACACCATACCTTACTGTGTGAGTAATGGAGTAAGAGTTTATGGACACCATACCTTACTGTGGGAGTAGATGGAGTAAGTCTTTATGGACACCATACCTTACTGTGGGAGTAGATGGAGTAAGTGTTAATGGACACCATACCTTACTGTGGGAGTAGATGGAGTAAGTGGTAATGGACACCATACCTGACTGTGGGAGTAGATGGAGTAAGTCTTTATGGACACCATACCTTACTGTGGGAGTAGATGTGTGTTAATGGGCACCATACCTTACTGTGAGAGAGATGGAGTAAGTGTTAATGGACACCATACCTTACTGTGAGAGTAGATGGAGTAAGTGGTAATGGACACCATACTTTACTGTGTGAGTAATGGAGTAAGAGTTTATGGACACCATACCTTACTGTGGGAGTAGATGGAGTAAATCTTTATGGACACCATACCTTACTGTGGGAGTAGATGGAGTAAGTGTTAATGGACACCATACCTTACTGTGGGAGTAGATGGAGTAAGTGGTAATGGACACCATACCTTACTGTGAGAGTAGATGGAGTAAGTGGTAATGGACACCATACCTTACTGTGGGAGGAGATGGAGTAAGTGGTAATGGACACCATACCTTACTGTGGGAGTAGATGGAGTAAGTGGTAATGGACACCATACCTTACTGTGGGAGTAGATGGAGTAAGTGTTTATGGACACCATACCTTACTGTGGGAGTAGATGGAGTAAGTGTTTATGGACACCATCCCTGACTGTGGGAGTAGATGGAGTAAGTGTTTATGGACACCATACCTTACTGTGGGAGGAGATGGAGTAAGTGGTAATGGACACCATACCTTACTGTGGGAGGAGATGGAGTAAGTGGTAATGGACACCATACCTTACTGTGAGAGTAGATGGAGTAAGTGGTAATGGACACCATACCTTACTGTGTGAGTAATGGAGTAAGAGTTTATGGACACCATACCTTACTGTGGGAGTAGATGGAGTAAGTCTTTATGGACACCATACCTTACTGTGGGAGTAGATGGAGTAAGTGTTAATGGACACCATACCTTACTGTGGGAGTAGATGGAGTAAGTGGTAATGGACACCATCCCTGACTGTGGGAGTAGATGGAGTAAGTCTTTATGGACACCATACCTTACTGTGGGAGTAGATGGAGTAAGTGTTAATGGACACCATACCTTACTGTGAGAGTAGATGGAGTAAGTGTTAATGGACACCATACCTTACTGTGAGAGTAGATGGAGTAAGTGGTAATGGACACCATACTTTACTGTGTGAGTAATGGAGTAAGAGTTTATGGACACCATACCTTACTGTGGGAGTAGATGGAGTAAGTCTTTATGGACACCATACCTTACTGTGGGAGTAGATGGAGTAAGTGTTAATGGACACCATACCTTACTGTGGGAGTAGATGGAGTAAGTGGTAATGGACACCATACCTTACTGTGGGAGTAGATGGAGTAAGTGGTAATGGACACCATCCCTGACTGTGGGAGTAGATGGAGTAAGTGGTAATGGACACCGTACCTTACTGTGGGAGTAGATGGAGTAAGTCTTTATGGACACCATACCTTACTGTGGGAGTAGATGGAGTAAGTGGTAATGGACACCATACCTTACTGTGAGAGTAATGGAGTAAGTCTTTATGGACACCATACCTTACTGTGGGAGTAGATGGAGTAAGTGGTAATGGACACCATATCTTACTGTGAGAGTAGATGGAGTAAGTGGTAATGGACACCATACCTTATTGTGGGAGTAGATGGAGTAAGTGGTAATGGACACCATACCTTACTGTGTGAGTAATGGAGTAAGAGTTTATGGACACCATACCTTACTGTGGGAGTAGATGGAGTAAGTGTTTATGGACACCATACCTTACTGTGGGAGTAGATGGAGTAAGTGGTAATGGACACCATACCTTACTGTGGGAGTAGATGGAGTAAGTGTTAATGGACACCATACCTTACTGTGGGAGTAGATGGAGTAAGTGGTAATGGACACCATACCTTACTGTGGGAGTAGATGGAGTAAGTGTTAATGGACACCATACCTTACTGTGGGAGTAGATGGAGTAAGTGTTTATGGACACCATACCTTACTGTGGGAGTAGATGGAGTAAGTGTTAATGGACACCATACCTTACTGTGTGCGTAGATCGAGTAAGTGTTAATGGACACCATACCTTACTGTGTGCGTAGATGGAGTAAGTGTTAATGGACACCATACCTTACTGTGGGACTAGATGGAGTAAGTGTTAATGGACACCATACCTTACTGTGGGAGTAGATGGAGTAAGTGTTAATGGACACCATACCTTGCTGTGGGAGTAGATGGAGTAAGTGGTAATGGACACCATACATTATTGTGGGAGTAGATGGAGTAAGTGGTAATGGACACCATACCTTACTGTGTGAGTAATGGAGTAAGAGTTTATGGACACCATACCTTACTGTGTGCGTAGATGGAGTAAGTGGTAATGGACACCATACCTTACTGTGTGAGTAATGGAGTAAGAGTTTATGGACACCATACCTTACTGTGGGAGTAGATGGAGTAAGTGGTAATGGACACCATACCTTACTGTGGGAGTAGATGGAGTAAGTGGTAATGGACACCATCCCTGACTGTGGGAGTAGATGGAGTAAGTGGTAATGGACACCATCCCTGACTGTGGGAGTAGATGGAGTAAGTGGTAATGGACACCATACCTTACTGTGAGAGTAAT